>NC_140987.1:345393286-345837021 GCF_052327205.1 Somniosus microcephalus
TATAAACACTTTGTCGCCTGAAGAAAGCCATTGTACCGGTTAAAGGTTGTGCATACTTTGAACTACCCTTGGCTTTTCTATTAATTTTGTGAATAATAGTCAAAAAAAGGTATAACATTTTCTATATTTTTAATGATTAACACATTGAATCCAGCTACTGTATTTTTAATACAAAATGTAATATGTTGTGTATATTGTATTTATTGCATTGCACTGGTATTAACCAGCATTCGGTGTTTGTTTTCATATTATATGATGATGATAGAATTTATAATGAGCTTATAAAATGGTTCCTTACGCCATTTAGGGAAAAAAAAGCATTGGCTGAAAGCAAGGACTTTATATATTCACATTTACATTACAAGCCAGAGGCAAAACAAAGTGCACAAAAACAGGAGAGCGAGAAAAAACATTAGTCATAGCACTGGTTAAAATATGCACAACTCTGGGTAGGAAGGCTGAGCATAATTTTATATTTGATTTTAATGCAGCCTTGCACTCCGCTGAGATTTCAGTAACTGACAGCATCTTTTTCATTGCCCCAAGTCCCCCAACCTCTTGCATGTATTTGACCTTGAGCATTATTAGGTTGCTCCCGTGTGTGCTTCGGTGTGAAGCGAAACCATTTGCATGTCCTATTCATTCCTCGCAATCAAGCCAGCTCAAACGCTGAGCTACAACTGAGAGAGAGAAAGAAAATGCAATGCTTTCTCGTGATGGATGAGATCCTATTAGCCGTTTTAACCCATTCTGGCGGTCTCCCTCTCCCTCTCTTTCTCTCCCTCCCTCTCTCTTTTTTCTTCTTCTCCTCTCGGGCTGAGTTGGTGAGAGGACATAAATTCCAGCCTTTCACTTGGCACGCCAAAGGAGGGGGTCAGGTTCACAAGGAGCTGTCCGCCGGATGCGGCAAACACCACCATGTGTTTAGTGCTTGATGAATTAAAAGGATGCTGCCAACTTAATTACACTGTAACCCTTCTATAAAGGAAGGGCAGAGCTGATTAACCAGAGAATAATTGGAGACTGATTGATGGCTCTCTCCCTCAGTGCTAAAGGCTGTATATATAATTATTCCGCCCCGAGCCTAATTTTGTGCCACCACTGCTGGCACGTTTGTCATCAGCAGTAATGTATGCTCTCAGCATTAAAGTATTATGGATTGAGCCCGAGGTTACTGGGGGGGGGAGCTTGGAGACGACAAGGAAACAGCTCGATGTCCCCTAGACGTGTCACCTGCAAACGGCTAGTCTGCAGTAAATCAAAACACCAACAAAGCTTAAAGCAGTTTGGCCGCATTCTGTCACACAGTCTGCTTTGCCAGTCTATGTGCTTTTGTTTTCCGCGGTTGACTAAACATATACATTAAATGGCAGCGACATGTTTCATGTAGTGCATATTCAAAGAAATTGTGATTTAGTGAATGGAATATCAATTGAATGCCTCATATTTTAATAGGACAAATGTCTTTTTAATCTAAATTTAGTCTTTATATATTACCCATTTGTTGAAAATGACACAATGTTGTCCTACATCAAAAATGCAAAATAACTTTGAATCTATTTTTTTAACTTGACGTTACATTGTTTTCTTAATGGAATATTTGTAATAGATATATCACGAGTGATTCGAATATTTGTAATAGATATATCACGAGTGATTCGAATATTTGTAATAGATATACCACGAGTGATTCGAAAAGTGGAGCAGGAACTCGGCACAAAAATAAAAATGAGAACAGTTTTTGCTAATATTTGAAGAACACTATGAACTTGATGACTTTATAATGGCAAGTAATGGAAACTTACTTAAGGTAATCTTTATAACAAAGCCTACAGCGCTAACAACCTTCTAGGGTTGCCAACCATCCAGGGATGCCCTGGAGTCTCCAGGAATTAAAGATTAAACTCCTGGGCACCACTGCGAGCAACACAAGAGGAAAATCATAGGGGCATTAAAAAAGTTGTGTTTCATTTTTAATTTTCTTTGAAGACTTCTGTTTATTAGTTATAAAAGTATTGGAGATGGGAACGATCATGTGATGAAGCCTCCAGGAAAGCATCCAACTAGAGTTGGCAATCCTACAGCCTGCCCATTTGGTACTGTGGCAGTGTGTGTTACCTCAGCGCACCGTGTAGTGGATAGAGCCGACCTGGGTTTCTGGTTAATGAGTCCTGTCATGGACTGGCCCATCTGGGTTCAGGTCTGAACTTCTGCTGCCATTTACACCAAGGATTCACTCAATTACAAGCGACTGATCTCCAGGAAGCCGTTGGATGTTGCACTGAAGTGAGGTTCTGAACGACCTGAGAAGGGAAGTGCAGGAGCCAACTCCACCACTGCAGCAACCCCTAGCTGTCAAGGCCAGGAACATCACAGACGGTGTTCACAAAGACAGGAAAAGTCACCCTCCCTTCTCCTCAGGGATGGTCATGAGAGAGTTGGTGGGGCAGTGGGTGGGGGGCGGGGTCAGAAATTAAAAGAGGGAAATATTTAATTCCTAACTAATTTACATTTGTTAATTAATTTTAATTTACGTTCAGCGCTGAAAGGATTACCTGAGCAATTGATAATATCAACAGTAAGAACAAAAGAAGTATTTGGAAATGTTACTAACAGACTGTGTCCTCCCCGCCCCTCCGGCCTTTATTTATGTTGCTTTCTTTCACTTGCATCTCTTCAACATTATACTCCCAGTGGGAATCTGTCCTTCGGTTAGAATTTCACCGATATGTAGCAAACATGTTCTCTCCCATGTTGTTGATCTGTCATGAGTTCCACGCAACTCTCCTTACAGGACAACAACAACAATTTGCATTTGTATAGTACCTGTAACGTAATGAAATCCCCCAACACGTTCACATGAGAGAGATGGACTGAGTAATAGGAATTAGCAGAGACAGAACACGTGATAAGGATTTAGGAGAGAGGCAGACTGAGTAGGGGAGTATTTAGGAGAGATAGAGTGAGCAGTGGAGGATTGAGGAGGGAGATAGAGTGAGCAGTGGAGGATTGAGGAGGGAGACAGAGTGAGCAGGGGAGGATTTAGGAGAGATAGAGTGAGCAGTGGAGGATTGAGGAGGGAGATAGAGTGAGCAGTGGAGGATTGAGGAGGGAGACAGAGTGAGCAGGGGAGGATTGAGGAGGGAGATAGAGTGAGCAGTGGAGGATTGAGGAGCGAGATAGAGTGAGTAGGGGAGGATTGAGGAGGCAGATAGAGTGAGCAGGGGAGGATTAAGGAGGGAGATAGAGTGAGCAGTGGAGGATTGAGGAGGGAGATAGAGTGAGCAGGGGAGGATTGAGGAGCGAGATAGAGTGAGAAGGGGAGGATTGAGGAGGGAGATTGAGTGAGCAGGGGAGGATTAAGGAGGGAGATAGAGTGAGCAGTGGAGGATTTAGGAGGGAGATAGAGTGAGCAGGAGAGGATTGAGGAGGGAGATAGAGTGAGCAGGAGAGGATTGAGGAGGGAGATAGTGTGAGCAGGAGAGGATTGAGGAGGGAGATAGAGTGAGCAGGGGAGGATTGAGGAGGGAGATAGAGTGAGCAGGGGAGGATTAAAGAGGGAGATAGAGTGAGAAGTGGAGGATTGAGGAGGGAGATAGAGTGAGCAGTGGAGGATTGAGGAGGGAGACAGAGTGAGCAGTGGAGGATTGAGGAGGGAGACAGAGCGAGCAGTGGAGGATTGAGGAGGGAGACAGAGTGAGCAGTGGAGGATTTAGGAGGGAGATAGAGTGAGCAGTGGAGGATTGAGGAGGGAGATAGAGTGAGAAGTGGAGGATTGAGGAGGGAGACAGAGTGAGCAGTGGAGGATTTAGGAGGGAGATAGAGTGAGCAGTGGAGGATTGAGGAAGGAGATAGAGTGAGCAATGGAGGATTGAGGAGGGAGATAGAGTGAGCAGGAGAGGATTGAGGAGGGAGACAGAGTGAGCAGGAGAGGATTGAGGAGGGAGACCGAGCGAGCAGGGGAGGATTGAGGAGGGAGACAGAGTGAGCAGGGGAGGATTGAGGAGGGAGACCGAGCGAGCAGGGGCGGATTGAGCAGGGAGATAGAGTGAGCAGTGGAGGATTGAGGAGGGAGACAGAGTGAGCAGGGGAGGATTGAGGAGGGCTATAGAGTGAGCAGGAGAGGATCGAGGAATGAGATAGAGTGAGCTATGGAGGATTGAGGAGGGAGACAGAGCGAGCAGGGAAGGATTGAGGAGGGAGATAGAGTGAGCAGGGGAGGAATAAGGAGGGAGACAGACTGAGTAATGCAGGATTGAGGAGGGAGACTGAACGAGCAGTGGAGGATTGAGGAGGGAGACAGAGTGAACAGTGGAGGATTGAGGACTGACATAGAGTGAGCAATGGAGGATTGAGGAGGGAGTTAGAGTGAGCAGGGGATGATTGAGGAGTGAGATAGAGTGAGCAGGGGAGGATTGAGGAGGGAGACAGAGTGAGCAATGGAGGATTGAGGAGGGAGACAGAGCGAGCAGTGGAGGATTGAGGAGGGAGATAGAGTGAGCAGTGGAGGATTGAGGAGGGAGACAGAGCGAGCAGGGGAGGATTGAGGAGGGAGACAGAGCGAGCAGGGGAGGATTGTGGAGGGAGATAGAGTGAGCAAGGGAGGATTGAGGAGGGAGACAGAGTGAGCCGGGGAGGATTGAGGAGGGAGACAGAGTGAGCAGTGGAGGATTGAGGAGGGAGATAGAGTGAGCAGGGGAGGATTGAGGAGGGAGACACAGCGAGCAGGGGAGGATTGAGGAGGGAGACAGAGTGAGCAGGAGAGAATTGAGGAGGGATATAGAGTGAACAGTTGAGGATTGAGGAGGGAGATAGAGTGAGCAGTGGAGTATTGAGGAGGGAGATAGAGTGAGCAGTGGAGGATTGAGGAGGGAGACAGAGCGAGCAGGGGAGGATTGAGGAGGGAGACAGAGCGAGCAGGGGAGGATTGAGGAGGGAGACAGAGCGAGCAGGGGAGGTTTGAGGAGGGAGACAGAGCGAGCAGGGGAGGATCGAGGAGGGAGATAGAGTGAGCAGGAGAGGATCGAGGAGGGAGATATAGTGAGCAGGGGAGGATTGAGGAGGGAGATAGAGTGAGCAGGAGAGGATTGAAGAGGGAGATGGAGTGAGCAGGGGAGGATTGAGGAGGGAGATAGAGTGAGCAGTGGAGGATTGAGGAGGGAGACAGAGCGAGCAGGGGAGGATTGAGGAGGGAGATAGAGTGAGCAGTGGAGGATTGAGGAGGGAGACAGAGCGAGCAGGGGAGGATTGAGGAGGGAGATAGAGTGAGCAGTGGAGGAATTAGGAGGGAGACAGAGTGAGCAATGGAGGATTGTGGAGGGAGATAGAGTGAGCAAGGGAGGATTGAGGAGGGAGACAGAGCGAGCAGGAGAGGATTGAGGAGGGAGATAGAATGAGCAGTGGAGGATTGAGGAGGGAGATAGAGTGAGCAATGGAGGATTGAGGAGGGAGATAGAGTGAGCAGTGGAGGATTGAGGAGGGAGAAAAAGCAAGCAGGGGAGGATTGAGGAGGGAGATAGAGTGAGCAGTGGAGTATTGAGGAGGAAGATGGAGTGAGCAGTGGAGGATTGAGGAGGGAGACAGAGTGAGCAGTGGAGGATTGAGGAGGGAGATAGACTGTGCAGTGGAGGATTGAGAAGGGAGACAGAGTGAGCAGGGGAGGATTGAGGACGGATATAGAGTGAGCAGGAGAGGATTGAGGAGGGAGATAGAGTGAGCAGGGGAGGATTGAGGAGGGAGATAGAGTGAGCAGGAGAGGATTGAGGACTGAGATAGAGTGAGCAGGGGAGGATTGAGGAGGGAGACAGAGTGAGCAATGGAGAATTGAGGAGGGAGACAGAACGAGCAGTGGAGGATTGCGGACTGACATAGAGTGAGCAATGGAGGATTGAGGAGGGAGATAGAGTGAGCAGGGGAGGATTGAGGAGGGAGATAGAGTGAGCAATGGAGGATTGAGGAGGGAGACAGAGCGAGCAGGGAAGGATTGAGGAGGGAGATAGAGTGAGCAGTGGAGGAATTAGGAGGGAGACAGAGTGAGCAATGGAGGATTGTGGAGGGAGATAGAGTGAGCAAGGGAGGATTGAGGAGGGAGACAGAGCGAGCAGGAGAGGATTGAGGAGGGAGATAGAGTGAGCAGTGGCAGATTGAGGAGGGAGATAGAGTGAGCAATGGAGGATTGAGGAGGGAGATTGAGTGAGCAGGGGAGGATTGGGTAGGGAGACAAAGCAAGCAGGGGAGGATTGAGGAGGGAGACAGAGTGAGCAGTGGAGAATTGAGGAGGGAGACACAGCGAGCAGGGGAGGATTGAGGAGGGATACAGAGTGAGCAGGAGAGGATTGAGGGGGGAGATAGAGTGAGCAGTGGAGGATTGAGGAGGGAGATAGAGTAAGCAATGGAGGATTGAGGAGGGAGATAGAGTGAGCAGTGGAGGATTGAGGAGGGAGATAGAGTGAGCAGTGGAGGATTGAGGAGGGAGACAGAGTGAGCAGGGGAGGATTGAGGACGGATATAGAGTGAGCAGGAGGGGATTGAGGATGGAGATAGAGTGAGCAGGGGAGGATTGAGGAGGGAGATAGAGTGAGCAGGAGAGGATTGAGGAGGTGGATAGAGTGAGCAGGGGAGGATTGAGGAGGGAGACACAGCAAGCAGGGGAGGATTGAGGAGGGAGATAGAGTGAGCAGGAGAGGAATGAGGACAGAGATAGTGTGAGCAATGGAGGATTGAGGAGGGAGATAGAGTGAGCAGGGGAGGATTGAGGAGGGAGATAGACTGAGCAGGGGAGGATTGAGGAGGGAGAAAGAGGGAGCAACGGAGGATTGAGGAGGGATACAGAACGAGCAGTAGAGGATTGAGGAGGGAGACAGAGAGGGCAGTGGAGGATTGAGGACTGAGATAGAGTGAGCAATGGAGGATTGAGGATGGAGAGAGAGTGAGCAGGAGAGGATTGAGGAGGGAGACACAGCAAGCAGGGGAGGATTGAGGATGGAGATAGAGTGAGCAGGGGAGGATTGAGAAGGAAGACAGAGTGCGCAATGGAGGATTGAGGAGGGAGACAGAGCGAGCAGTGGAGGATTTAGCAGGGAGATATAGTGAGCAGTGGAGGAATTATGAGGGAGACAGAGTGAGCAATGGAGGATTGTGGAGGGAGATAGAGTGAGCAAGGGAGGATTCAGGAGGGAGATAGAGTGAGCAGGGATGATTGAGGGGGGAGATAGAGTGAGCAGTGGAGGTTTGAGGAGGGAGGCAAAGCGAGCAGGGGAAGATTGAGGAGGGAGATAGAGTGAGCAGGAGAGGATTGAGGGGGGAGATAGAGTGAGCAGGGGAGGATTGAGGGGGGAGATAGAGTGAGCAATGGAGGATTGAGGAGGGAGACAGAGCGAGCAGGGGAGGATTGAGGAGGGAGACAGAGTGAGCAGTGGAGGATTGAGGAGGGAGATAGAGTGAGCAGTGGAGGATTGAGGAGGGAAATAGAATGAGCAACGGAGGATTGAGGAGGGAGACAGAGCAAGCAGGGGAAGATTGAGGAGGGCGACAGAGTGAGCAGTGGAGGATTGAGGAGGGAGATAGAGTGAGCAGTGGAGGATTGAGGAGGGAAATATAATGAGCAATGGAGGATTGAGGAGGGAGACAGAGCAAGCAGGAGAGGATTGAGGAGGGAGACAGAGCGAGCAGGGGAGGATTGAGGAGGGAGACAGAGCGAGCAGGGGAGGATTGAGGAGGGAGATAGAGTGAGAAGTGGAGGATTGAGGAGGGATACAGAGTGAGCAGGGGAGGATTGAGGAGGGAGATAGAGTGAGCAGGGGAGGATTGAGGAGGGAGACACAGCAAGCAGGGGAGGATTGAGGAGGGAGATAGAGTGAGCAGGAGAGGATTGAGGACTGAGATAGAGTGAGCAAAGGAGGATTGAGGAGGGAGATAGAGTGAGCAGGTGAGGATTGAGGAGGGAGATAGAGTGAGCAGGGGAGGATTGAGGAGGGAGACAGGATGAGCAGTGGAGGATTGAGGACTGACATAGAGTGAGCAATGGAGGATTGAGGAGGGAGATAGAGTGAGCAGGGGAGGATTGAGGAGGGAGACAGAGTGAGCAGGGGAGGATTGAGGAGGGAGATAGAGTTAGCAGGGGAGGATTGAGGAGGGAGACAGAGTGAGCACTGGAGGATTGAGGAGGGAGACAGAGCGAGCAGTGGAGGATTGAGGAGGGAGACAGAGCGAGCAGGGGAGGATTGAGGAGGGAGATAGAGTGAGCAGTGGAAGAATTAGGAGGGAGACAGAGTGAGCAAAGAAGGATTGTGGAGGGAGATAGAGTGAGCAAGGGAGGATTGAGGAGGGAGACAGAGCGAGCAGGAGAGAATTGAGGAGGGAGATAGAGTGAGCAGTGGAGGATGAAGGAGGGAGGTAGAGTGAGCAATGCAGGATTGAGGAGGGAGATAGAGCGAGCAATGGAGGATTGAGGAGGGAGATACAGTGAGCAGTGGAGCATTGAGGAGGGAGATAGAGTGAGCATTGGAGGATTGAGGAGGGAGACAGAGCGAGCAGTGGAGGATTGAGGACTGAGATAGTGTGAGCAGTGGAGGATTGAGGACTGAGATAGAGTGAGCAGTGGAGGATTGAGGAGGGAGACAGAGTGAGCAGGAGAGGATTGAGGAGCGAGATTGACCGAGCAGTGGAGGTGTTAGAAGCGAGATTGGGTGAGGATTTAAGAGAGTTTATAGAAGGCAATGTCAAAATAGTAGGCTTTTTAAGATGGGGAGGGAGTTCCTGGTGTCAAGATGACTTAACGCTCTGCCACCTTGAGGGGCAATGCAGTGGCGCTGAGAGTCAGAGAATCATAGGACATGGGCTGGGTTTGGCTGGAGGAGGAATTAGAATGAATCTAGGCTGCGGAGGGATAAAAAACATTTCTATCTTGAACAATGTAAAGCGACTTCAGTGTGAAATGATTTAGGCCTAGAAATTCGGTGGGCTGTGCCACCAGTTAGCGCCCAAAGAGGGCACTTAGTGGGTTTAGCGCCACTGGCCACGCCTCCCACGAAATTTAGCGGGGGCGGCGTTAGCCTGTAGCACTGCTCCGCCACCGATGACGTCATCGGTGTGTGCAGCGCCCCGCCACCGCCCCGATCGTGATATTTGGTCGTGCCCCCCGCTGTAACGCCGGTCGCAATTTGCGACCGGTTCAGGCGGGCCTACCTGCCGTGGTAGTGGCGCTAATTAAAGGGGAGGTGCGGGGCGGCCATTTTATTGGCTGGCCGCCTGCCAGCCTCCTCGTGCCGCCGCCCCGGCCTCCTGAGCGACCCCCCCCCAGGCAGTGCCAGCTGTGTCCCAAGAGCCCGGCACTTCTCCTCGTTGCCGGGCTCTTTTGCCGGCACTCGCGATCAGGATCCCGCTGGTGCAGGCCCCTCCCCTTTAAGAAGGGGAGGATGGCCTGCAGTACCGCAGCGTGCCGTGCTGCAGCGTGTGACGCTGCGGCACGTTGCGCTGCGATATTCAGTTACAGCGCCCCAAGAGGGATGCGGGGCGCCTCGAGCAGTGCCCTGCTTCCGTTTGGGGCGCTGAAACTGAATATCGGGCTGGCGCAAGCGGCTCCGCCCGAAGCGGTAATTCTGGCGCCCAGGCTTTCAGGAGAACAGCGACCACGACACCACACAACCCTGCCACGGCAACCTCTGCAAGACATGCCAGATCATCAACACAGATACCATCATCACACGTGAGGACACCACCCACCAGTTACATGGTACATACTCATGTGACTCGGCCAACGTTGTCTACCTCATACGTTGCAGGAAAGGATGCCCCGGAGCATGGTACATCGGTGAGACCATGCAGACACTGCGACAACGGATGAATGGACACCGCGCAACAATCGCCAGGCAGGAGTGTTCACTCCCAGTCGGGGAACAGTTCAGCAGTCAAGGACATTCAGCCTCCGATCTTCGGGTAAGCATTCTCCAAGGCGGCCTTCAAGACACACGACAACGCAAAATCGTAGAGCAGAAACTGATAGCCAAGTTCCGCACCCATGAGGACGGCCTCAACCAAGATCTTGGGTTCATGTCACGCTACATGTAACCCCACCTGATGTAGGGTCACCCAGACTCGAGTCGTCTTTGGCTTGTTCTCTCTACACAGATGCGGCTGGACCTGCTGTGATTTCCAGCCAAAAAAAATTTTTTTTGTCTGTTTTTTGTTTTTCATACAGACCCCAGCACCTGCAACATTTGACCCCTTGTGACCCCACCTCATTGTTCTTTGATGTAATGTTTTCCTGACTAACCTGTTTGGACACCATTCACACCTTTGATTGCTGTGATTATCTCTCTGCCGAGGTGTGATAAATGGCAGTTAGAAAGATTACCTGTAATCATCTGGCATTATTCTCTGACTATATAAGCTGTGTCTTTATGCATCTCTCCACTTCACCTGACGAAGGAGCAGCGCTCCGAAAGCTTGTGATTTCAAATAAAACTGTTGGACTATAACCTGGTGTTGTGTGACTTCTTACATTTGTCCACCCCAGTCCAACACCGGCATCTCCACACCAATTTGCACACAGCAAGCTCCCACAAACAGCAATGTGATAATAACCAGATAATCTGTTTTAGTGATGTTGATTGAAGGATAAATATTGGCCAGGACACCGGGGATAACTCCCCCGCTCTTCTTTGAAATAGTGTCATGGGATCTTTTACGTCCACCTTAGAAAGCAGACAGAGCCTCAGTTTAACATCTCAACTGAAAGACGGCACCTCTGACAGTGCAGCACTCTCTCAATACTACTGGAGTGTCAGCCTAGATTTTTGTGCTTGGGTCTCTGGAGTGGAACTTTGAACCCACTGCATTCTGAGTCAGAGATGAGATTGTTACCAAATGAGCCACAGCTGACACAAGGGAGGGTGGAAGGAAAGAAGAAAAGAGAGAAAGCTGAGGCATTAACCAGTTTATTTTAAACAAATTAAGGCCCCTCCCTAAAATAGCAGAAAGAAGAATTTCAGATGAATTAAATTAAGCAATCCTGCACTCATTCCCCACAGCCCTTATATCTGGGATGAACTAATGTTGCAATCTCATGACACGTTTGAGCTCGGGATAGAAATGTTAACGCTCCCCTCAAAGTGGCATCTTTATATTTTGAATAAAGTGTGTACAAAGGGCACATCCCATAATAAAGTGCGGCTGTTTTCATTCATGGCATGTAAAGTACGACAAGGACCTTGTAGGCATATTGAACAGCTGGCAGTTAATTTCCCCTTTTATACTCTACGTTTGAAATACAGGTTGTTGTCAGGGGTAGCTGAAATAAAGGGTGGCACTTACAAGATCGAGATTCTTAGATCAAATGGGAAAAAAGTATAAATCACAGACTTTTCTGCAGTTGAGGACTATCCACTACAAAATTCCATCTATCTAAGATCCTTTCATGTGGCAAAGTAACATTATAATTGATTGAGATGTGTAAGGCCTTAATTAAATCTCAGAACGCATACGGGTAACTGCTGAACTTCCTGCAAACATTGTAGACACCAGCAGATCACCCCGTGTCTTTGCTCACAGTCAGTCAGATGACATATTGGGGGAGAAATCGAACATGGATGCACTAGTTTTTGGGCGTGTTATAGAGTAAACGGTATCCGAAATCAGGCGTGACCTCCCGTGCCCGATGGACCCCATAAGTGCTTCATGTAAAATTGAATTGGTTGATTTTTAATTGCCTGTGGCGTCCGCCTGAATCAGGCTGAATCAGGGTCCTACATTGGTTGTAGGCCCCCAACGTGAAATTGGACAACAAATAAGGTCCTCCAGATATAGAGTGACTTAGGCAGCGCTCCTTAACGGGACCGCTGGAGGCCACTGTAAAAAGGTGCAAAAACAATGTAAATTTTTGTACATTGTGGAGTTGGAAGAAGCAGGGGTCCTCCTCCTGGTTGAATAAAACAGCTGCGGGACACTGCCAACCCGGGCTCACCCCTTCTCCGCATCCCCTCTCTCCCCTCACAGGACCTTCATGAGGGCCGCTGCCGGTGCCATAACCGGCCCAAAGTGTTACCGGAGAGATGCTTCCGCACGCCCGATTGGCGCCCGCAGATTGCCGGTTAAATGCAGATGAAGCCCGATGCTGAATTTGGCGGTTGATCCGTTAACTTGCTGCCCATTTAGGGCGTAAGTCCAATTTCTCTCCCAGTGTTTTATAAGGACAGGACTGTTCTGCCCCTTCAAGGCCATAAAGTTTGTTAAGTAAACAGGGCCTCGGGTTTGGTGAGGGAACTGTACAGATCGAAAAATGCTTGTAATTTTCAGTAATTAATTTACTGGGTTCTTTCTCTTTTTTTTGAAGATTGCTTTACATCTGCAACAAAGGGCAATGTCTGGTCCAGAGTGTAACAGACAAAATACACACCGCATGAACTGCATATAAACTTCTGCTACTAAATGTTATCAATTCCAGCTACAGATTCCATCTAATATTTTTAAAATGGACACTAGAAATGAATGACAATAATATATCAACTGAATGTAAGAAATAGGAGCAGGTGTAGGCTGTACGGCCCCTCAAGCCTGCTCTGCATTCATTAAGATTATGGCTGAACTTCAACCTCAACTCCACTTTCCCGCACTATCCCCATATCCCTTGATTCCCTTAGTGCCCAAAAATCTATCAATCTCAATCTTGAATATGCTCATTAACTGAGCATCCAAATCCCTTTGGGGTAGAGAGTTCCAAAGATTCACAACCCTCTGAGTGAAGCAATTTCTCCTCATCTTCGTCCTAAATGGCCTACCCCTTATCCTGAGACTATGGGCTAGAAATTTGTTATAGTCAAGGAATGGGCGGTATCAGTAGAAAAGTTGAAGAATTAGCACCTTGCGCAAATGCTTTAGACTGCATGCAAAATTCATCCTCACTGCTCAATAAAATGATTGGAGTCCTAAATCAAGTCTTAAAATCCAAGCTCATTGGCGTTACACTTAAAGGGTGGATCTATATTGGGTGCAGTCTAATTGCAAATCATCATTGCCACAGACTTTTTTCACTACTTAAAGGGGAAGTTCATTGATGCTGCAGCACCTCATTCTCAGCATTGTTGGCTGTGCAGCTGCTTCAACAAGCAGGAGCAGAACAAGGAGAAGGAGCTGAAGGACTGAACCAGGTGTACTCATGGCTGTTCCATGTCCCAGGGAGAGAACCCGCAAATTCTCTGATGAAGCATTGGAGGCATTGGTTTTAGCTGTGGAGAGACAGAGGGCAGTGCTCTACCCAACAAGTGGCAGGAGGCCCTCGGCACAAGTCTTCCACACCATGTGGAGGGAGGTAACACAGCACATCTCGGGCAGCACTGTGGTCCCCAGGATCCAAACACAATGCAGGAAGAAATTTAACAATCTCACTCGGGTAGTCAGGGTGAGTGAATGCTTCAACAAATACTACATACCACCATCTGTACCACAATCTTCACACACTGCCCAATGCACCACACCCACAGCACTCACCCACCAACAATCTCTACCTACCAACACTCACACCCACATCTCACACCTTGCACACAATGACAGCTATTCAACTATGGCAGGCAGAAGGGTCATTAGTTATTAGAAATCATGTGATATGTGCGATATGTTTATAGATACATTTATTAATGGTGTTTGGAATATTTTGTGCTCTCTCATTTCACGTTTGCGCCCAGGAGGACGCTGTGATAGGCCATGAAACAGGGATTGTATGATGGGGATGTGGTGAGCTACGGAGATCTGGGGTTTCATTCATGTGAATCAGAGTCTGATGAGCCGGTCATGGACAGCCCGCCCAGAAGGCCGATTGTCTCACTGCCTCCTCCCTCCCTCCTGTTCCTCCTCATCCTCATCCTCTTCTGCCTCATCCTCCTCCTGAGGTGATTCTGCAATCCCTGCTGGCAAGGGCTGCGCCCTCATGATGGTCAAGTTGTGGAGCGTGCAGCAGACCAGCACGAAATACGGCACCCGCTCTGGCGAGTACTGGAGGGCTCCTCCCGAGTGGTCAAGGCAGCAGAGCCATTGCTTCAGCTGGCCGATGGTCTGCTCGATGATGGTCCTGGTGGCAGCATAGCTCTCATTATATGAGTGCTGTGCATGAGTGTTAATGTTGTGGAGGGGAGTCATGAGCCAGCTGTAGATCCTGGAGGGCATGGTGACATGCCAGTACAGCCCCCATTAATGTTACCAAGTGTTGCAGGTTGAATCTTTGAAGAATAAATGTAGCTACTTTTTAGTTGCCAGAAGACTCCTGATACAAAAGAACCTTGAAATTATTGAATGAAACTGCTGCAGTGGGTGAAACTAACAAAAACCATTGAAACTGCACTAATTTGACAGCTTTGAGTTATTACTGATGATCCTTTTAAATAAAATCCCTGGAGCCGGCTTCCTGGTGCTCCCCGCCAGCTCTCCCTGTCGGTGTTTACTCCAGGTGGTGAGGTAAGTGGCGAGAATCAATTTTGCAAATCGGGTGGTCTGTGAGTGTTCCACACTCACTGACGTCACAATCTACCTGACGTTGACATTCCCGGCGATACCTCTTACCGGCAGCACTACGGGAGGGTGGGTGGCAGATTTGGTGTGCGGCGCTGGATTCGCTCTGCCCCAGTGATACTGGTCTAGCGCCCCATTAGTGCCATCTACTGGCGCAAATGGGAGACGCTAAGGGGATTAATTTTTTCTCCCTATGACCCTTAGTTTTAGACTCTCCAGCCAGGGTAGGCAGCTTCTCAGCAGCTACCCTTTGAATCCTCTAAGAATTTTATACTTTTCAATTAAATATGTTTACGTATTGTCAGTGAGCTGGTATCTGTGTAGTATCAGAATGGAAATATTATTATAGACCAAAATTATCTTTATTAGAAAGGAATTAAGTTTTTATAAAGAAACAAGTAAATTACCTCAAACACCACAACTCTTTGGGCCAATCAGAGATTAATAACAACCAGGAGAACAGAAATCCGTCACATTGCTGGGTAACTGGGTGAGCTGCTGAAAGGTAAGGTTGCTCTGGTTCCAGTAGATGATATTATTTTCACCAAACAAACTTACATTTTATGCTGGCAAAATGAGATTCTGATGGAAGCAGTCTCCTTGAAGGGTACTTCCATCATCCTCCATCTTACAGGACAAGATGGTTTCAACCAAGGACATCAGCAAGGCTGGCATCAACTCGCACAGCAGTTGCTTAGCAGGAGGTGCAATTCAAAATAAGACGATGTGTGCAATGCCTATTTTTTTTTTATCTACGATTTTGAACACCTCATTTCTGTGATGATTTCCATCTGGCAGCCCAGCTAAGGTAAGGGCATTAAACCAATCCAGCCAAGAGAAATCACTGAGTGACGAGCAATCCTGGTCCACAAACCTGCACCCTTGTGGTTAGAAGTTAGGCACCAATGAATCAATCATAGAATTAATCATAGAATCATACAGCGCAGAAGGAGGCCATTCGTCCCATCGTACCTGTGTTGGCTCTTTGATAGAGCTATCCAATCAGTCCCCGTCCCCTCCTCTTTACCCATAGCCCTGCAAATTTTTCCTTTTCAAGTATATATCCAACTCCCTTTTGAAATTTGCTATTGGCTCTGCTTCCACCACCCTTTCAGGCAGTGCAATTTATATTTTTATAAGTTGGAGGGAGCCTGCCAAAAGTCTTGGAAAGTGTCTGTAAGTTACCAATTACAATCGGTACTCTTCTGCTATGAACATTTAACATGCATGCACCAACCTTAACTGCTATTCAGAGTAGCATGTGCAGGAACACGGAATGAGTGCATTAAAAGTCTGTGTGACACTATCACCAACAATAATCTCTAGCCTTCTGACTTTAAATGTAATTGAAATCCTTCCAAAAAGATGCATTTTATACACTATATACACACACGCATTTTATATATTTTTGATATTATATACATATATACATTATATATATGCATATGTGTATGATAGATAATATATGTATATATGTGTGTAATATATATACATATATATATATACAGATATATAAAAATATGTATGTACATGTGTACAATATATATAAATACACACAGATATATATATATATATATATTGTGTGTATATATGTATATATAAAATAAATACATAGGACAGGCTTGGTTTGTTGTCCAAGTCTTTTGCTATTTTGTTCCCACAATGGGTTCTTGGATCTTTTAGGATCAAAAGGGCTGTGGCTTTATCAGTCAAAGATCAGTAGAGTACACCAGGACTTGAGCAGAATATAAGATTGATATTTGCCCTCGTTCCCAATCCGACATTTGATTTAGAAGTCACTCAGAAGCTGCAAATTTGAAAAAAAAATGAGAAGACCTTGATGCCTCCCTGCGGAGAACATGCACTATTTGGGCTGAAGGCACGAAAGTGGAGAAATTAATGGTAAGCTGTTCATCTGTCACCGCTGCCAGGCTGATCGTTCCACAGAGCAGAAAAGGGAGGGAATGACATGCCCTCCAGTCAAGGGCACGGCTGCCCGCTGTTCTGATGATATAAGTAAAGGCTCTGGATTCTCAGAGAATAGATATCAAATGTAAAAGGCACAGAAAATTGTGCATGTGCGTTTTCCTTCTCAGTCATTTTAATAGTACTACACACCACATGATATGTTGGACTTTACAGGAACCTAATTCAGATTTACTGTGAATAAATTCTATTTTTTCCAACGTTTCTTAATTTTTTTTAACTTCTTGATAGTTTTTCTTCTCTCATTGCAATTTTGATTGGCATTGTTTTTCAAATTCTGCCTTTTCATTAAAAAAAAACCTGAACCCTACTAAACTCGCCACCACATGGAATAGCTGAGGCGAATAGCATAGATGCATTCAAGGGGAATCTAGATAAGTGCATGAGGGAGAAAGGAATAGAAGGTTACGCTGATGGGGTTAGATGAAGTAAGGTGAGAGCAGGTTTGTGTGGAGCATAAACGCCGGCATGGACCAGTTGGGCCAAATGGCCTGTTTCTGTGCTGTACACTTATATTTAAATTTGTCGCTGTTCATTCGAAGAAGCACATGGAGTTACACGTGACATCGTCTCTGGAAGGTACATGGTTTTGCAATCATTTATCCCGTTGACTTTTGCTTGACATTTTCTGATTCCAGGCCCGTAATAATTTAATCAGAATAAAAGATTTGCAAAGTGGTCGTTGCAATGGGCATGAGAAATTATTGGATGTTGCACAAGGCTGTGCTGGATTAACCAATACTGGAATAGAGAAGATGAAAATCATTGCAACTGTGAGCTTCAATCCTCAATAAAAAGTATTTTGATTGGTTGTGCTAAATATATTAAACATTTCAATACAGCTTTCAGTATTTCCTATCTATTTTATGTATGAAATAATAATTAGGACGGAATATCATTTCATCCCATATTGCTTTTGTGTTTTGACAATATCCTATTGTATTAACTTTCATCTGTGTAACTGGAACTGCCTCAAATATCTGGCCATGGCTCACCTTGAGTTCCATTCCTCTCATTAGTTCACCGCCACACAGCGACTGTATGACGGCAGTGTCATGATATTCAGTTCAGGATGAAGTCACCATATAGTTATGTATGTAGTAAATACATATTAGCTAATATGTATTTACTACATACATAAAATGTCATCTCCCTTAAATAAGGTATAAGTTATGTATGTAGTAAATACATATTAGCTAATATGTATTTACTACATACATAACTTATACCTTATTTAAGGGAGATGACATTTTATGAGACAGATTTCAGAAACCTGCCCCTACAGAGTCACCTAGTGACCAGAACCTGCCACTACATTGTGACAGTTGACATAGCACCATTGAATGGGAAATGTTGACAAAAAAGAATGGCAAAAAAACTGTGACAACCGGAAGTGATGTTTGTGTACATGAGTGTGTGCCCTATGCAAGGTTTTTAATAAGATATATAGATATATGTGTTGTGTATGATGTATATATTAGATATTTTACAGTATAAAAAGTTATCAACTGTGAAAGATACATTATAATATAAAATATGTACCTGAGAAGAATTCAGTGACCTGGCAGTTGTAACACTGCACATGAGAGTGATGTGCCATATAGAGTCATAGAGTTATACAGCACAGAAAGAGGCCCTTCGGCCCATCGTGTCCGCACCGGCCATCAAGCCCTGTCTATTCTAATCCCATTTTCTAGCACTTGGTCCGTAGCCTTGTATGCTATGGCGTTTCAAGTGCTCATCTAAATGCTTCTTTAATGTTGTGAGGGTTCCTGCCTCTACCACCCTTTCAGGCAGTGAGTTCCAGATTCCAAACACCCTCTGGGTGAAAAAGTTTTTCCTCAAATCCCCTCTAAACCTCCTGCACCTTACCTTTAAACTATGCCCCCTGGTTATTGACCCCTCTACTAAGAGGAAAACTACCTTTCTATCTACCCTATCCATGCTCCTCATAATTTTGTACACCTCAATCAGGTCCCCGCTCAGCCTTCTCTGCTCTAAGGAAAACAACCCCAGCCTGTCCAGTCTCGCTTCATAGCTGAAGTGCTCCAGCCCAGGTAACATCATACAATGTTATTTACTTCAATCAATACATTGCATAGTATATTTCTGACAAAATCCCATCGTTATATATTGACGCCATAAGATGTAAATGTTGAAAACTGGCAGCCACCATCCAGTGACCTCTTAACAGAGACATTACTGCAGCCTAAAAATCACTGTTGCCAATATTAGTGGACAATTGTTTAACGTGGTCAGACAGTATTCCTCTGTCCATTGTATTAGTCGAAGCATTAACCCATTTAAAATAACCAGCTCAACGCCTGTGTTCAAGTAGTGGACAAAGGATTGTCATAGAAACGCACATCACATTTCCATTAACATCGTCAGCAGTCATTTCTGGGCCTATAACTAAAAGCTTTAAATGAAGGTGCAGTCTAAAACATCATTTTATCAGTAGATTGAATTGAGGGTTCTCAGACAACCGATGATAACTCCAATGCTTTAGAAATTTCAGGTAAATTTGCTAAAATAAAATATATATTTTTTAAATCAGGGTTTTCCAAGAATTTATGTTTTATCCTGTGAGACAGGAAGCTTTACCATTAAATGAGAACAGTGTGGCTTTAGTTATTTGTATAATTCTGTCACATTATTCTTTTGATGGAATTGTATATAGTGTTTGCCAGTGAACGATTTCTATTTGCATCTTATTGTCAGCACTCTCTCTAGTTTCTCCTGCCTCTGTTTCCATTTGCATGCAGATCCTCACATCTCAATACCGGGCAAACTCAAAGAAACAGCTGGCAACATTTGCATAAAAATGAAGCCACTTTTTTTTCTATTTGTTTGTTCATTATAGAAAAGGCGATAATCTGCCTAAAATTTGCAAAAAACAAACAACAATCAGAGTTTTTTTTGAAAACTGCATTTCATAGACTCAAGTAATTTTTGCAAATGATTTTTTTTGCTAAAAAGGAATTTGATCATGGGGAAACAAATATATACTTTTTTGAGATTTCTTCACCATCAGATCACTGATAAGATTAGTATTTAAATACTTTTAGCCAAAATATGTGAATAGGAAGGGCTAGAAATGTGATTTCTCTCTACAAAGGAAAAAAAATGCAAATGATATTTTGAAGAGTCTGTGAGTTTTGTAATGTCATCGATATGTTCTTTCTTGGACAAGTGTAGTGCTAAAAACTTGGGACATTTTACCAACGTTAAAGGCGCTATATAAATGCAACTTGTTCTTGTATTCTGATTTAATGCCTACATTGCCATCAATTATTGTTTAAGGATATTCTTGTCTAATAATGTTATAGAATGCTAGGAATTACTGTTGGAATATGAGTGTACAAAATGCTTAACGTGCATATTGCAGTCCTCTGCCCACTGTTTCAACGGACATGTGTTTACACCTTGACTAAAATAGCGGATGGGGAAATCTTACATGAACAGATCACACACTTACCTGCTAACACACCCAACAGTAACTCCTAGCCTTCAATATCATTTAAGATTTTGCAAGTCGAACATTTATAATTTATGTCAGGGAAGCTCTATTCTGAATATTACATGGCGAAATGGCAAAAGTAACGACAATGTCGAAAAGAGCATTCAGTTGCAACGGGATGAGAATATAGTACATTCTGATGATGTATTATCAAAATTAATCAGGGATGATCAGTTAGCAATTTGTGTAGAGGAGGTGATCATTTTTCAGCACATCCAAGAACCTAACAATGGGGTGTTTGGTTGAACAATTGCTCCATTTTCTTACCAAAAGAAGTGTCACAGGCAATAATCCTGCTATAATCTTCTTCAATTCCTCCTCATGCCATCTGGTGCCCCATTGCATGCCTGAAGACAACAAAGGACATCCTGTTTCCTCAACTGCACTGTTCAAACCTAACACTTAAATATAATGTCATTTTTATCTGTTTCTTTCACTTCCAACAAGAAAAAAAATAAAATTAACGGAAAATTTTCAGGTCAAGCCAGTCTTACCATCGTATTCATTTTTAATGAGCAAGTAATTATAAAATTATAAGGGACCTTAAATGAGAACTGAGTATTGGAAGGCAGCATTTAATTTTGTCAAAATAAATAGATACATGCATAGATGCCTTCTGACAGAGGCTGTTATTTTGTATATGTTTTTGCATGGCAAATGACTTGTTTATCCTTTGGCTTGTGCCAGCTTTGAACACTGTCAATTTACACATAATTTCCACTTTGCTGGTTTCTCGACCTTCGGCTGCACATGTCTTGCAGCCTTCAGTCTGCCTGTGTTGGGATGCATTCTAATTAATATTTTTCCTTCAGGCAAATATTTGTTTCTTCAGATCTAAATCCCCCTTCCGTTCCATATGTGGGCATTCTGCAGATGTTCACCATTCTTTGCTGATGCTTTAAGCACCGTTAAAGCTGTCTCTTGTTCTCTTGCTTGTTTCAGAAGCTCTTTTATAACTTGGAGTGATGAAGTGATAGATGTCGTAACTCATTGGCCAATATATACACTATCATGAAGATCAGCTTCATGATTTCACATTGATAAATAACTTGGATAGAATAGATTCAAATTATCTGTCCTTGGGAAAACAAAATTCCTTTTTGTTTTTCTGAAAAAGGTTTGGAAATAAATCATGACTTTTCTTTTAACGTGCTTTCTAGCCCAATTATTAAATCTATGTCCAAGCCTTTGTTAACATTAACCGGCATCTGTGGCATGTGGAAGTGGGGGCGGGGGGGTGCAGGAGACAGGCAGTGGTCGCTTTTATTGATCAATTGATGGCACTAATCTGTTGAAAATGCAATTAAACTACAACATGCTGCATTTTATAAGTTTGATACTTTTGAGAAAATGACCACAAAATCCTTTTGCTTCAATGAAACGTATTTATGTATCTATCATAAAACTGAAGATTTAAAAATCCTGTTACTGTTTGATTTTAAGCAGTTTGGCTTGAAAGGTGGTTTGGGTCTCTGTAGTAAACATATATTGGGATGTCTTGCATCTAGACAATGCCTTATCACATCTTTAAGACATGTCTTAAAGAGCTTAACCTACAATTAATTACTTTGCAGTCTAGAACTGTTGCTGTTTAGGCAAATGTGGCAGTCATTTTATGCACAGCACAATTCCACAAAGAAATTAATGAATCTGTTTTTGGTGGCATTGTTTAAAGGAGGAGTGTTGGCCAGGAGAGTGGGAGAACTTCCAACTATTTTCCGAATAGTGCCATGGAATCTTTCATGTCCACCTCAATTACCAAAACAGACAGTAATTAATTGAACATCCCAAAGTGTCTCATATTCAATTAATTACTTTTTGAAGTGCAGTCTCTGTTATTACATGGGTAAACCTGGCAGCCAATTTGCACACAGCAAGATCCAACAAATAGCAGGTGAGATGAAAGTCTGTTTTCTTTTGGTTGTGTTGATTGCGGGAGGAATATTGGCTAGGACACTGGGGAAATCTTTGTTCTTCTTCAAATAGTGACATGGGATCTTTAACGATAAATAAGCCACTTGAATTATATAACTAGATTTCTATCAACTTTCTATCAACTTTGGTATTTAAAGAGCTGAAAATACTATCCACAAAATAAACAGAGAGACCTAACTTATGTACGTTGGTTTTACAAGACTGCAAAGTTTATTTTATGAAGAAAAATATTGATCAGTGAGGGCCTTTGATTCTGGTTGAAAAATCACAGCAAAATAGTCAGTAAAGTTTCCAAAATCATTTGGACATAAACTACCAGTAATACATTACTGTTCTACAAGATGTCGGTGGACAAAACATATCTTTTAATCAAACAAGAATCAAAGTGACAATGGAAAAATTTGTTCATGTGAGTGGAACAATGATGGACTTAGATAATCTCCGCATCGCCTCTAAATCTAGTGGCTTGTTGAGGAGTACATTATTATATCAAACCATAGTTTATTACTTCTTAGATTGCAATCTTAGCTATTATCATTAAACAATGGATGATGTGCTGTGTGATATTATATATTCAAGTCTTTTTTAAGCATTTGCAAATATTATTGGACCATAATCATTTACTTTTGTTTAAATTCAATATAGTTATCTTTGATAATCAAGTCTTATTGTGATATAACCCTTCAATTAATGGTTGAGCAATATTAAATGACAAACTCTTGGCTTTATATTTCTAGAGATGACTGTTCCACCATTACCGTTCTAATGCCAGAAAAACAGGCCACCACAGTAAACTCTGAGGTGATGGGTGTCTATCTCACATGGGGAAACCTTGTATGGTTGTGGGAGATGGATAAATTAGAGCAGTACAATGAAACCCAGGTGGGGAAAAGATCCTCGGATGTTTAACCATGCACTGGCAGACAATTGTTCACATGGAGATAGTCTCCGTACAGCTAACAATAATAAGAGGAGCACATCAGCCACAATTCAGGTGCCCTCCTTTCATCTCAGCACACCATCCCAGTAAATGTAGTAGGTATAATTTAGACCCACATGTTAGAAGTCTAGTGCAGTTATGGATGTTGTGTAACATGGGTCCAGGAGCATAGCACATTGGTAAATATTTTGCAATTTCATGGCATTCAGTCCGATAGGTAGGTCCAGATGCAGAAGGCACTGCAACCTATTTAATCTCACCTTTCCAGGTCAACCCTACTGTTTTTCCATTTCTTTCTTTAATGAGTTCAGTGTCCTGGCCTTAGCCTTCCTTCCTGGCAACCGGTTCCAGCTGTTGATCATCTTCTGTTCACAGGAATTTTTCCTGGTTTACATGGTATTAAGTAAACTATATATCTCTGCAGAGTTACATCTGGAAGATTACGCTACAAGTTTGAAGAGCCCTATCTTATCAAGTTATTCCTAACAGCTCATCCCTCTGATACCAAGGATCAGCTTTGTTGCTCTCCCCGTACTCCCTCCAAGACTTGGGTGGTCTCTTTACATCGTGGCAGTACCCAGCATTCCAGGTGCAGCCTGACCCAAATATTGTAGAACTTCATCGGGATCTCTGTGATTTGGGAGTATAACCGAGCATCTTGTTTGTTTTATTTATTGTCACACATGTTCAGACATGTTGATCAACAAGTTACCTAAAACTACTTGGCCTATTTCACATTCCTCCCAGGTAAGAATTACCCCAGCCATGCACCTGGTATTTCTATTTCCAGCATACAGTACCTACATCCATTTCAACGTAACACCTCTTACAACCACTCTCTGCTTCCTTGCCTTTATTACATTACCAATCCATGCTTTTGTCATAACCTTCTTCCCCACTAACCTTAGTTTATAGAGAAGTCTCTCATGTGGTACTTTTTCATAGGCCTTTTGCAGCTCTCAGTATACTCTCTCTATGTCTTCCTCCATCAGATTTGGATATCATGCCTTGAAAAATTTGATGAGGTTGGTCAGGGAAGATCTGTCCCTTCTGAACCCGTGTTGGCTGCCATTTATTAGGTTATTTTCATACAAGTAAGGGTTTGATCTTTCTGATGACTGACTCAATTAATTTTGCAATTATTGAGGTCAGGCTAATAGATCTAGTAATTGCGAAATATGGCTCTGTCAAAGCGTGCTTGCACCGCTGCTGTACAACATCTACACAAATGACCAACCTATAGATGGTGTCACACGCCGTTTTATATATGCTGATGACTTATGTGTCACTGCCCAAAGCACTGATTTTAACACCGTGGAGAAAACGCTTTCTGAGGCCTTGGAGGGACTAAAATCCTACTATGAAGAAAACCACCTTCGCGCAAACCCATCAAAGACGCAAGTTTGTGCATTCCACCTCAGAAACTGTGAAGCTAAACGCCAGCTGAAAGTAACCTGGTGTGGCGCAACACTGACGCATTGCGAGCACCCTATCTACTTAGGAGTCACCCTTGACCGATGCCTCACCTTCAAGAACCACATCGAGAAGACAAAGGCAAAAGTGAGCGTACGAAACAACATCCTGAATAAGCTCACTAACACAAGATGGGGAACAAGCCCGAAAACATTGCGAACCAGTGCACTTGCTCTTTGCTATTCCACTGCCGAATATGCCTGCCCTGCATGGGAAAGGTCTACTCATGCCAAGAAGATGGATGCTGTTCTGAATGCAAGCTGCCGATTTATCACAGGTTGCTTAAAACCAACAAACACCAACAGCCTATATATCCTGGCAGGTATTGCTCCCCCTGATATAAGAAGAACGGTAGCCAGCAAGAAAGAGCGACTCCGTCAAACATCAGATGAGAGACACCCTCTGCATTGTCATACACTTACACC
Organism: Somniosus microcephalus; assembly: GCF_052327205.1. NCBI lineage: Eukaryota > Metazoa > Chordata > Chondrichthyes > Squaliformes > Somniosidae > Somniosus > Somniosus microcephalus. Next base: position 345,418,065 of record NC_140987.1, read on the forward strand.
CAGCTGCCTAAAGTCAAGAAAGAGCTTCATGAACAGTGTTGTTCCATTACAGTCAACCTCATCTGAAGCCTGCATCGCCTTGTGGAAAGACCGGCTCGCCAGTCTTGAACAACCCCCAGCGATGGAAATTTTACTTGATAAAAGCCTTCCCCCAGGAGCTAATTGCAACTGGGCAACCTGGAAGTGCCTTAACAGACTTAGGACCGGTGTAGGTTGCTCAAAGGTGTCACTAAGCAAATGGGGATATTCAACCAGCCCGACAACTTGTGAATGTGGAACTGAGGCACAGACTATGCAACATCTCCTGCAATGCCCATCGTTAGAGGAACCTTGCACTGTTGCAGATCTTGCCGAATCCAACAACAAGGCGCAAAAATGTGTCCAGTTCTGGCTGGGCTATGTATAGACTGTCCGTGGACACGATAAGAAGAAGATTTCAGAGTATTTTTATTTACACTGGCTCTGCTGCCCTCAGATATGTACTCACCATGCGAGCACTGGTTATTTATGATGATTATTTATTCCATGCCAGATTCACTCTGGGCAGTGCGCCTCAGGATATGTTACCAAGCTAAGGCCCTCATAAACCTCCAGTTGGTCCTCCTGGCCTGGTATACCAGGGATCGGTTACAGGCCTGCGCTGTTTCCGAACACACGCACGCCACGCTCCAGTCAGTATGATGGATACGCTCCAGAGACTCCAGCTGTGAATCCTGCCGGGACCGACAACATTCAGACCTTCATAGGGTTTGCTGACGACCATTTTGATGGGAGTGTTATGACAGCATCCCCCGGTGTTGTGACTGATATGTCACTCCAACCCTTAAGGCAATCCGGTGAAGGGTAGTTGCTGTGATAATTCCAATCAAAGCTCCTCCGACAGTGAAATCTTAACATAGTTTTACTGAAATCCAACATTCATAATGTTGTCCATCGTTTACCTCAATGAATTCCAGTTACTACTTCTGAATTTTCTCACTTCAATCTTTACTGTCATTATCAATTAAATTTGAAAATGTATTCAGAAGTTGAGGGAGACCTGTGCTGGGCCTGAGGTGGGCAAGGTCCAGCAGGCAGTGACCTGCAGTATTTTTGTTGGGCCAGTTGAAAGCTCCAGCTCCTTCCAGCTCCACAAAAAAAAGCACAATTTTTTTTAAAATTCTGATCAGAATGTCAGTACTCGTGGGTGGAACATTCGCATCGCAGTCTCCACGGAACATTCTCAATCCCTTAAAATTGCAATCGGGGTCCTAACTATGTCAGTAGGGCCCCGATTTCCATGGTAACAATGCCTATCGCCTGTTTCAGGTGGTCGATTCAGCCGCCCAGGAGTAGGCTCCTTTCAAAATGGCAGCGGCTGGAGCATCGGTGATATCGGAGCGGTAAGTCTATCGATCCCATTTTGAGGTCACTACCGCCCTGCCCCATTGACGTCAATTTTCCCCCTGTGAAGATCAGTTAAGTGTCTCAACCCCAACCTTAGAGGAATACCTTTATTATAACAGCTCCATTTCCCACCCAGTTTTTTTTCAAGCCTGGTTAACTGGGATTATAAATTTGTATCAGGCATTGATATTTCTATGCTTTGGCTTGGATTTTGTGGTAGAAATAACAGTGAGGCTATCAGCGCTCACCGTTATTAGAGAATAAATCGGACAGCAACTTCCAGCATCTGCACAGGCGCAGTTAAACGTGGAAATCAAGAAGTTGCTGTCTGAGTTGCCCTACACCTCCAGAAGCTGCGCTAGATCACTACCTCGCTGAGAGACTCGGCATTCAAACACATGAAACGGTGTGAAGTTGCTGTACTTACGTGATATTTACCCACCAAACATGCCAGAAAAAGATAGGGCTTGTCCATTTAAATGTAAGTGAACTTTTAACAGCGTGTTCAGTCTTAATTGGTGCCAAACAACCTGTCTGGCACTGAAATTTAACTTTTACAAGTATGGAGTCTCATTCCTTCAGATTGTAGTTATTTTGGGGATTTAAAAAAATACGTTTTCTTTCTGTCCCTTTTATCTCTTCCTCTTAATCCCATCTATCTTTCCCTCTCTCTATTTCACTTTCTGTACATCATTTGGCATTGAATTTACTATTCTAACTTCCACTTCCGGCTTCAGACTCCGCAGCCACGATTTTGCCAATGGATGCGGCTTGGGAGCACATCAGCTGGTTTCCGGCTTCCAGTCCCGGCCCAACTGCATCCGGCCCACGGATGTGATTTTATGTCGATTGACCTTGTTAAGCCCGCCCTGCGGACTTGCCGGCTAATTAAGGGGAAGCCAGTCAGATGACATCATTTGATGACGCATCATCTGCCGGTTTTCTTAAAGGTACAATGCACAATTGTTCTTTGACAGTGTAGGAACGGAGGTTCCTATCAAAAAGACTGAGTTCGACTCAGGCAATTAAAATAATGAACTTTAATGAAACAAAACGAGTTTAAACTGGAAACTGCTAGAACACATCAATAACAGGTCTACTCTCCTTGAGGGCTTCACCAGGACTGATCCTCTGGTCAGAAGACTGACGTCATGACGTCATCACGTTCTTCCCAACATTCGGGCATCACGTGACTAGCGGCATGACGTCATCACGTTGAAACCGTGCTATAAAGGTAACTAGACATTGTACAGTCAAACAGTGTAATTAAAGGTACAGGCACAGACAGTAACTACATTGCTGTTAAAGGAATTATGTACAACCGCTCTGAGTCCTTTGGTGGCTCCGCCACATGCGCCCCCCCAGAATTGTCTTTAACAGAAAAGGTGAGGTGAGGAGGAGGCCTGATGAGCCTATCCGATTGACTTCGATACCCTGGTAGAGAAAGTTGATGACCGGTGGTCGAGTTGGCAGTCGGTTGCGGCTGAGCAGGCGCGGCGAGCGCGGTCGAGTTGGCAGGTGGCTTTGGTTGATCTGGTGCGGCGGCAGCGGGCGGTCGGCCACGTTTGGGTGGTTGAGCGACTACGACAGGGTTGTCCAGGTCCAGGTGAGCCAGCTTCAAGTGGTCCACCGAGATGTGATCCGGCTTCCCTCCGACGTACACCGAAAAGGATCTGTCTCCTGTTTCGATGACACGGACAGGACCAGTGTAAGGGGGCTTGAGCGGATCCCAGTGAGCGTCGTGGTGGATGAAGACATACTCCGCATTCTTCAGTCCCGGTGGCACATAGGAGTTCTGCAAACCGTGATTGGACGTAGGTATCGGAGCGAAGCATCTGGCCGCTTCTTGGTGGCGAACAAGTTGCCGGGAGGCGGACCATGGCTCTGTGGGAGAAGGGAGGAAATCTCCTAGTGCACAGAATGGCTGGCCATAGACGAGTTCAGCCAAAGACGATTGTAGGTCATCTTTGGGCGCCGTACGAAGACCCAACAGGACCCATGGGAGTCTGTCCACCCATCCTGCGCCTTGAAGACTGGCCCGAAGAGAGGCTTTAAGCGACCTGTGGAATCACTCGCAAAGGCCGTTTGCCTGCGGATGATAGGCGGTGGTGCGATGAAGTTTGGTACCGAGCCCCTGAGCCACAGCGTTCCAAAGATCCGAGGAAAATTGTGGCCCGCTGTCAGAAGAGATGTCTGCCGGTACCCCGAAACGGGCAACCCAACAGGAGAGGAAAGCTCTGGCGACGCCTGCTGAAGTGGTGGAAACCAAAGGAATTGCCTCTGGCCACCTAGTGGTGTGGTCCACTATGGTGAGGAGATGAGTATAACCCTGAGAAGGCGGAAGCGGCCCCACGAGGTCCACATGCACGTGGTCGAAACGACGCTGCGGAACAGTGAACGCAGCCACTGGAGCCTTGACATGACGCTGGACTTTGGCCTTTTGGCATACGACGCAGGTATTAGCCCAGTCACGGACATCGATGTGCATACCTTTCCAGATGAACTTGGCCGACATAAGCCATTGCGAAGCCTTCATCCCCGGGTGCGACAACCCGTGTATGGCATCAAAAACATTCCGGCGCCATGCAACTGGCACGATAGGTCGAGGAACTCCCATGGAAACGTCGCAAAGGAGCGTGGCACCTGCGGCCTGGAAGATGATGTCGGTCGCTTGGAAGCTAGAGGGAACGGTTCTATATGATTGGACCTCCGAGTCCGAGGCCTGACCTGCTGCCATGAGGGCGTAGTCGATTCCCATGTGCATCGCGTGGACCGTCGCATGGGAGAGGCAATCTGCCACCAGGTTGTCCTTACCAGACTCATGTTGAAAGTCCATGGTAAATTCGGAAATGAACGTCAAGTGACGTTGTTGACGAGCGGACCATGGTTCGGCAGTCTTGGCCATGGCAAACGTAAGGGGTTTGTGGTCGACAAAAACCATGAAGGGATGCCCCTCCAATACAAACCGTATATACAAATGGCGAATGGCGAGGAAAAGGGCCAGTAGCTCCCTATCGAAGGTGCTGTACTTTTTTTCATTCTTTCGTAGTTGACGGCTGAAAAACGCCAGCGGTTGCCACATGCTGTTGACCCACTGTTCGTGCACTGTTCTTGCACGCGTCAGTGGTAAGGGCGATAGTAGCACCTGGAAGTGGGTGCGGCAGCATGGTTGCGTTGGCCAAAGCATTCTTGGTGTCGCCGAACGCCTGGACCATCTCAGCTGTCCAGCTGATTGGATCTTTACCGGACTTGCCCTTGTGGGTCCCGAACAAAGGTTGCATGAGTTGAGCCGCCTTGGGGACGAAACGGTGGTAGAAGTTGACCATCCCCAGGAACTCCTGCAAGGCCTTGACTGTCGCCGGCTGCAGGAAAGAAGTAACTGCCTCAACCTTCATCGACAAAGGGACGGCGCCGTCCGATGTTATGCGATGTCCCAGGAAGTCGATTTGTTGCAGGCCGAACTGACACTTGGCCGGGTTGATGATTAAACCGTGTTGGCTGAGGCACGTAAAGAGGGAATGCAAATGGGAGATGTGCTCCTCCTTGCTGGCACTGGCGATGAGTATGTCGTCAAGGTTGACGAAAATGAAACGCAGGTCCCGAAGAACGGAGTCCATTAAACGCTGGAACGCCTGTGTTGCGTTCTTTAAGCCAAACGGCATCCGCAGGAACTCAAAGAGGCCAAAAGGGGTGATGACTGCGGTTTTTGGGACGTCTTGTGGGTGCACTGGAACCTGGTGATGTCCACGAACGAGGTCGACTTTAGAGAAGATAGAATTTCCCGCCAAGTGGGCCGAGAAATCCTGGATATGTGGGATCGGGTACCGATCCGGAGTGGTGCCATCGTTGAGGCGTCGGTAGTCACCACATGGCCGCCGGCCACCGCCTGGTTTCGGCACAATGTGGAGAGGCAAGGACCAGGGACTCTTGGATCGCCGAATGATCCCGAGCCGCTCCATCGTGGCGAACTCCGCCTTCGCAGCTGCGAGCTTGCCGGGTTTGAGCCTTCTAGCCCGCGCATAAACCGGGGAGCCAGTAGTGGTGATGTGATGTTCAACGCCATGTTTCGTCGCCGAAGAGGAGAAGGTGGGCCTTGTCAGCTCCGGAAACTCCCCAAGGAACCGCGTGAAGTCATCTGGAGGAGGAAAGCACAGGCAATGGAGCGCGCCACGGAGGTACCGTGGAAGCACGGAATCGAGTGGAAGGTGGCCGCGTTGATCAGCCGGCGGTGCCGGACATCGACTAGTAGTAGGCTGTTGGCACACAAAAAATCCGCCCCTAGGATAGCCTGTGAGACTGTGGCCGTGACGAATTCCCAAAAGAAGCGCTGACCGCCGAAACAGACTTCGACCCGCCGCTTTCGGAACGTTCGAATAGCTGCGCCATTAGCCGCTACGAGGGAAAAACCGAGGTTCCCAGTCTGCATGTCGAGCTTCGACGCAGGTAGAATGCTACACTGCGCCCCGGTGTCACAAAGAAAACGGCGGCCCGAGAGGGAATCGGTGATATAGAGGAGTTTCCCCGTAGAACCAACGGCCATCGCCACCGCGGAACGCCCGTTAGACTTGGTCATCCATCGTCAGGGACGCCGCCTGCACTTTCTTGGGTTTTTTTTGGGGTGAAAAACTGCAGGGGGAACGGCAGCATCGTGCTTTCATGCCAAAACGGGTGTGGTAGGAGCACCAGCCCGCTGTAGGAGAAACCGGAGCCGCGTCTGTGGGGGGTGGGCGCTTCATGGCTGTGCAGCACTGCTGCTTAACCATGAAAATCTTATCAGCTTCGGCCGCAAGCTTGGCGAAGTCTGTAATGTCGGATCTGGCTAGGGCAGCCTGAACCTGTTGATAGAGGAAAAGCTCCCGGAAGAGGAAACATTCCGGTTCAGCATCCAAGAGCGTGAGCATTTGGCTCATGAGCTCGGACGGTTTGGAGTCCCCGAGGCCGGGCAGCGTGATGAGCCGGCGAGCACGCTCCGACTTTGATAGCCCGAAAACCTGAAGCAACCGCGTCTTAATTGCATCATACTTGCTGTCAGTAGGAGGACTACCGATGAGGCTGATGATCCGGGATGCAGTTGCGCTGTCGAGGGCGGAGGCCACGTAATAATAACGGGTCTGATCCGCGATGATGTTCCGAATGGCGAACTGGGCTTCAGCCTGGATGAACCAGGCGTCTGGTTGTTGCTCCCAGAACTGGGGCAGTTTCAACGTGACGGCGTTGGTGTCCATGTCGAATCTTCCACAAAAATCGTTCGTAGAAGTCGGGGTCACCAATGTAGGAACGGAGGTTCCTGTCAGAAAGACTGAGTTCGACTCAGGCAATTAAAATAAGGAACTTTAATGAAACAAAACGAGTTTAAACTGGAAACTGCTCGAACACATCAATAACAGGTCTACTCTCCTTGAGGGCTCCACCAGGACTGATCCTCTGGTCAGAAGACTGACGTCGTGACGTCATCACGTTCTTCCTGCCATTGGGGCATCACGTGACTAACGGCATGACGTCATCACGTTGAAACCGCGCTGTAAAGGTAACTAGACATTGTACAGTCAAACAGTGTAATTAAAGGTACAGGCACAGACAGTAACTACATTGCTGTTAAAGGAATTATGTACAACCGCTCTGAGTCCTTTGGTGGCTCCGCCACAACAGCTCATTTCTCAGTGCTTGACAGCATTGAGGTGCTGCAAACACTGACAAGCACTGCACAAAGGCGCACGGCTGCATCCAGGCTCTCCCATGACTCCCTCCATAGGCTTATGGAGAGAATCACAGCATGCAGGGAGGTTCTCTTCCCTTCCCATGTGCTCACTTTTGGAGGCACACAGGAACTAGTAGGCACATTTTAAAAGTTTTACATGTTAAAATGTTGTTAATTTACTAAGAAACTGACTAGTGTACACCAATGAAACTAACAAATGGTTCAGAATAGCTTTTTTGAAAGTCATTTTCAGTTATTTAAAATCGGGTGGTGGACTAGACACTCTGATTAAAAATACTTATTTTTTGTGATGAACTGTAGCTGTTTTAATAAAACTGCAGCAGGTTACCACTCTTAAATTTATCACAGAATATTTTTTAATGCAAAGAAAAAAATAGATTACGTTCTATCATGCTGCCCAATTGTGCTGGTTCCTGGCAGGTTTTACGGCCGCGATTTCGCCAGCCATGGCGAGTCCGGTGCGGCTGGAGCAGACAGCGGCTGCAAACTCCGCACCCGTCTTCATCCCATCCCACCTCCTCCGAGTGATTTCCCCCTGAGTGGGCTTGTTACGCCCACCATGCGAGATTCCCGGCCAATTAAAGAAAGCGGGTCTGATGACGTCATATGATGATAAGTCATCAGCCGGTTTCCTTAAAGGGGCCATGTCCAAATTGATTTTGACAGTTGTGTTGTCAGTGTTCTGCAGCATTGAGGTGCTGCAAATACTGACAAGCACTGCACAGAGTTTCAGGGCTGCACCCAGGCTCTCCCATGACTCCCTCCATATGCTTATGAAGAGAATCACAGCACGCCGGGAGGTTCTCTTCCCTTCCCATGAGCGGAAGAGGCCTCCCCAGGACACCAACGCAGCCTGGTTACACATTGCACAGGAAGACACAAGTAGGGATGTGGTCAGGAGTCCCAGGCTGCAGTGGCACAAACCTTTCAATGATCTCAGTAGATCACGAAACAGTAATGCAAAGCCACACTCAACCTCAACCTCCTGTGCCTCTCATCACATCCCCATCACTCTGCCTTCCCTACCTTACTCCTGCACATCCTTACTCAAACCAACTTACTTTGCACCTCCACCCATCCCTCTCTATCTATATTATCACTTCCCCATCTCACTAGCCACCCCTCACACTCACCCTCATCCTAGTGCAATCATACCAACTAACAACACACACGGGCAGGCACTTGGGTGTTTTAGCCAATGGTCGTGTAAACTTTCTGTTAATGTGTTGACAAGCATTGAAATCCTTATTGTTACCACTTTGCCTTCTTGGACAGATTTGTGTGCACTTTTGAAAGTGTCTTAGTGAGTTCCAGTGAATGGTGAGACATAACTTCCACCCCCCACACTCACCCCGCCACCCCCCCCCCAACCAATGGTGATGAGTGTGAAAGGAATGGCTTGGCCATTGTAGGGATGCTTTATGGTGCTGGTGTGGGGTGGTGCCAACTTGGTGCATCATGTGGCAGCCAGGGTGTACAGTGTTAAGTGAAGCTAATCTGTGTAATGATATCAGCAAATAGTGATGATATTTGTCTGTGTTTGATTACTTATGCCTTACAGCATATTTGTCTCTGTTTTTGATTACTTGTGCCTGACCAGCGGAGGTCATGTGAGAGACAAGCAGTCCAGAGGAGTTTTACTTTCAGTTTCATTCTAGATGCATCACAGCATAGTGTGTTCTGTAAAAAGCTGTAGAAAGTCTTGAACAAGACTTTAGATTAAACAACATTCTCTTTCAGAAATGAGTCTTTATTGAACCCAAAAAGAAATCAAAACATGATGTCAGAAGTGGCTGAAAGAGAAAAAATCTGATGTTAACAAGTCGATGGGACAGTGAAAGCAGTTGTGGCAAGTAAGCGAAATCAGCTCTCCACAGATTAGCAAGCCAAAAGAGAACATCGTTGCTTACCATTAGAGAATAGCTAATGAAGTGAAAACATGGGTGGTTTACACCCACCAGCGATTCTACAGTTGTCAGGTAATGTGGCTGAAAATTGGAGAAGGTTCAAACAGCGTTTGGGGTTGTATTTAGCGGCAATCGGAGCGGACGAGCAAACTGATAAACAAAAATCGTCCGTGTTCTTACACGTCGTGGGTGATGCAGCGCTGGAGGTTTATAATAATTTCATATTTGCTGCTGATGGAGACAAAATGAAGCTAGATAAAATAATGGAACAGTTTGAGGCCTACTGCATACCTAAACGCAACGTGACCTTTGAGAGGCACAAATTTTTCACATGTGTACAGAAAATCGGCGAGACTATTGATCAGTATGTGACTGAACTGAGAAACCGGAGCAAATCGTGTGAATTTGGGGGACTCACAGACTCGCTGATAAAAGACAGACTGGTGTGTGGTATTCGAGATAATGGTCTAAGGGAAAGACTGCTAAGAGAGCAAGATCTAGACCTGGGAAAAGCCATAGCACTGTGTAGGATTACAGAGACTGTGAAGTTGCAGGCAAAGGAGCTGTTCAGTGACAGTAGCTGCAACGTGGATGCAGTGAGAAAGAACGGATACAAACCGTTTAACAAAGAGAGCGCCAATGTGAAAAAAGAGACGTGGCCAGCAAACAAAAATGAAAGAGACAATCGGAAGTCATGTAGTCGATGCGGTACACAGCATCCACCAAGAAAGTGTCCAGCATATGGTAAAACATGCAATAGATGCAACAAAAACAACCATTATGCCCGTTGCTGTAAGAACCAAGCGCAACAAAGCAAGGTCCATACAGTAGATGAAAGCGAGATAGAGGAATTCAATGTAGATGTTGTGTCTGAAAACAAAAAAGAAAGAGACTGGATGTTGACACTAAAAGTGAATGACATACACATTCCATTTAAATTGGATACTGGAGCACAAGTTAATGTGATATCAGAGACCGATTTTAAGAGAATTAGACCCAGACCAAAGTTACATGGAATACAAGTGAAAGTGACCGGATACTCAGGTACTGATATACCAGTGAAAGGAAAATGCATTGTCAAAGTAACACACAAGGACAGAGAGCACACGCTAGCATTAATTGTGGTGCCAAAGGATGTGCAAGCCATACTAGGTTTAAAAGCCTGTGAGAGACTGAACCTGGTAAAGAGAGTCCTCGTTGTGGAAAGTGAAAGAGAGACAGTCTATGATGAACTGAATGTTGCGTACACACCGGGTAAGCTGATGTATACAGCAGACACGTTGTCCAGAGCTGTTGACCCAAGTGAGCCCGCAAACACCACAATGGATGAAAAAGTGAACGCCTATGTGGACATGATCACAAGTGCACTGCCCATAGCAGATGCAAAAATGGAGCTCATAAAGACTGAGACAAACAAAGATGAAACAATGAGACGACTGAGAAAAAGCATCTTGGATGGATGGCCCAACATGAAGCAAGACTGCTCACCTGATATAGCAGAGTACTGGAACTGCAGGGCGGAACTATCAGTGGTCGAAGACATCATCTACAAAGGAAGTAAAATAGTTATCCCAAAGAGTCTGAGAAGAGAGATGCTAAAAAAGATCCATGGAGGACATCTGGGAATCGAAAAGTGTAAGAAAAGAGCACGAGAGGTGATGTACTGGCCACGAATCAACCAAGATGTGACAAATGAGGTGTCAAACTGCACAATATGCCTGAAATATCGAGCAAGCAATCCGGTAGAACCACTAAAGCCACACCCAGCACCAGACCGACCTTACCAGAAGGTAGGCACTGACCTATTCGTATGTCAAGGGAAGGACTATCTTGTCGTCACAGACTATTACTCCCTGTATCCAAAGGTTTGTAGACTGTACACCACCACTGCAGAAGCTGTGATAAGAAGTATGAAAGCCATATTCTCCAGACATGGCGTGGCAAGCGAGGTCTTCACAGACAACGGACCCCAGTTTAACAATGCAAATTTCCGACACTTTGCCAAAGAGTGGGACTTTGTCCACACAACGTCAAGTCCTCACTATCCACAGTCCAATGGACTAGTGGAAAAATCGGTCCAGACAGTGAAAAGACTGGTGTACAAGGCAAAAGACAGTGGAACTGACTTCTACCAAAGCATGCTTGTATACCGCACAACGCCGCTCGAGTGTGGTATGTCACCAGCCCAACTCCTGATGGGACGTCGGCTAAGTTCAAACCTACCCATCCCGGAGAACCTCCTGAAAACAAAAGAGGGGGAGAAAGTGAGGAAGTTCAAAGAACAACAGAAAGAAAAGCAAAAGTATTACTATGACAGAGGAACACAAAACCTACCTGAACTCCACACTGGTGACCAAGTAAGGTTGAAAGACAAAACAAACACATGGACTCAGAAGGGAACTGTCCTGAGTGAAGTTCAACCAAGATCATACACCATTCAGACAGATGAGGGTGCTGTTCTGAGAAGAAATCGTCGAGATATTCTCATGGGACCAGCCACAGCAGGTCAAGAGACTGATACTGGTGAACAACCTGATCACACAGCTGAGAACCAATCATCTGAGGCAACAACTCAGATTCAAGGACAATCAATCAGAAAATCCTCAAGACACGTGAAGCCTCCTGAGAGACTCATTGAGCAAATTTAAGGACTATTGTTAAAGAAGGAAGTAATGTTATCTTATTCTTTCTTCAAGTTCTAGTGTATTGACATATTTCATGTGAACACACAAAGCAAGGGTAAAAAACCTTGATCATGATAATGATAATGTAAGTTCATTAAATGTTGTTAGTTAAAAGTAAAATACTTTTGTTTTAAGAAAGGAAGATGTAATGATATCAGCAAATAGTGATGATATTTGTCTGTGTTTGATTACTTATGCCTTACAGCATATTTGTCTGTGTTTTTGATTACTTGTGCCTGACCAGCAGAGGTCATGTGAGAGACAAGCAGTCCAGAGGAGTTTTACTTTCAGTTTCATTCTAGATGCATCACAGCATAGTGTGTTCTGTAAAAAGCTGTAGAAAGTCTTGAACAAGACTTTAGATTAAACAACATTCTCTTTCAGAAATGAGTCTTTATTGAACCCAAAAAGAAATCAAAACAATCTGGACATGGTGAGGCCATCGCTGGTGTCCCGGGCAACAATGTGCATATGTGAGGATGCCCTGTGTCCTGTGCAGCATCAGTTGATTGCCGAGAAGATTGGTGTGGATGTTGGTGCTGCTGGTGTGCCCGGTGATGCTGGTGTTGAGGCTGATCGTTTTGGGATTCTGAGGACCAAGGTGAGATTTTTTCAAGGGCACCGATGCTGATGGAATAGATGGCAGGTGAGGTTGAGATGACAGAAGTAATCTGTCAATGTTGAGCGAGGTTCTTCCAAGGAGGTGACAGTGGATAGAGAGGTTACTCCAAACACTTCAAAAGTGCATAAAGTTCAAAAGTGGGTTCTAAAAACTGAAGGCTGGAGCTTCTGAGATTCGAAACAGACCAGCAGTAAAATGGCAGGATTTAAACCACTTCTGCAGCTGTCACCTATTGAAAGAAATGGAGAGTTGTTCAGAACCCGACATACTTACCTGGCGTGATCCCCGAGTGACGAGAACATAAGAACATAAGAACATAAGAAATAGGAGCAGGAGTAGGCCAATTGGCCCCTCGAGCCTGCTCCGCCATTCAATAAGATCATGGCTGATCTGATCCTAACCGCCAATCTACTATCACAGAACCATCTTCTGAATCTAACAGAATTAGACACATGAAGTAAGAGCAGGATCAGGCTACACGGCCCCTGAGCCCGCTCCGCTACCCATAGGGCCATGACCGATCCGAACCTAGACTCATGTCCAAATTCCTGCCCGCTCCCCATAACCCTTTATTCCCTTTACTTCTAGGAAACTGTCTATTTCTGTTTTAAGTTTATGTAATGATGTAGCTTCTACAGCTTTTTGGGGCAGCATATTCCATGGACCTACCACCCTCTGAGTGAAGTAGTTCCTCCTCATCTCAGTTTTGAAAGAGCAGTCCCTTATTCTAAGACTATGCCCCCTAGTTCTAGTTTCACCCATCATCGGGAACATCCTCCCCGCATCCACCCGATCCAACCCCTTCACAATCTTATATGTTTCAATAAGATTGCCTCTCATTCTTCTGAACTCCAATGAGTAGAGTCCCAATCTACTCAACCTCTCCTCATATGTCCATCCCCTCATCCCAGGGATTAACCGAGTGAACCTTCTTTGTACTGACTCGAGAGCAAGTATGTCTTTTCTTAAGTATGGACACCAAAACTGTATGCAGTATTCCAGGTGTGGTCTCACCAATACCTTGTACAACTGAAGCAATACCTCCTTATTTTTATATTCTATCCCCCTAGCAATGAAAGCCAACATTCCATTGGCCTTCTTAATCACTTGCTGCACCTGCATACCAACCTTTTGAGTTTCATGCACCAGGACCCCCAGATCCCTTTGTACTTCAGTACTTTCCAGTTTCTTGCCATTAAGATAATAACTTGCTCTACGATTTTTCCTGCCAAAGTGCATAACCTCACACTTTCCAGTATTGTATTCCATCTGCCAAATCTCTGCCCACTTACTTAGCCTGTCGATGTCCCCTTGCAGGTTTTTTATGTCCTCCTCACTCACTACTTTCCCTCCCATCTTAGTATCATCTGCAAACTTTGATATGTTACACTCGGTCCCCTCCTCCAAATCGGTAATATAGATTGTAAAGAGTTGGGGACCCAGCACTGACCCCTGTGGAACACCACTAGTTACTGATTGCCAGTCCGAGAATGAACCATTTATCCCAACTCTCTGCCTTCTGTTAGATAGCCAATCCTCTATCCATGCCAGAATATTACGCCCAATCCCGTGGCTTTTTATCTTAAGCAATAATCTTTTGTGTGGCACCTTGTCAAATGCCTTTTGGAAGTCTAAATACACTACGTCCACTGGTTCCCCTTTATCCACCCTATATGTTACTTCCTCAAAGAACTCCAGCAAATTTGTCAAACATGACTTCCCCTTCATAAAACCATGCTGACTTTGTCCTATTAAATTATGATTATCCAAATGTCCTGTTACTGTCTCCTTAATAATGGACTCCAATATTTTATCTACCACAGATGTTAGGCTAACCGGTCTATAGCTTCCAGCCTTCTGTCTACTGCCCTTTTTAAATAAGGGCATTACATAAGCAGTTTTCCAGTCTGCCGGGACCTTTGCTGAGTCCAGGGAGTTTTGGAAAATTATTACCAATGCAGCCACAATCCCTACCGCCACTTCCCTCAAGACCCTAGGATGTAAGCCATCAGGTCCAGGTGATTTATCCGCCTTGAGTCCCATTATTTTACCGAGTACCACTTCCTTAGTGATTTTGATCATGTTTAGCTCCTCCCCCCCTATAGCCCCCTATTTGTCTAGTGTTGGGATATTCTTAGTGTCTTCTACTGAAAAAATGATACAAAATATTCATTCAGTGTTTTTGCCATCTCCATATTTCACACCATTAATTTCCCGGTCTCATCCTCTAAGGGACCAACATTTACTTTAGCCACCCTTTTTCTTTTTATATAACTATAAAAACTCTTACTATCTGTTTTTATATTTTTTGCTAATTTACTTTCATAACCTATCTTCCCTTTCTTAATCAATCTTTTTGTTATTTTTTGCTATCTTTTAAAGTTTTCCCAATCCCCTATCCTCCCACTAGATTTGGCTACCTTATATGCCCTTGTTTTTAGTCGAATACTATCCTTAATTTCTTTACTTAGCCACGGATGGCTGTCTTTTCTTTTACACCCTTTTCTTCTCAGTGGAATATATATTTTTTGGAAGTTGTAAAATAACTCCTTAAATGTACACCACTGATCATGTATCGTCTTACCCTTTAATCTCCCAATCCACTCTACTCAATTCCGCTCTCATACCTTCATAGTCTCCTTTATTCAAGCTTAGCACGCTTGTTTGAGATCCAACCTTCTCACCCTCTAATTGAATATGGAATTCAACCATGTTATGGTCACTCACTCCAAGGGGATCCTTTACTAGGACATTTTTAATTGATCCTGTCTCGTTACACAGGGCCAGATCTAAGGTTGCTTGCCCCCTGGAACCTCGTGGAAAACTTGGCAAAATGCTTTGGAGCTGGCAAAATGGGGATTTAATTACTTTAAACACCCTCCGAACAAGCGCAATTGAATGACCTGCCGCTTAGTGCCGGGTCTGCAGAGTGCAGGCAGAAACGACACCTGGGAAACTGACAAGGAGGCAGGTTTGGAGCGTGATACCAGCCCGCTGTCAATCTTTTTGATTTTGACAGCAGACCCACCTCCAAACCCGCCCTCTGAGTGCCGGCAAAATTCAGCCGTACATTTGAGATTATGCAAATGAGCTTGGGCGCAAACTTGAACCATGACTTTCCTTCGGAAAACCAGCGTAATTTCAAGCGCAACTTGCGCCCAGTTTCCCGATTGCGCCAAAAGCGAGAACCTAAACCCCAGAAATATATTGAAAGAAAGGTGTGAATTCATTTTGGTTTCTTCTGACCAGCAGCCTGAAATTTACAAGCCCTCACCAATGGTAGCTTGAAAATGAATAAAACAGTTTTGTACGCATGCATTGTGAGGTGACTGCTCAAAGCTCATCAGGTTACCACACAAATCAATCCAGAGAAATTCAGATCAGGTTTTGGCGATGTCGGTATGAATTTGCTCTTCCAACTCTAGGCAACCTCCGGTGCGATTCGCTCCAAGATTGATTTCTGTCACGTGAATGCGACTGTTTAATCAAGGTAACTAAAAAGAGGTTGCATTGTACTGGGAATGTTGTGGTTTTCATAATTACACGTTGATGGTGTGTTTTAGATAACCTACAGGGAAGTTTTGGAAATATGAGTACTTTGAATACTGTAACATGGGCAAAGTGACAAATAGGCACGGAGTAAGATGATAAACGGTCAGTGAGTTAATAAAGGAGTGAGGCACAGAAAAGGTCAATCACAGTAAGTGGAAATGAAGCAGAGGAGAGCGAAAAGTAGAAACAAAATATTAAATATATAAGGGGAAGAGTTGAGAAAGAACAAAAGGGTGAACGAGAAAGGGATTCAGATATGGTCCTACATATATGGTCTTGTGCCAGAGTCTAGAGCTAAATGCCCATCATACAATCCTAGAAAGTACAGCACAGAAAGAGACCATTCAGCCTTTCATGCCTTTGCTTGGAATTGCCCATTCCTGAGATCCCAGTGTCTCAAGGACTCCATTTATGAACCTGATGAATGTTTCACTTGTCCAAGAGGAGGCTTGTAAGCTAATGCCAGAACTTTCAAAAGATGGTGTTAAGACCAGTGGAGTTCAGTAGAACGCCTTTTTCTGCTCTCTTTACCAGCTGATGCTCATCCTTGGAAGTTGCATTCAGGAGCAGTGATACATGATTATTTTAAGAGTGAGTTCTCAAATCTGAAAAAAGTGACACAGCTTGACAGTGACAGACTGCAAACACAGCATTGGATCCAGTCGGTCGCCTCTCAATACATCATTGTGGAAGTCACAATGTCAGACCCATCAATTAGGAATTCAAATGGGAGAAGTCGTCTAGTGACAGCTGGGACTGTCGTGAATCTGGCCGGAATTTTCTGACGTCTGTGCGGGCGGGAATGGAGGCAGGTCGGGAGGGAAATTTGAAATAACTTGGAGCGGGTCGGGAACCCATCATCATCCAGCCCCCACGCGCTTTTCCCTCGGGCATGTTTGCCAGCGCGCCAGTGACCTGAACGGCAGAGGCGGCCGAGCTAATTCAGATCTTAATAGGTACTTGTCAGACCCTTAAGCTTCTTTTTAACCCTACCTTTCAAATTTCACTGGATGACCATGGGAATCACGCAGCTCGGGAACCACGTCTCTGAACCTAAGGTGGAAGTCTAGTAGACATTGATGGAACTCATTAGCGCACAGCATGGAAAGTACAATAAATAATCCCACCTGACACCAGGGGCTGGATTTTCCCAGCACTGAGGAGGCGGGTTTGGAGGCGGGACTGCAGGGAAAATGGGAAAAATTGGGAGCGGGTCCCAACCCTGCTCCCAACCCGCCTCTGAACCATCTTCTTGGGAGGCGGGTCCCCAACTCACACAGGGAGCCGTCTCCTAGCGGCGGGAAGGGGATTAGAGCCAATTAACTGCCTGTTAACAGGTAGTTAACAAGCAGTTTAAAGGCTTTTCCCCATTCTCAGCCTGCTGATGCAGGCTTCCCGACGGCGGGAAACCCCGCCAGGGTCAGCGAGGTGAGCTGTGGGTCTGCTGCAGTGTAAGTGTGCAAATGACAGCTGCAGAGTTAATGTGATGGGTGCAATTGTGCACAGGTATGTATGACAGGTGAGAGAATGCAGAGAGAAATATTTTTATTCTTGTTTATATGTATCTGTAGGTGACAAGATTTGATGTTTCTGTGAAGCCTCATCTGATCGGAAGAATTGACAGATGGCTTCTGCAATCTCACATGCAGCTGCTATCTGTTTTTTCCTAAGGAGAGAGTCATTGGTGAGCCTGGGTGAAAGGGCTCACCTTTGGACAGTAATTGTCAGTGTTTGACAGCACCTCAATGCTCTCAAACACTGACAATTCATCTGTCAAAAAATTATGGGGCCTGTCCCTTTAAGAAAACAGCAGAAGAAGCATCATGCACTGATGTCATCTGACACTGGCTTTCCCTTAATTGGCCGGCAAGTCCGCAGAGCGGGCTTAACAAGGCCAATCAGGGCAAAATAACATTTGTTCATCAGACATCGCTGGGGGTGCGACTAGAACCCGGAAGGCAGCAGTCCCGCCCCCAACTCATCTCGGCTGGCAAAATCCAGCCCCTGGTTACTTTCGTAAGGCAGATGTTGTTGCTGAGTGCATTGTCAGCACAGATTTAGATTTCTAGAGGTTGCAATTCTTTTCAGCAAAGTCGGGATCCACTGTCACCTCATTGGTACAACCTATGACACCATTGACAGCTTGCAGGTCAAGTCTCTATTTGATCTGCCATCTATTACATAAGCATGGGTGCCATTTATACTCTCTCACCTTGGTCCTCAGAATCGGACCATGATGAGCCCCAACACCAGCAGCACCAGGCACACCAGCAGCACCAACAACATCACCACCAACCTCTCCTCATCAACCTGATGCTGTGCAGGACAGTGGGCATCAGCGCAGGGCTGTACTGCCCTGCTCAACATAGCACAACAGTGAGGATTAGCACTGTATGAGGAGCAAGGCTCTGAGCGCACAGCCTCTTCAGAGGAGGAGAAGGAGGATGAAGAGCATCAGCTGGAAGCTGAGGAGGAGGAGCAGAAGGAACCTGCAGTCCAGATCCCACCAGCACCCGAGCTAATTGGTGCCCGGAAGGCCAGGGATGGCCTCATCATGGCCAGATTTACTTATCTTCAGGCATTATACTCATATGGCTGCCATATGCTGTGCCAGACTCCTACCACCCCACAACAACACCATAAAGCATCAACATTATGTTGCAACATTCACTCCAACTCACTAATCCACATCTCAAGTTGCAATTAAGAATGACTAATGTTACCATTATGCACATGATGACATTTCATTGGCTGCTGACATCAGTCCCCATATGAGTGACTCTGTATGCCATGTGGCTACGAGATGTAATTCTGTCACCAGGTTGCTGGGATGTTCCCCTCTCTCCATCTCCCACCTCCAGCTGCTCGGTGACTCCTGATATTTCCAGGGTGACCTCCTCTGCTGCTGTTAAGGTGGCCAATGTTGGTGGGCCACCTCCAGTTCTCTCCCTCTCCCTCTCCCTCTTATTGTGGGCTCTCTTCTCCTGCAAGGAGCGAAAGAAGAGAAGGTTGAGTGAGAGTGATGGAATGAGTGTAAGGAATGGATGGGTCACATCTTTAGAAGATGACTATGAGGGAGTGGGGTGGAAATGCCAAATGGCCTCCTTGTGTGATGTTAGTTGTTATGATTGCACTAGGATGAGGGTGGGTGTGAGGGGTGGCTGGTCAGATGGGGATGTGATAATGTAGATAGTGAGAGAGGGATGGGTGGACATGCAAGGTATGTTGGTGCGAGTAATGATGTGCAGGAGTAGGGTTGGGAAGGCAGATTGATGGGGATGTGATGAGAGGCACAGCAGGATGAAATTGAGTGTGGCTTTGTACTCATCTTTCCTGATCGAATGAGATCATTGAAACGTTTCTGGCACTGCACCCAGGTCCTCCTGAGCACGTCCCTGCTGTTCACCTCCTCCGATATCTCCAGCCAGGCTCATTTGGTCTGCTGGGGAGGTCTCTTCTGCCCATCAGAAGGGAAGAGGACCTCCCTGCATGCTGTCACTCCCTCCACAAGCGTATGGATGGAGTCATCTGAGAAGCTGGGTGCAGCCCTCTGCCTCTGTGCAGTCATGTTTGGAAGTCTGTGCAACACAGCAATGTTACAGTGCAGTGCCTGCGCACTCCTCGATGGACCATCAAATGCAATTTGGCCAAGGCTCCTTCAAATATCCCGTCTGAAGACGCGTCATCGATGACGTCATCAGACCCGCACCATTTAATGGGCGCTATTAAGGGAAAGTCGATCTCAGGAGCAGGATGGATTGAGGAGCGGGGTCGCGACCTGCCATGGTGACCGCCTGCACCCGACCCACCCAGGTGCAGAAAATTCCGGCCTCTGCCTCTGCAGCATATCCATACAGCATGTTAAAAGAACTAATATAAGAATAGAGGCCTTGAGATGTAAATTGGAATGTTCACATGTTTAAGAAAGAGGCAGCAGCAGAGAGAGCGGCCCTGGATGGAGACTGAGCGCGGAGGCCGAGGAGTTAAAGAGCGGGGAGCGAGAGCGGCCCAGACACACCGGCAGCAGCAGCGAGAGCGGCCCTGGGTGGAGACTGAGCGCAGAGACCGAGGAGTTAAAGAGCGGGGAGCGAGAGTGGCCCAGACATACCGGCAGCAGCAGAGAGAAGTAAAAAGTAATCGAAGTGTGACATCACCAGAAAACAGGTAAGTGATTGGTTGGTGAATATTTCTCTCTCTCTCGCTTTTTTCAAAACTTTATTTTTGTGGTTTATAGTTTCTAGGGTCTTTGTTGTGTAGCGGGGAGTGGTGGTAAACAAGGGCCCTTGAGTATATCGTTTAATTATAGTGTAATTAGTGGTATTGATTTGATTTAATTTAATTTGAATTAATTAAAGGGTAAGTCATGGCAGCACAGCTCGGCCCTGTGGCTTGCTTCTACTGCACTATGTGGGAAATCAGGGACACTTCTTGTGTCGCTGACGGCCATGTGTGCGGGAAGTATCCAGCTGCAGCTACTGACAGACCTCATTGCGGCGCTGGAGCTGCGAATGGATACATACTGGAGCATTCGCGATGCTGAGGACATTGTGGATAGCACGTTTAGGGAGTTTGTCACACCACAGGTAAAGGCTGCACAGGCAGGAAGGGAATGGGTGAGTAGTAGGCGCAGGAAGGTAGTGTAGGAGGCCCCTGTGGCCATCCCCCTTTCAAACAGACATACCACTTTGGATATTGTTGAGGGATATGGCTTATCAGTGGAAGGCAGCAGCAGCCAACTTCCTAGCACCATGGGTGGTCCTGCTGCACAGGACGGGAGGAAAAAGAGCGGGAGAGCTATAGTGTTAGGGGATTCGATTGTAAGGGGAATAGATAGGTGTTTCTGCGGCCGCAAACGAGACTCCAGGATGGTATGTTGCCTCCCTGGTGCAAGGGTCAAGGATGTCTCGGGGTGGCTGCAGGGCATTCTGGAGGGGGAGGGTGAAAAGCCAGTTGTCGTGGTGCATATAGGTACCAACGATATAGGTAAAAAAAGTGATGAGGTCTTAAAAGCTGAATATAGGGAGTTAGGAGGTAAATTAAAAAATAGGACCTCAAAGGTAGTAATCTCAGGATTGCTACTAGTGCCACGTGCTAGTCAGAGTAGAAATAGAAGGATATTTCAGATGAATACGTGGCTAGAGGAATGGTGCAAGCGGGAGGGATTCAAATTCCTGGGACATTGGAACCGGTTCTGGGGGAGGTGGGACCAATACAAACTGGATGGATTTGCCCTGGGTGGGACCGTAACTGATGTCCTAGGTGGAGCGTTTGCTAGTGCTGTTGGGGAGGGTTTAAACTAAAATGGCAGGGGGTTGGGAACCTGTGCAGGGAGACAGAGGAAAGGGAAGCAAGGATAGAAGCAAAAGACAGGAAGGAGAAAAGCAAAAGTGGAAGGCAGAGAAATCAAGGGTGTAAATCAAACAGGGCCACAGCAAATAATAATTCTAAAAGGCCTAAGAGTGCTAAAAAATCAAGCCTGAAGGCTTTGTGTCTTAATGCGAGGAGCATTCGTAATAAGGTGGATGAATTAGCTGCGCAAATAGATGTAAATGGTTATGATATAATTTGGATTACGGAGACATGGCTCCAGGTTGGCCAAGACTGGGAATTCAACATCCAGGGGTATTCAATATTCAGGAAGGACAGGAAAAAAGGAAAAGGAGGTCAGGTAGCATTGATGATTAAAGAGGAGATTAACACAATAGTAAGGAAGGATGTTAGCTCTGATGATGTGGAATCTGTATGGGCAGAGCTGAGAAATACCAAGGGGCAGAAAATGTTAGTGGGAGTTGTATACAGAACCCCAAACAGTAATGCTGAGGTTGGGGATGGCATTAAACGGGATATTAGAGACGTGTGCAATAAGGGCACAGCAGTTATCATGGGTGACTTTAATCTACATATAGATTGGGCTAACCAAATTAGTAATAATACTGTGGAGGAGGAATTCCTATAGTGTATATGGGATGGTTTCCTGGACCAATATGTCAAGGAACCAACTAGAGATCCGGCCATCTTAGACAGGGTATTATGTAATGAGAAAGGATTAATTAGCAATCTTTTGTGCGAGGCCCCTTGGGGAAGAGCGATCATAATATGATAAAATTCTTCATTAAAACGGAGAGTGAAGTAGTTGACTCAGAGACTAGGGTCCTGAATTTAAATAAAGGAAACTACGATGGTATGAGGCATGAGTTAGCTAGGATGGATTGGGGAATGTTACTTAAAGGGTTGACGGTGGATAGGCAATGGCATACATTTACAGATCACATGGATGAACTACAGAATTTGTTCATCCCTGTTTGGCATAAAAATAAAACAAAAAAGATGACTTAACCGTGGCTAACAAGGGATATTAGGGATAGCATAAGATCCAAGGAGAGGACATATAATTTGGCCACAAGAAGCAGCAAACCTGAGGATTGGGAGCAGTTTAGGATTCAGCAAAGGAGGACAAAGGGATTAATTAAGAGGGGGGAAATAAATTTTGAGAGTAAGCTTGCAGGGGACATAAAAACTGACTGTAAAAGCTTCTATAGATATGTGAAGAGGAAAAGATTGGTGAAGTCAAGTGTAGGTCCATTGCAGTCAGAATCAGGGGAATTTATAATGGGGAACAAAGAAATGGCCGACCAATTAAATACATACTTTGGTTCTGTCTTCACAAAGGAGAACACAAATAACCTTCCAGGGATGTTGGGGAACATAGGGTCTAATGAGAGGGAGGAATTGAATGAAATCAGTATTTGTAGGGAAATGGTGTTTGGGAAATTGATGGGATTGATGGCCGATAAATCCCCAGGGCCTCATAATCTACATCCTAGGGTACTTAAGGAAGTGGCCCTAGAAATAGTAGATGCATTGCTGGTCATCTTCCAAAATTCTATGGACTCTGGAAGAGTTCCCATGGATTGGAGGATAGCTAATGTAGCCCCACTATTTAAAAAAGGTTGGTAGAGAGAAACGGGGAATTATAGACCGGTAAGCCTGACATCGGTAGTGGGGAAAATGCTAGAGTCCATTTTAAAAGATGTAATAGCAGAGCACTTGGAAAACAGTGACAGGATCGGACAAAGTCAACATCGATTTACAAAAGATAAATCATGTTTGACTAATCTACTGGAATTTTTTGAGGATGTAACTTGTAGAATAGATAAGGGAGAACCAGTGGGTGTGGTGTATTTGGAATTTCAGAAGGCTTTCGATAAGGTCCCGCATAAGAGATTAGCGTACAAAGTTAAAGCACATGGGATTGGGGGTAAGGTACTGTCTTGGATAGAGAACTGGTTGGCTGACAGAAAGCAAAGTGTTGGAATAAACGGGTCTTTTTCCAAGTGGCAGTCAGTGACTAGTGAGGTACTGCAGGGATCGGTCCTAGGACCCCAGCTATTCACAATATATATAAATGATCTAGACGAGGGAACTAGATGTAATATCTCCAAGTTTGCAGCCGACACAAAGCTGGGTGGGCATGTGTGCTGTGAGGAGGATGCAGAGAAACTCCAGTATGATTTGGACAGGTTGAGTGATTGGGCAGATGCATGGCAAATGCAGTATAATGCGAGTTTATCCGCTTCGGTGGCAAAAACAAGAAGACAGATTATTATCTGAACGGCAATAGATTGGGAAAAGGTGAAGTGCAACGAGACCTGAGTGTCCTTGTTCACCAGTTGCTGAAGGTACGCATGCAGGTGCAGCAGGCGGGTAAGAAGTCAAATCGTATGTTGGCCTTCATAGCAAGAGGATTCAAGTACAGGAGGAAGGATGTCTTGCTGCAGTTGTACAGTGCCTTGGTAAGACCACACCTTGAGTATTGTGTGCAGTTTTGGTCAGCTTATCTGAGGAAGGATGTTCTTGCCATGGAGGGAGTGCAGCGAAGATTCACCAGACTGATACCTGGGATGGTAGGAATGACGTATGAGGAGAGATTGGGTCGATTAGGCTTATATTCGCTAGAGTTTAGAAGAATGAGAGGGGATCTCATTGAAACTTATAAAATTCTAACAGGACTAGACAGACTAGATGTAGGAAAGATGTTCTCGATGACGGGGGAGTCCAGAACCAGGGGTCACAGTCTAAAGATAAGGGGTAAACCATTTAGGATGGCGATGAGGAGGAATTTCTTCACCCAGAGTGTGGTGAACCTGTGGAATTCTCTGCCACACAGGGCAGTTGAGGCCAGTTCATTAAATATATTCAAGAAGGAGTTGGATATGTTTCTTGAGGCTAAAGTGGTCAAGGGATATGGGGAGAAAGCAGGGACAGGGTACTGAATTTGGATGATCAGCCATGATCTCATTAAATGGCGGAGCAGGCTCGAGGGGCCGAATGGCCTTCTCCTGCTCCTATCTTCTATGTATCTATGTTTCTATGTGTTGGTTTGCAGGTTCATTCATTTGTGTTGAAACGCAGTGTTTCAGTCCAAAAGCCTGCCTTATTGAAACCATTAAGATGTTCAAATGACTAATAATTGCTCTCAACAATTAATCTAATCCAATAATATAAGATCATTACATGCTAATGTAATTAATGGAGTAATGATACTTAGGCTAGTTTACATGTGCCGTGTTTACCAACCTCATTTGCAAAAGGGTTGACAGGGAAATAAATATTTTATATAAATGCTACAAAAAATGTTTTAATTTGCCACAGTTCATCAATCTTTTATTCTTTAATTAACCGAGTCTCCTGCTGTACACTGATTATGACAGGATGGATTCTCCTCAATATATTCTTCAGTCTGTAGACTCGATGGATTTCAGACTCTCCTGTGCGGGGCGGGGGTTGGGGGGCTCTGACGTACTTTCGAGGACCCCCTTCCCCTAACTTCCAAAAACCAGCACCAGTTCTTTCATTACAGGAAACCTTTCTTTATTAGCAACTGGACAGTATGTAACACGCCCGCAAAACCAGAAATGCAAAAATATGACAGCGGACAGAAATTCAATGACCTCACAGAGCCCCTGGGTTCCCTTGGAGACCCTGAGGTGTCAGAGATCCCGGTTTGAAAATCGATAGCACTCAACAGCCTGTAAAATGCTCTGTTCAGCTATTATGGCCCCTCTTTAATAGTGCAGCGCTTAGTTTCTCTGCCAAGGTTAAATCTCTTAACTTTGCCCCATTTCATTTATTATTATTTATACAGAAACATGAAAGGATGTTCATAAATGATTATTAGCTGTCAGACAGTGGTGAACACCCATATGAAATAAGGTGTCAGGTAGACACTGTAAGGGAAGCTTCAAGACGTGATTACAAGATTAAAGAATTATATTTTAGAAGGCACCTGTTTTGCATCAGTTCCTCTTATAATTTTACTTTAAATATTCAAATGGAGCCACACAGAACCAGTTGTCAAGACCGTGCAATGTGATTAGCAGTGACCTGACACGACCTTGAATGAACTGCTTGACCCAGTGTCAGCTATCACTGTTAGATCTGGCAATGGCGAGGATCTTAATTGCTATTCACAATAAGCTTCAGGAAGGTGATACATTCGACAAACCTGCTTTCAATGTTTTCAAGGTTTCAAGTCTTTCTTTTCTGACTGGCAATTGCCCAGATTCTGCTCAACACGTTGATCGAAGCAGACCAACTGGTGAAAACCTGTCAAATTCCAAAGCAAAAAAAAATTACAGCTTTTCTTTGTGGAATGATAGATGAAAACTATGAGAATATCTCAGTGGAATTCTGTCTTAATGGAATCCCAGGGTAGAACCTCTAAAAGACTCTGCATAGTGAAACCAGAACAGGGAGCCATTAGTCAATAATGATGTAACATCATCTCCAAACATGGACACAGAGGATTTATATTTTGTTGTTTGTTTCGCAAGACTGGGCATAACATGCAAACTGGTACACTAGTATGGATGATGCATTTACTAAACCCCAGGATTCCATAAGCATAACCCCCCCAGGAGGGCAAAATTGCATTGAAAGGAAAATTAAAACTTCACCCATGCATGAAGAACTCTCTCTGTTACTGTGGGTGGCAGTTTGTGATTTGATACTGATATGAATAATTCTAATGGGGAGAACGAATAAACCATTTATCAATGGGAATAATTTTCCTTTGTAATTTAAAAAAGAAAATCTTGACACTTCAGTAGAAACAGCAAGAATATTTACAGCACGCCATGGATGTCTGCTATTTACTGAAATGGTGGAAGTTTTAGTGGGGAGCTTCAGCCTGACACAAAACCTATCCAAATGTGAGACCAGCTCCCTTATTCATCAGCGTCTAAAGTTGCTCATTTAGCAACGGTGTGGAGAGATTTCAGCTGGCAGTGTACATTCAGAGCCGGGGTGACACGACTCCAAAGCAAAGTAGAGAGAGACTCCCTGGAGAAGTGGTCTCACATCGCTTTGGTTTGACACCGTGCAGTGCCAAAACCTGGTTTATAAACTACTCAATTGGTCCATCGGATGCTTTTTGTCAACACAGTCTTAAACTGCCTGTCTTGGCTTAGTGGGAGCATTCTCGCCTCTGAGTCAGAAGGTTGTGGGTTTAAGTCCCACTCCAGGACTTCAGCACATAATCCAGGCTGACATTCCAGTGCAGTGCTGAGGAAGTGCTGCACTGTCAGAGGTGCCATCTTTTGGATGAGATGTTAAACAAAGGACCTTTCTCCTCTCAGGTGTACCCAAAGATCCCATGCACTATTTGAAGAAGAGCAGGCGAGTTCTCGCCAGTGTCCTGACCAATATTTATCCTTTAACCAATATCACTAAAACAGATTATCTAGTCATTATCACATTGCTGTTTGTGGGACCTTGCTGTGTGCAAATTGGCTGCCGCATTTCCTACATTACAACAGTGACTACACTTCAAAAATACTTCATTGGCTGTAAAGCACTTTGCGACACTCTGAAGTCATGAATGGCGCTATATAAATGCAAGCTCTTTTCTTTATTTTTATTTCTTAGCTTAGTAACATGTTGATTGCTATTGCTGAGAGAGGTTGGCAAATTGGCAAATGTTTGTAAATTCCTGACTCCAGGTGAGAAATCAGCATGAAATTGGGCCTTTCTTTCTCTGCTTTTTATATTTTTGGCATTTGAAATGTGATAGGCATACATTGTAAGAATTTATTCATAAATTAGTGGACCTTATTCATAAGATGGGGGGAATGGGCTAACAAGTGGCAGATGGTCTGGCAGATTTACCAGAATGGTTCCAGGGATGGGGGATCTTGGCTACAAGAACAGGTTGAAGAAGCTGGATTTGTTTTCATTAGAGCAAAGGAGGTTGAGGGGTGATTTGATAGAGGTGAACAAGATTATGATGGGTTTGGATAGGCTAGACGGGGAAAGGCTGTTCCCCCTAGTTGATGGTACAAGGACTAGGGGACACAGATTTAAGGTTTTGGGCAAGAGATATAGGGGGGAGGTGAGGAAAAACTTTATTACACAGCGACTGGAATTTGCTGCCAACGGACGTGGTGGAAGCGGAGACACTCAATGTTTTCAAGGGGAGACTAGATAGGCACTTGAGGGAAATAAACTTGCAGGGCTATGGGGATAGAGCAGGGGAATGGGACTGACTGGATCACTCCACAGAGAGCCAGTACAGACTCGATGGGCCGAAT
This sequence comes from Somniosus microcephalus, assembly GCF_052327205.1. NCBI lineage: Eukaryota > Metazoa > Chordata > Chondrichthyes > Squaliformes > Somniosidae > Somniosus > Somniosus microcephalus. The sequence continues at coordinate 345,445,523 of NC_140987.1, forward strand.
GGCCTCCTTCTGTGCTGTTATGACTATATGACTCTATGGAATTCAATGTCAGCAAGTGTAAGGTGATCCATTTTGATAAAAAAAACAACGGCAGTAATTTTACTCTGAATAGAAGTAGGCTCGGTGCTGTGGAAGAGCAGAGGGGTTTGTGGGTATAGGTTCACAGGACATTAAAGGTAACATCTCAGGTTGATAAGGGCATAAAAAAAGCTCATGGAATTTGAGGTTTTATTACAAGAGGTGTAGAATATAAAAGCCAAGAGGTAATGATGAGCCTATAGGAAGCCTTAATCAGACCTCAGTTTGAGTACTGTGTGCAGTATTGGGCTCCACACGATAGGAAAGATACTGAGGCTGCAGAGAGGGTACAACACAGGTACACTGGGATGCTGCCTGGTATGAGGAAATACAAACATGAAGCAAGACTTGAAAAATTGGGTCTTTTTTTATGGGGCGATATGTTACAACTGTTATCGGAGGACAGGAGAAACTTCTTCACACAGAGAGTTGGAAAGTTGTGGAATTCACTTCAGGGGTTCGTGGTTGAGGCAGAAACGATGTCAACATTCCAGATAAAATTGGAGAGGTGGATGAAGAAAAGGGGATGAAAAAAAGAGGATGAAGGGATATGTGGACAGGGTGGGTAACTATGATTCAGACTATTTGCTTGAGTGGAAGGTAAACTGGCAACAGAGAATGGTTGGGCTAAATGGCCTGTTTCCATGGTGTAATGTCTATGTATTTCCCTGGCATTTTACACAGTAAGTTGGAGTATAGTATGTCATTTACCTGCCTCATTCAAGTAAGTAGCGGTGGAGGGGTTGTGATCATCAAGGGTGGGGATCCCGGAGCGGCAGCAGCACAGATTGTTTTTGTGGGCACCCCTGCTCCTCCAGGGCCCACAACATTGATTCAGCACTTACCTTTGGCAGGCCTCTTCAATTCCGTCGCCTGTGGAACTGATCGGAGTGTACACAGCAGCTGGGTTTCTGAAACAGGCGGGCATTTTGGACACCCGGCGCTAGGTCCCTTTCAAAATGATGCCAGACTCGTCGCCGGCATTAACGGAGCGGTGAAGCTAACCGCCTCCACTTTGAGGCTGTTACCACCCCGTTAACACCAGGTGAAGGCAGTGCTAATCAACCTCATGTCATTTTTCTTTTAAAATCACCCAATCGCTGAAATTACAGCTCAGGGCAGAGCGCACGAACGCTTAATGTGCTCATTTAAAATTTCCTCTCTCCAAAGTTTAAGTGGAGCTTTTAACCCATTTAACATAAACCTGAGTAAAGCCATGCTTATGTTTTTGCAAAGAGCTGACCTAAGCTTGTCCAAATCGATTACTCAAACTCTGCAATAAATCAACCAGTTCGACTGAAAATATACAAAGCTTATATTCTGATGTGCACGATGTTTGTTCAGAGTAAGCAGTGACTTCCTGCCGAGCCGAGCTCGTGGCACAGTAATAACTTAATGTTCCATGTTTGTATTTCAACTGTCATTTTCGACAAACTGATGTTTATGTCGACAGAATAATTATAAGCTGCATGGACCAAAGGAAGACAGATATGGGATCGACCTTGTTAACAATGCAGCAATGAACCCTGATCTGTCAACTTGTTTTGTATTCCTCTTAGCCCTACAACGTAATTACTAATCATATGCTAAAACTTTTCTTTATATTTGCCTTTGGCTGTCGTTTTCCTCCTGTTAAACTCATCTGCATGCCATTTTGAAGTTATGGTATTCATTTTCTGTCTGTGTTTTTCAATTTGTCTTCAGATCTGCAACAAAAAGGAACGTTACATTGTTCTGCATTTTGAATAGACTCAAATTGACTCTGAACATGTTTCTTTTTTACAAACTCCTGATATGTATTGTAGAATGAAAATTGGGTAGTGGTGTTTAATAAGCCTGTTGCAATTGAGGATTCAGCGATAATTTAAAGGAGCAGAGTTTAAGTGGTTGTGAACTTCATCTTAACTCAGAGATTACTGTGACTGGTAACTGGCTCTAACTCAGCTGTTATATTACTTTGTCCTTACTGGTTATTGGAAAGTCCAATAGGTGGAGGCCAAATTCTCTCTCAGGACAGTCCTCAAATACAACCCTATTTCACATGACAGGATAAAAGGGAGGCAACTGTTGTTAGAAAGAAAGAAAGAAAGACTTGCATTTATATAGCGCCTTTCATGTCCACCAGACATCTCAAAGCACTTTACAGCCAATGAAGCACTATTTTAAATAGAGTCACTGTTGTAATGTGGGAAATGCAGCAGCCAATTTGCGCACAACAAGCTTCCACAAACAGCAATGTGATAATATCCAGATAATCATTTTTTTTATTATGTTGGTTGAGGAATAAATATTGGCCAGGACAGCGGGGATAACTCCCCTTCTCTTCTCCGAAATAGTGCCATGGGATCTTTTACATCCACCTGAGAGAGCAGACGGGGCCTCAGTTTAACGTCTCATCCAAAAGACAGCACCTCCGACAGTGCTGCACTCCCTCAGTGCTGCACTGGAGTGTCAGCCTAGCTTTATGTGCTCAAATCCCCGGAGTGGGATACATATCATTCTACAATACATATCAGGAGTTTGTAAAAAAGAATCCCTTGAATGGGATTTGAACCCACAACTTTCTGACTCAGAAGCAAATGTGCTACCAACTGAGCCACAGCCGACATATGCTGAAAAACCCAAGGTAGATCGGGTAAGGGTCAGACATAAAGGATTTAATTTTAACTGGGATCATAAAATAAAGTAGCATCAGCTTTAGCTCTAAGCAGGTCACTGTAAAGTCCCATTTTGTTCCTGACATGGTCACCATGGATACAATAAGTTTTGTTCACATGGAAGTCAGGTTATAAAAAATATTTTGGTCTTTTGCAACCTAAATGTGTTGCATGCTGTCTTTTAGATGAGATGTTAAATTGAGGCCCCGTTTTCCCCCTCAGGTGGACGTAAAAGATCCCATGGCACTATTCGAAGAAGAGCAGTGGAGTTCTCCCTGGTGTCCTGGCCAACATTTATCTCTCAACCAACATCACAAAAAAAATTAAATGATCATTTATCTCATTGCTGTTTGTGGGAGCTTGCTGTGTGCAAATTGGCAGCCATGTTTCCTACATTACAACAGTGACTATACTTCAAAAGTAATTTTGAAAGGTAAGGGAATCAAGGGTTATGGGAGCGGGCAGGGAAGTGGAGTTGAGGCCAAGATCAGATCAGCCATGATCTTATTGAATGGTGGAGCAGGCTCGAGGGGCCAAATGACCTACTCCTGCTCCTATGTCTTATGTAATTAATTGGCTGTAAAGCACTTTGGGACATCCTGAGGTTGTGAACGATGCTAAATAAATGCAAGTTCTTTCTTTTTTTTCTTTATTGGAAGTTGAGGAAAAGGAAAGTACATCTTGTAAAGGTTAATTGTGCCTTTTTAATTCAAGCTCTTAGCTTTGGACCATTTCCCTACATGACGTACCTGAACAGTAGTCTTAAAGGGACATGCCAGATTAAATACAGCTCCATAGCAGCTAAACATCACAGTCATGCTCCAAATCCCAGATTACCTATGAGCAACACCATGGGAAATCAGCAAACAAAAATACCAGTCTTGCATCTAGCACATCCATCGAAAAATGTCACCCTGAGAATATCACATGTCCAAAGAATCCCAGCAACATTGGCCTTCATGCAACACATGTAGGTCACAAAAGACCAAAATATTTTTTATAACCCGTTATAGTTCATCTAAACATCTGGGCCTAGAATTTCCCACGTGTTTGCATCTAGAGGCTCTCAGGGACAGAGGAGGCAAACCAAATATGTGGCCTAAAAAAAAATCATGGAATTTTGGGCATAAGTGAGATACGCACGTAATTACAATTCGCCCAAATCCCCTTGATCTTTTACGATCATCTATTAATTCCTCCGGCACAACGCATCTCCATCCATAATAATGGCCCCACCCCCAAGTTACAGAGTCTTATATATGTGAGGTGCCTGCAATGGTGCTTGTTCAGAAGCTCTCTTCAAATTACGACCAGATTGTCAGGCGCAACAGGAAACAGTGATTTTTCTGGTATTTTATTGCAACTTTTTGATTTTTTTATAATTTATCCTCACTGAGACCTGCTCTGTATTTTTTGTTTCTTTCAATGCATTGTTATGGCATCAGTATAAGTCAAGTTAAAAAGTGAAAAGCTTCCCTGATTGCAGGTTCTTACATATGCTGTGCTTGATGTGCATGAATGATGGTTAAATGTGTTGAAACTTTAATTTTCATACTTAAAGAAGGAATATATAGTGCGAGTTCAACACTTTCCTTGGGCCCCGATTGTTTACGCTGATTTATGCTTATTTTTACGTTAGGGTGTATTCTAGGTGTATTCTAATGAGAATGGCAGGAAATTTGAGAGCAACTTGACATCAGCAGAATGGGTGCGGGAACTGACGCATTTTCAGGACTAACTTCTGGGTTGCACCCACGGAGCACATTCCAGGCCCTGAATTTTTTGCTGTGCAGTGCATTCATTTCTCTTTCTCCTTTAGCAGCACCTCGCAAACTTGCGACCTCTACCACATAGAAGGTCAAGCACAGCAGGTGCACGGGGACAACATCACAACCAAGTTATGCTCTAAGTTACACACCATTCTGATTTGGACATATCCCTGTTCCTTCTTTATCGCTGGGTCAAAATCCTGGAATTCCCTACCTAACAGCACTGTGAAAGTACCTTCACCACACGGACTGCAACGGTTCAAGAAGAAGGCCCACCACCACCTTCTCAGGTGGGCCTTCAGAATGGGCAATAAATGCTGGCCTTGCCAATGATGTCCACATCTTGAGAGGAGTGGAGGACAATATAACCTGTTGGAAGGATGTTGCTGTCTCTAACAAGTAGCCAATTAGAGCATTCTGGATTTTGTAACCTTGACCTGATGTTATTGGATGACTAATATTGGGTATTTCACCAGCCACAATGTGTTACAGGTGTTAAGAGTGTGGAAGACCCATAACGCATGAGCATTGCAAATGAGAGTGACTGCACAAATTGAAGAACATTCATTAAAGGCCATCAATAGTGCTCTGTTCTGTTTATTCTATGGGTTAGCATACCTCAATACAGTGCAGGCAGTAAATTGACAATTAATTGCAGTTAGTGGTGGCATGGCATTTATTGTATTTTCATTGCATTTAATCATTTATCATGTTCTTGGGCACGGCAATTATCATTAACCTCAAAGTCACCCAACATAAAACTGCAGTTAGAGAGAAGTGCATTGTATCATTAGATGGGAAGAGGAGGACCAAGGACACTCAGGCAGCTGCATATCTGAGTTTCAGCCAGGTAAATGTTGTTCACGCCCTCATCACTTAAACTTGCCTGCATCAGTTTGATGAGTTTTATTCGATAGAGTACTGTATATCACTGATGAATTCCAATCTCAGGAGAGACGAGATATATTGTCTAGCTGGTGTCCTCTGACTCATCTCTCTTGCCCAGAAACTGCCCCATTCCACCATCTGCAAGAAGAAGTGTGCTGTTTAATGGCTTGCAAAATGAAAATGGGAACGCATAGGCTATACTGTAAAACATTGGCCGGAATTTTCCCACCGCCGTGCGTGCGCGATTGGAGGCATGTCAGCAATAAAAGTCGGAGAAAAGGGAAGCGCGTTGGGAACCCGCCATCATCCCACTTCTTAACGCCTTTAACTCAGGCACATTTGCCACCAAACAGCAGAGGTGGGCGACCTAATTTAGCTCATTAAATCCTTGTTGTCAGACCCTTAACAGTTGTTTTAACCAGACTTTTTGAATTTCACTGGATGCCCACGGGAATCAAGCAGCTCAGGAACCACGTCTGTCAAGCTGAGGCAGAAGCTCAGTGGCCATTGCGTGAGGTCATTAATGCAGAGCATTGAAAGCACAATAAATGCTGCCACATGACACCTCATTACTTGCCTAAGGGAAAGGCTCTTGCTGAGTGCATTTTGAGCACAGATTTAGATGTCCACAGATTTCAAGTATTTTCTGCAACTCCAGAAGCCACTCTAACCATATTGCTACTAACTATCACACCATTGACAGATTGCTTCTCTGATCTATACTTGATCTGCCATCTATAACATCAGCGTGGGTGCTGTTTATACTGTCTCACCTTAGTCCTCAGAATCAGACCAAAACGAGCTCCAACAGCAGTAGCAGCAACGACAATAATCTTATGCTCAACGTCCTGAAACTCCACAGAACAGAGGACATCAGTGCAGGGCTGCACTGCGCCGGAGGCGATACCCCAACACAAAGCATACAGGCAAAGGATGAGCTTCCTCAACATGACTGAGCAGCAGTGCCAAAGGAGGCTCAGAGTGTCACGCCAGATCATTGCAGACATTTGCAGTTTGCTTGAGCAAGACCTGCAGCCCAGAGGAATGGGTGGACATGCCTTACCAGTGACTGTCAAAGTCACCAGCACCCTCAACTTCTTCGCCTCAGGCACTTTCCAGGGTTCTGCTGCAGACATTTGCGGCATTTCGCAGTCGGACGCCCACAGATGCATCACACAGGTCACCGATGCCCTGTTTGAAAAGTCAGCCAATTATATCAACTTTGCCTCTGATGAAGCCAGCGTTACTGAGCGGCCTCTCGGCTTTGCTGCTCTGGCTGGCTTTGCACGGGTGCAGGGTGTCATCGACTGCACACATGTGGCCATCAGGGCACCCCATCATCACCCAGGAGTCTTTGTCAACTGCAAGGGCTTCCACTCCCCCAATGTGCAACTCATCTGCAACCATAGGAAGATCATCATGCATGTGTGCGCCAAATTCTCTGGCAGCTGTCATGACTCTTTCATCCTGTGCCAGTCCACCCTCCCTCAGCCCTTCGCACCTCCAAACACACTTACTGGCTGTCTGCTTGGACACAAGGGCTAGCCACTGAAGAAGTGGCTCATGACACCCTTGAGGAGGCCAAGTACTGAGGCCGTGGAGAAATAGAATGAAAGCCACATGTTAGATCCGTGTAATAATAAGAAAAGGACTGCAGAGAACGGTACAACAGGTGTTTACTGAATGAGGGTTACTCTAGAACTAACTGTACAGATCACTACTCAGGGTTTAGAAACAGGTGTGGTCACTGCCGGTACTACAGTATACAGGAGCTGTAAAAAGTAGTTCTCCCCTTAAAGGTACATACATTACAATTCCTCCCCTTTTAGATTAACAGTACCATAACACTCATTTAACAATTAAATATCAAACTAATTACAATTAACACTTTTAACATGCAACATTAGCTGAAAATAGTCTATTTATAAATTCAGTCTTGGGGAGGCTTCCTGATCCTTTCTGGATAGCGCCTTTCCCGAGTGTCTTGCTCTTGGTGTGGAGGCGATTCTGGCCCCCTGTCGTCGGTTGGCTCATCAGCTTCCGATGCTACTGTTTCTGGGGTAGATGCTACCTGTACGTCGGGTTCATCACCAGGTACGTATGGGCGAGGCATGGGGTTGACTTGTTCCTGTGACTCTAGGATCTGGTCAGCATGGCGTCTCACGATGCTCTCCCCAACGTCCACGGTGTACATTAGTGGGCCCTGCCGTGTGCATATCGTTCCTGGCTGCCATTTTTCTGTTCGGTAGCCGCGGGCCAAGACTGGTTGCCCTACATTGAAGCTCCTTGTCGGCTTCTCATGGATGTGCTGGAATTGCTTACTCTCAACATCTCTTCGTACGTTTGGTCTGAGCAAATCCAGGCGAGATCTTCACCTTCGGTTAAAGAACATTATGGCTGGGGCCTGGTTGGTGACTGCATGTGTCGCATTCCGGTAGGCGAACAGGAAATTGTCCACCTTGTGCTGCAGCGGAATGTTGTCATTGTACATTGCCTTTATTGCCTTCTTAAAGGTTTGTACGAACTTCTCAGCCAATCCATTTGTGGCTGGATGATATGGGGTGGATGTGTAATGCCTTACCCCATTCTTTTTCAAGAACCTCCGGAACTCTTCGGACACAAACTGTGGTCCGTTGTCGGAGCAAATCTGCTCTGGCAAGCCATTCCTGGCAAAAATGGTCTGTAGGACTGCAATCGTTTTCTCCGTGGTGGTGGAAGATATTTTGATGACCTCAGGCCATTTCGAGTGCACATCCACGGCTATTAAAAACATTGAGTCCATGAATGGACCAGCAAAATCAATATGCACCCGTTGCCATGGAGATGATGGCCACTCCCATGGGTGTAGAGGGGCCTGTGGTGGTGCATTTAGGACTTTCTGGCATCCTGAGCAGCTCTTGGTCAGGTCCTCGATTTCTTTATCGATTCCCGGCCACCACACATAAGCCCTGGCTAGGCTTTTCATTTTTACCCCTCCCAGATGACGTTCGTGAAGCTCATTGAGCACTCTCTCCCTTAACTTGGGTGGAATTACCACTCGGGATCCACACATCAAGGTTCCCTGGCATACTGACAGCTGTTCTCTTCTGGATGAGAATGCTGGCAATAGTGAGTCACCATGTGCTGGCCATCCCTTCACCATCAAATCATATACCCGAGACAGTGTCGGGTCATTTCGGGTCTCCTTCTCTATACCAGCGTTAGTTACTGGCAAGCATTCAATTATAGTCGAATGAAATATTTTGACAGGATCCACTGCTGGTGCTTCCTCCGCAGTAGGCAGTGGCAGGCGTGATAGCCCATCAGCATTTCCATGCTGTTTCGTGCCCTTATACTCGATTTCATATTGGTGCGCCCCTAGAAAAAGTGACCATCTTTGTAGCTGTTGCGCAGTCATCACCGGAACGCCCTTCTTCGGATTAAAAATGGAGACAAGTGGTTTGTGGTCAGTCAGCAAGGTGAACTTCTGCCCGTGCAGATAGTGATTGAACTTTTTCACTCCCCACACTAGGCTGAGGGCCTCCCTGTCAATCTGGGCGTAGTTACGCTCGGCTGAGGTTAGTGATCGTGACGCAAAGGCCTCTCTGAACCGTCCGAGAATTTGTGCGACAGCAGCGCTCCAATGCCGTAGGGTGACGCATCACATGCCAACCGAATTGGTAATGCCGGGTTGCAATGGGCCAATACCTCTTTCGATGTGATTAGTGTTTTGCTCTTCTGGAAAGCTCATCTACATTCGTCACTCCACTTCCATGGCACCCCAGTTTGCAGTAGGGTGTTCAGTGGGTGTAGTATTGTAGACAAATTTGGCAAGAACTTATGGTAGTAGTTTACCAGCCCGAGGAACGACCTCAGTTGTGACACATTTTCCGGTGCTGGAGCCTTGACTACTGCCTCAATCTTCTCTGGGGACTTATGTAACCCCTCTTTTTCGATAACGTGGCCACAATACGAGATCTGTTTTCTAAAAAACTCACATTTGGGGCGGTTAGCTCGGAGCCCATATTCCTGCAATCTAGTGAGCACCTGCTCCAGGTTGGCAAGGTGATCACTGTCATGTTCGCCCGTGACCAGGATGTCGTCCAAATAACACTGGGTCCCTGGGATCCCTTGCAGGACTTGTTCCATTGCCCTCTGTCAAATAGCCGGAGCTGATGCTACCCCGAATACCAGCCAGTTGTATTGGTAGAGATCTTTATGGGTGTTGATTGTGAGGTATTTTTTTGATGCTTCTTCTACCTCCATTTGCAGATACGCCTGGGCCAGATCAATCTTAGTGAAGCGTTTCCCTTCAGATAGCGAGGCGAAAATATCTTCAATCCGCGGAAGTGGATATTGTACGGTGTGAAGGACCGGGTTCACTGTTACCTTAAAGCCCCCACAGATGCGAACCTTCCTTGGTTCCCCAGGCGTGCTGCTCAACGACTTTTTCATCACAGGGACGATGGGTGTAGCCCACTCGCTCCAGTCTACCTTGGACAGTACACCTGAACGTTCCAGACTCTCCAGCTCTGCTTCGATGGCTGGGCGGATCGCATAAGGTACCGGTCTGGCCTTAAAAAATTTTGGGCTTGCGTTTTCTTCCATTTTAATCATTGCTGTCATGCCTTTTAGTGTTCCGAGTCCTTGCTGGAACACTTCTTTCGCGTCAGTTAGGATCTTTCCCAGTTGCCCAGGTGTGATGTCGTCATCCTTTTTGTCAGCCACAGTCAGTGCCTGTATGGAATGCCAATCTACCTGTATCTTCCAGATCCATTCACGTCCTAGTAGTGGTGGTCCTCCATCTGGCAATACATATAGGTCCATTTTTGGTGTTTCCTTGCCGTTATATATAACGTTCACCCTTATTTTTCCTCTGGGGTAGACTTTTTGCCCCGTGTACGTTTTCAAGACAATCTTTGTATCTCTCAAGTGTATATGTGAGAATAGCCGCTTGTAGTCCCTTCGGTTTATGATTGTTAGGGCTGATCCTGTGTCCAATTCCATTTTCACTTGGACTCCTGTTATCTTGAGCGTGACCCAGATAGTTTGGTGATCCTCCGTTTTGATCACATTATGTAGTTTCAGACAACCCAGCTCCTTGCTTCCGGAGTCTGTTTCACTCTTCTGTTTGTCTGAACTACTCTCCGTCACCGTATGTACCTTCTTGTAATTCTGCTGTGGAGATTTCTTGCTGCTGGTTTTCTTTCCCGACCTGCAGACTCTTACTATGTGTCCTACTTTTCCACACTGTCTGTACACTTTGTCCTTGAACCAGCAATCATTATGGTCGTGTGTTGTTCTGCCGCAGCGATAGCACTTCACTGTTCCGTATGACATTTCATTTGTGCCATATTCTTGCGGTCTCCGTTGTATCTCTGCAGCGCCCCGTGCTGCTGCTTCCTGTGATACTGCAATGCTGAAAGCCTTGTCCAGCGTAAGATCCTTTTCTGATAGAAGCCGTTTCTGGGTTCCTTCACTTTGAAGCCCACACACAAACTTGTCCCTTAAGGTATTTGCTAGTTCCGTTCCAAACTGGCAGTGTTTCGATAGCTTGCGCAGTTCCGTTAAATACTCAGCATTACTTTCATCTTTATGCTGGTTCCTTTTGTGAAACTTAAATCTTTCTGCTATCAGCAGCGGTGTGGGGTTTAAGTGGTCCTGTAGGATTGACACTATGTTTTCAAAATCCTTTTCTACTGGCTTCTCTGGGGTTACTAGGTTCCGCAGTAAGCCATACATTTTGGCACCCATTGAATTCAACAATACCAGCGCTTTCTTGTCATCTGGCACTTCATTCGCCTTGCAGTATACTTCTATGCATTCGACATATGTCGTCCAAACTTCGACTTCATTGTCGAATGCTGTGATACTGCCACTCTTTGGCATTTTTGGGTGTGGTTAGACTGGCTTAAAATGGCGTCTCCCGCGCTTTCCTTTCTTCCCCGCTGCGGCTTAAAATGGCGTCCCCCGCGCTTTCCTTTCTTCCCCGCTGCGGCTTAAAATGGCGTCTCCCCCGCTGCTGCCAACGCCACTCTCGGCGGTCCTCGTGGCAATTGGCGACACCCTGTGGGTTTCGTGCGCTGCTCCTGCGCTGCTGCCAACGCCGCTCTCTGCGGTCCTCGTGGCAATGGCAGTGCCTCGCGTTTTCCTGCGCGCCTCTCTCCCTCGTTGATGCTGCTCGGCCCTTGAACACCGGCTGTGCTCTGCGCATTTTCCTGCGCACCTCTCTCCCCCGTTGACGCTGCTCGGCCCTTGAACACCGGCTGCGCTCTGCTCTCTCTTGCCTCTGTCCCCCATTGACGCCGCTCGGTCCTGAACACCAGCTGCGCCCTGTGCGCTCTGCCTTCTCTCTCTCCCCTGTCGATGCTGCTTGGCCTTTTTCTGTGCCGCTTGGTCGGGCTCTAGCCCGTCGCTGTCCGGGAAGGGTCTGCGCAGTACCTGTTTCCAGCCCGTTTCGCTGGACCACCATGACTGGAAAGCCAAGCCTGGCTCTCGACAGCCTCCCCTGCGATGCTCAAATCTCCGCTGGATGACTGGGCGGTTGCCCGTGGTCGACGCCCGTTCTTCTGGACTCGACCTTCTTCCACTGTTCTCCAGGAGCGAATCCCTGGGAGGTGATGCAGAGTTGCAGGTAGGTTCGAACCTGCTCGTCGCCAATGTTAGATCTGTGTAATAATAAGAAAAGGACTGCAGAGAACGGTACAACAGGTGTTTACTGAATAAGGGTTACTCTAGAACTAACTGCACAGATCACTACTCAGGGTTTATATACAGGTGTGGTCACTGCCGGTACTACAGTATACAGGAGCTGTAAAAAGTAGTTCTCCCCTTAAAGGTACATATATTACACCACACATCCACCAGATGTGTCATACAGCAAACAATAGGCATGCTGAAAATGCACTTCAGATGCCTTTACAGATCTGGAGGAGCCCTTCAGTACGCACCAGCCAGGGTCTCCAGAATCGTTGTGGTCTGCTGCGCGCTGCACTACACAGCACAGCTACGAGGATTAGCACCACATGAGGAGCAAGGCAGAGAGCACACAGCCTCTTCAGAGGAGCAGGAGGAGGAACATCAGCTGGAAGGTGAGGAGGAGGAACAGGAGGAATCTGAGCTCCAAATGCCAGCAGCACATTGCTGCCTGGGTGGCCAGGGATGGCCTCATCATGGCCAAATTTACTTAACTTCCTGCATTACACCCATGTGGCTGCCACATGCTGCACCAGGTTCCCCCCAACAACACCATAAAGCATCCCTACAATGACCAAGCCATTCCTTTCACATTGACCTCTGTTGCTGGAGGTAGCGTTATGTCTTACCATTCACACCAACTCATTAAGCAACTTCCAAAGTAGCATACAAAAATAGGCATGACCAGAAAATGGTGAAAATTAATAGTTTTATATGTGTCATAACAGTAATGGAACCTTAACAATAACAGTTCCTTAAACACCCATGTGCTTATCCTTGTGCATCTACTTCTGTGTCATTTTTCGTTTGCGAGTGCTTCTACGAAGTACAACACAGCAGAGGTAGAAGCAGCCTGCTCACTTCCCTGCTGCGACTGCGCAGACACTTTTGGCGGACATCCTCTGGGTCTTGGAGCCTTTGATGGCCCCACCAAAGGCTGCTGCTCCTGTGACTGTGCAGGGGCAGACTCAGCCATCGGGATCCGAGGAGGCATCTGGGGCTCTGACTGGGGGTGGCAATGTGGGAGAAGTTTGGGCACTTTAAAAGGAGCCCCCACCTTTATGTTGCCTCTCACCATCATCCCTTTCATAGACCACCCGCACTTCCCTGCTAGCAAGGAGCTGGAGAGCACCTTGCTGCACAGCAGTGGGGCCATGAGGATCCACATCTACGTTGACATCCCTCCTAGAGAGGAGGTCTATGAGACTCTGCCATCTGTTGTCCATAGATAGCATGTGCTCCTGTGAGTGACGCATTAGCTGCTCCATGCAGGTGGCCATCCTATCCATGGAGGAGCCGACACTCGCCATCGCCTGCGACATGGTGATGATCATGTTGGAGATGGACTCCTTCATTCTTTGAACATTTGCAGACATAGCGGCCGCAAAACCTGTCAAAGCCTCCTGCACTTCTTGCTGCACCTCCAGGAGTGCCCTCTTTCTGGATGGCCCCCGAGGCTCAGCATCTACATGCAGCTGAGCAGAGCTGGGAGCGTCCTGCACCTTCCAGCGAGGAGTCGCCACTTCTGTCCCTGTCTCCACCCTCTCCTCTTGCTCACTTGTGACTTGTGACACACCAGGTGACAACACTATTCTATCTCGCGTAAGACTCACCTAGATGTGCGTATCTGCGCTGGTGCTGGGTGCACTTAGGCTGGTGAGGGTGCACCCTCAGAGGCTGGAGGCTCCTCTGAGGAGTCGTCTTCCTCCTCCGGCTGGACAGTGGTGGTGGGATCTTTATGTACTTGTGGGAGAGTAAAGAGATGATTTAGAAATGTTATATCAAGAATGGGTAGCGATACCATTATGCACATGATGAACATTCACTGGCTGCTGACATCAGTCCCCATATGTGTGACTGCTGTATGCCATGTGGCTGTATGAGATGTAATTCTGTCACTAGGTTGCTGAGAGGTCCCACTCTCTCCGTCTCCCACCGCCAGCAGCTCCGCAAGTCCTGACACCTCCAGGGCCACCGCCTCTGCTGCTGTCAAAGATGCAAAGGATGGACGGCCCCCTCCGGTTCTCTCCCTCTTCCTGTTGTTATGCACTCGTTTCTCCTGCAAGAAAGGAAAGAAGTTTGAGTGAGAGTGATGGCATGAGGGTAAGGAATATGTGGGTTACATCTTTAGAGGGTGACTATGAGGGAGTGTGGTGCCAATGCCAAAGTGCCAATGCCAAATGGCCTCCTTGTGTGTTGTTAGTTGGCATGATTGCATTAGGATGAGGGTGAGTGTGAGGGGTGGTTAGTCAGATGGGGATGTGATAATGTAGGTAGAGAGAGAGGGATGGGTGGACATGCAAGGTATGTGGGTGTGAGGAATGATGTGCAGGAGCAGGCTTGGGAAGGCAGAGTGCTTAGGGTGTGGTGATAGGCACAACAGGATGAAGTTGAGTGTGGCTTTGCATTCACATTTCCTGATCTAGTGAGATCATTAAAACATTTCCGGCATTGCACCCAGGTCCTCCTCACAACATCCCTGCTGTTGACCTCCTTTGCCTTTTGGAGTCAGGCTCTTTTTGCCTCCTGGGGAGGTCTCTTCCGCCCATCAATAGGGAAGAGGACCTCGCTGCATGCGCTGACTCCCTCCACAAGAATATGCAGGGAGTCATCTGAAAACCTGGATGCAGCCCTCTGTCTTTGTGAAGCCATCTTTGCAAGTCTGAGCAATAACCAGATGGTGATATATCCTCCCTGCACACTCCTCGATGAACCTTTAAATCCGATGTGGCCAACGTTGCTTTCAATAGCCATCGATGACGCCATAAGAACCACACCTTTTAATAGGGCCGGGTAACACGCAGGCCTGCCTTAATAGACATCTTTAACCGAAAGTCGCTCTGAGGAGCGGGATGACAAGAAGAACGTGGATCCGACCTGCCACACGGTCCGCATGTACCCGATCTGCCTAGGTAAGGAAAATTCCTGCCATTATTTCCGTTGCTGTATATTAATTAAAGAAATTTCTGCAATGATGCCATTGTTTTTCTTCATACAGTTGACACTGGGGCAAGTGGGGCGAGATGGGTCAGTGAGAATATATCAATGTTTGAGAACCATTTGTAGCACAAGACTGTTTTAGTGGAGATGCTGTCCAGAATTTTCCCAGATCTGAGCGTACGGGTTTGGGGGCATGTCAGCAGTAAAAATCGCCAAAATTGACAGCGTGTCGGGAACCTGCCGTCATCCCGCCAACTTCCGCATTTAACTCGGGCGCATTTCCCAGCGCACCACAGACCCGCTCGGCAGAGGCGGGCGACCTCGTTGAGGTTCTTAGATGCTGTTGAGAGACCTTTAAGAGACATTTTAACAGCATGTTTTGGCTTTAACTTGTAGCGCATGGGATTCACACACCTCGGGTACCTCGCCTGTGAAGGGGAGGCGGAAGCTCAGTGGTCATTGTGCGAGTCCATTAATTGAGAGCTGGAAAAATACAAATACTCCCACATTACACCTGACTACTTGACTAATGGAAAAGCTCTTGCTGACTCCATTTTGTGCAGAGATTTAGCTGTCAGCAGTTTGGAGGTCATTTCTGCAACCTCGGAACTCACACTCACCACATTACTAGTCACTATTACAACATTGAGTGATTGACCCTCTGATCTCCACTTTACCTACCATCTATTATATCAGTATGGGTGCCATTTATACTGTCTCACCTTGAACATCAGAATCGGACCAAGATGAGCCCCGGCACCAACAACACCAGCCACACCAGCAGTAGCAGCCACAACACCAGCAGCGGCAGCAACCGCAACAGCAGCCTTCTCCTCAATGATGTGATGCTCCACAGAAGAGAGGGGGTCAGCGCAGGGCTGCACTGCACCGGAGGCAATACCCCCAACACAGGGTATATAGGCAGAGGATAAGCTTCCTCAACATGACTGAGTGCTTCAGGAGGCTCAGGCTATCTCGCCAGGTCATTGCAGACATTTGTAGCTTGCTGGAACAAGACCTGCTGCCCAGACGTCCTGGTGGACACTCCGTTCCAGTGGCTGTCAAAGTCACCACCACACTCAACTTCTTCGGCTCAGGCTCCTTCCAGGGATCTGCAGCAGACACTTGCAGGATCTCGCAGTCGGCCACCCACAGATGCATCACACAGGTCACCGATGCCATGTTTCACAAGTCAGCTGATTATGTGAGCTTCGTGACAAATGAAGCCAGTGTTCATGAGCGGGCGCTCGGCTTTGCTGCTCTGGCTGGCTTCCCACAGGTGCAGGGCATCATCGACTGCACACATGTGGCCATCAGGGCACTCCACATCACCCAGGAATGTTTGCGAACTGCAAGGGCTTCCACTCCATCAATGTGCAGCTCGTCTGCAACCATAAAGAGATCATCATGCATGTGTGCGCCAGATTCCCTGGCAGCTGTCATGACTCTTTCGTTATGCGCTAGTCCACCCTCCCTCAGCTCTTCGCGCCACCAAACACACTTACCGGCTGGCTGCTTGGAGACAAGGGCATCACACTGAAGACATGGCTCATGACACCCTTGAGGAGGCTAAGTACTGAGGCCGAGGAGCATTATAATGAGAGCCACATGTTCGCCAAATGTGTCATAGAGCAAGCAATAGGCATGCTGAAGATATGCTTCAGATGCCTTGACAGATCTGGAGGAGGCCTTCAGTATGCACCAGCCAGTTTCTCCAGAATCATTGTCGTTTGCTGCATGCTGCACAACTTAGCTCAGCAGCGAGTATAAGAGCTGCAGGAGGAGCAAGGCTCAGAGCGCATAGCCTATTCAAAGGAGGAGAAGGAGGAGTAGGAGGAGGAACAGATGGAAGATGAGGAGGAGGAGGAGGAGGAACTTGAGGTGGAGATGGCACCAGCAGCAATGCACATTGCTGCCCAGGAGGCCCTGGATAGGCTCAAAATGGCCAAATTTACTTAACTTGCTCCAATGCACCCATCTGGCTCCCACATGCTGTACTAAGGTTCCACCTCTCAACAACGCCATAAAGCATCCCTACAATGACCAAGCCATTCCTCTCACCCAAACCCCTATTGCTCGAGGTTAATTAAAGTCTCACCATTCACTCCAAGTGACAAGGCCACTTCTCAGGTAGGAGGCAAAAATGGACAAGATGGGTAAGTGGGGTAAAAAAATAAATTTATCTGTGTCATGAATATAACTGAAACTAATTACTAACATTCATTCATACACCCATGTGCATACCCTTGTGCATCTAGGATTGTGTATTTTTCTTCTCCGAGTGCTTCTATGAGGTGTGTTGTGTCTGTGTATAATAAGACACAGACCGCAGGAGAATGGTACAACAGGTGTTTACTCAACGTGGCTCACACTGGAACTGACCTGTACAGATTGCTACTCAGTGCTATATACAGGTGTGGTCACTGCCGGTACTGCAGTATACATGAGCTGTAAAAGATAGTTCCCCCCTTAAAGGTATATACATTACAATTCCTCCCCTTTTAGATAAACAATACCATAACACTCATTTAACAATTAAATATCAAACTAATTACAATTAACACTTTTAACATGCAACATTAGCTGAAAATAGTCTATTTATATATTCAGTCTTTGGGGAGGCTTCCTGATCCTTTCTGGATAGCACCTTTCCTGAGTGTCTTGCTCTTGGTGCGGAGGCGATTCTGGCCCCCTGTCGTCGGTTGGTTCATCAACTTCCGATGCTACTGTTTCTGGGGTAGATGTGACCTGTACGTCGGGTTCATCACCAGGTACGTATGGGTGAGGCATGGGGTTGACTTGTTCCTGTGACTCTAGGATCTGGTCAGCATGGCGTCTCACGATGCTCTCCCCAACGTCCACTGTGTACATTAGTGGGTCCTGCCGTGTGCATATCGCTCCTGGCTGCCATTTTTCTGTTCGGTAGTCGCGGGCCAAGACTGGTTGCCCTACATTGAAGCTCCTTGTTGGCTTCTCATGGATGTGCTGGAATTGCTTACTCTCAACATCTCTTCGTACGTTTGGTCTGAGCAAATCCAGGCGAGATCTCAACCTTCGGTTAAAGAACATCATGGCTGGGGCCTGGTTGGTGACTGAATGTGTCGCATTCCGGTAGGCGAACAGGAAATTGTCCACCTTGTGCTACAGCGGAATGTTGTCATTGTACATAGCCTTTATTGCCTTCTTAAAGGTTTGTACGAACCTCTCAGCCAATCCATTTGTGGCTGGATGATACGGGGCGGATGTGAAATGCCTTACCCCATTCTTTTACAAGAACCTCCGGAACTCTTCGGACACAAACTGTGGTCCGTTGTCGGAGCAAATTTGTTCTGGCAAGCAATTCCTGGCAAAAATGGTCCGTAGGACTGCAATCGTTTTCTCCGTGGTGGTGGAGGACATTTTGATGGCCTCAGGCCGTTTCGAGTGCGCATCCACGGCTATTAAAAACATTGAGTCCATGAATGGACCAGCAAAATCAATATGCACCCGTTGCCATGGAGATGAAGGCCACTCCCATGGGTGTAGAAGGGCCTGTGCTGGTGCATTTTGGACTTTCTGGCATCCTGAGCAGCTCTCGGTCAGGTCCTCAATTTGTTTATCGATTCCCAACCACCACACATAAGCCCTGGCTAGGCTTTTCATTTTTACCCCTCCCAGATGACGTTCGTGAAGCTCATTGAGCACTCTATCCCTTAACTTGGGTGGAATTACCACTCGAGATCCACACATCAAGGTCCCCCGGCACACTGACAGCTGTTCTCTCCTTGTCGAGGATGCTGGCAACAGTGAGTCACCATGTGCTGGCCATCCCTTCACCGTCAAATCATATACCCGAGACAGTGTCGGGTCATTTCGGGTCTCCTTTTCTATACAAGCGTTAGTTACCGGTAGGTATTCAACTATAGTCGAATGGAATATTTCGACAGGATCCACTGCTGGTGCTTCCTCCGCAGTAGGCACTGGCAGGCGTGATAGCCCATCAGCATTTCCATGCTGTTTCGTGCCCTTATATTCAATCTCATAGTGGTGCGCCCCTAGAAAAAGTGACCATCTTTGTAGTCGTTGCGCAGTCATCACCGGAACGCCCTTCTTCGGATTAAAAATGGAGACAAGAGTCTGGTGATCAGTCAGCAAGGTGAATTTCTGCCCGTGCAGATAGTGATTGAACTTTTTCACTCCCCACACTAGGCTGAGGGCCTCCCTGTCGATCTGGGCATAGTTACACTCGGCTGAGGTTAGTGATCGTGACACAAAGGCTATTGGCCTCTCTGAGCCGTCCGAGAATTTGTGCGACAGCAGCGCTCCAATGCCGTAGGGTGACGCATCACATGCCAACCGAATTGGTAATGCTGGGTTGTAATGGGCCAATAACTCTTTCGATGTGATTAGTGTTTTGCTCTCCTGGAAAGCTCGTCTACATTCGTCACTCCACTTCCATGGCACCCCAGTTTGCAGTAGGGTGTTCAGTGGGTGTAGTATTGTAGACAAATTTGGCAAGAACTTATGGTAGTAGTTTACCAGCCCGAGGAACGACCTCAGTTGTGACACATTTTCCGGTGCTGGAGCCTTGACTACTGCCTCAATCTTCTCTGGGGACTTATGCAACCCCTCTTTATCGATAACGTGGCCACAATACGAGATCTGTTTTCTAAAAAACTCGCATTTGGGGCGGTTAGATCGGAGCCCACATTCCTGCAATCTAGTGAGCACCTGCTCCAGGTTGGCAAGGTGATCACTGTCATTTTCGCCCGTGACCAGGATGTCGTCCAAATAACACTGGGTCCCTGGGATCCCTTGCAGGACTTGTTCCATTGCCCTCTGCCAAATAGCCGGAGCTGATGCTACCCCGAATACCAGCCGGTTTTATTGGTAGATACCTTTATGTGTGTTTATTGTGAGGTATTTTTTTGATGCTTCTTCTACCTCCATTTGCAGATACGCCTGGGCCAGATCAATCTTAGTGAAGCGTTTCCCTCCAGATAGCGAGGCGAAAATATCTTCATTCCGCGGAAGTGGATATTGTACGGTGTGAAGGACCGGGTTCACTGTTACCTTAAAGTCCCCACGGATGCGAACCTTCCTTGGTTCCCCAGGCGTGCTGCTGAACGACTTTTTCATCACAGGGACGATGGGTGTAGCCCACTTGCTCCAGTCTACCTTGGACAGTAAACCTGAACGTTCCAGACTCTCCAGCTCTGCTTCGACGGCTGGGCGGATTGCATAAGGTACCGGTCCGGCCTTAAAAAATTTTGGGATTGCGTTTTCTTCCATTTTAATCATCGCTGTCATGCCTTTTAGTGTTCCGAATCCTTGCTGGAACACTTCTTTCACGTCAGTTAGGATCTTTGACAGTCGTCCAGGTGTGACGTCGTCATCCTTTTTGTCAGCCACACTCAGTGCCTGTATGGAATGCCAATCCAATTGTATTTTCTGGATCTATTCATGTCCCAGTAATGGTGATCCTGTTGAGATACCGCGGCAAACGTGGGAGTCGAGACCAGAGCTAGTAAAACAGAACAGCTTTTTATTTCAGCCTCATGGCAAAACAGGAACTGGTGAGCCCGCGCCTGACTTAAATACTCCCCAGACAGGAAGTGCTCCCGGCAGCCTGTCCCTGTGGGAAACAAGTTGCTGGAGGAAAGGGCCCCCGGTTGGGGGCGTCTGCTTAAACTGTCCGTACCGCCGTGAGCGGATTGTGTCCAGTGGTGGCGTGTCGCCACAGAGCTCCCCCCAGAATCCGCTTAGGAGGAGTGGATGAGTCGTGACGGTGGTCTGATGGTTCTGCCGCAGCGGCTCTGCTTGATCGCCGGTCTAGTTGGCGGGGCCTGGTGGTTCCCCGCCAGCTGTGCTGGCTTGCTGGCGGGACGGCCTCTAGTTGGAGGCCGGGCCACGGGGACCTGTTCCCCTGGTTCTGTGTGTGCTGGTTTGAGCTGGTCGATGGAGACTGTCTCAACCCTGTCGCCGAGTCGCAGCTTGAAGACCTTGTCCCCGGTTTGTAGTACTTCGTACGGTCCATCGTACGGGGGTTGCAGGGGTCCGCGGTGCGCGTCGTGTCGCACGAAGACAAAGCGTGCCTGCTGTAAATTTGGCGGAACGTGAGCTGTGAGTTCGCCGTGTCGGTTGACCGGAAGTGGGGCGAACTGCTGAGCGGAAGAGAAAAAGTTGAGCCGCTGCTGGTCGGCCGACCAAGGCGTGGTAGCCTTCGGAAGGAATTCGCCTGGGACGCGCAGCGGTTGTCCGTAGACTAACTCCACTGCCGAGGACTGGAGGTCTTCTTTGACCATGGTGCGTAGGCCTAGTAGTACCCACGGTAGGCGGTCAGTCCAGGTACTGTCCTGCAGGCCGGCGCGGAGTGAGGCCTTGAGTGACCGGTGGAAGCGTTCACAAAGCCCGTTGGCCTGCGGGTGGTACGCCGTGGTTCGGTGGAGCGTCGTTAAGGCGGCGGTAGTCCCCACAAGGGTGCCAGCCTCCGCCGGGCTTAGGGGCGATGTGGAGGGGCGAGGCCCAGGGGCTGCTGGAGCGGCGGATGATGCCGAGTTGTTCCATGGTGGTGAACTCGGCCCGCGCGATTTCCAGCTTGGCTGGGTTGAGCCTGCGGGCGTGGGCAGAAACTGGAGGGCCGGTGGTGGGGATATAGTGCTCCACCCCGTGTTTGGCGGCTTTGGCCAAAAAGGTCGGGTTGGTGAGGGCGGGAAACTCGGCTAGGAGTGCCGAGTAGTCGTCCACGGCCCTGGCGAGGCAGTAGGTCGTCAGGCCGGCCGAACGGTCCGGGATAAAGGCGCCGGGGATGGTGGCCATACTGTTGGCGTCGACGAGGCGGTGCCTCGGAATGTCGACAAGGAAGCCGTGGGTGCATAGGAAGTCGGCGCCGATGTGTGGGCAGAGGACCTCGGTGGTGAGGAACTCCCAGCGGTAGCGGCGGCCCGCGAGGTCGAGCGTGACCATGCGGGTGCCATATGTGCGGATGTCCGAGCCATTGGCGGCGGCCAGCGTGATACCTCGTGTGCCGCGTTGGATTTCGAGGGTGGAGGCGGGGGTGATGCTGTGCTGGGCCCCTGTGTCACACAGAAATCGGCGGTTGGTTCTGTCGTCAGTGACGTACAGTAGAGGCCCCTTTTGCCCCACGGCCATCGCGGGGGCCGGTGCGGGGGGGGAATTGAAGGTACACGGTGGCGTGCAGCGTTGTGCCTTAGTGCCAAAATGGGTGTGGTAGTAACAGTGGCCCGGAGTGGTAGGGCGGGCGGGCCTGGTGGGCCGGGGAGACCGCGTGGTCGTTGCTGCGAGGTCGGGCGTGACATCGCGCGCGGACTGTGCAGAGAGCAGCCGGTCGGCCTTTTCTGCTATGCCATTCAGGTCCGTGGAGCCGGACTCCACAATGAGCGGGCGGATGCTGGTGGGAAGCTGCCGACTGAAAAGCGTGCGAAAGAGGGCGCCGGGGGGCTTGTCGTCCGTGAGGGGCAGCATGTGGGAAAGCAGGTCTGATGGTGAAGCGTCACCGAGACCGGGGAGGTCAAGGAGTTGGCAGTGGCGCTGGTAAGAGGACGTTTGAAATTTTTTAAGGAGCGCAGCCTTCAGATGTTCGTACTTGCCAGTCTGTGGTGGGTCCTGCAGCACTGCCCAAACTTTGGGGATGGTAGCGTACGTGAGCGAGGAGACGAGGTAGTCGTACTTTGTGGTGTCGCCTGTGATGCCTTTCAGCCGGAATTTGGACTCAGCTTGAACGAACCAGGCTTCGGCCAAGTTTTCCCAAAAGTCTGGTAATTTAACCGTGACTGCGTTTGTATCCGCCATGCTAGCTTAGGATTCGTCCTGAGCATCGGGGTCACCAGTGTTGAGATACCGCGGCAAACGTGGGAGTCGAGACCAGAGCTAGTAAAACAGAACAGCTTTTTATTTCAGCCTCATGGCAAAACAGGAACTGGTGAGCCCGCGCCTGACTTAAATACTCCCCAGACAGGAAGTGCTCCCAGCAGCCTGTTCCTGTGGGAAACAAGTTGCTGGAGGAAAGGGCCCCCAGTTGGGGGCGTCTGCTTAAACTGTCCGTACCGCCGTGAGCGGGTTGTGTCCAGTGGTGGCGTGTCGCCACAGTCCTCCATCTTGCAATACATACAGGTCTTGTTTTGGTGTTTCCTTACCGTTATATATAACGGTCACCTTTATTTTTCCTTTGGGGTAGACTTTTTGCCCCGTTTACGTCTTCAAAATAATTTTTGTGTCTCTCAAGGGTATGTGTGAGAATAGCCGTTCGTAGTCCCGTCGGTTTACGACTGTTAGGGCTGATCCTGTGTCCAATTCCATCTTTACCTGGACTCCTGCTATCTTGAGAGTGACCCAAATGGTTTGGTGATCACATTATGTAGTTTCAGACAACTCAGTTCCCTGCTTTCGGAGTCGTTATCACTCTTTTGTTCATCTGAACTATTCTCCGTCATCTTATGTACCTTCTTGTACTTTTCTCTGGTAGGTTTCTTATTGCTGGTTTTCTTTCCCGACCTGCAGACTCGTGCTATGGCTCCTGCTTTTCCACACTGTCAGCACACTTTGTCTTTGAACCAGCAATCATTCTGGTCGTGTGTTGTTCTGCTGCAGCGATAGCACTTCTCTGTTCTATATGACATTTCATTTCTGCCATAGCCTTGCGGTCTCTGTTGTATCTCTGCAGCGCCCCGTGCTGCTGCTTCATATGATACCACAATGCTGAAAGCCTTTTCCAGCGTAAGGTCCTTTTCAGATAAAAGCCGTTTCTGGGTTCCTTCACTTTGAAGCCCACACACAAACTTGTCCTTTAAGGTATCTGCCAGTCCCACTCCAAACTGGCTGTGTTCCGATAGTTCACGCAGTTCTGTTAAATAATCAGCATTGCTTTCATCCTTATGCTGGTTCCGTTTGTGAAACTTGACTCTTTCTGCTATCAGCAGCGGTGTGGGGTTTAAATGTTCCTGTAGTATCGTTACTATGTCTTCAAAACTCTGTTCCATTGGCTTCGTTGGGGTTACTAGAATTCGTAACAAACCATACGTCTTTGCACCCATTAAATTTAACAATACCGACGCTTTCTTGTCATCTGACACCTCATTTGCCTTGCAGTATACCGCTATTCGTTCGACATATGTAGTCCAATCTTTGACTTCATTGTCAAATGCGGTGATACTACCACTCTTTGGCATTTTGGGTGTGGTTTAAAATGGCGTCTCCCAATGGCTTAAAATGGTGTCTCCCGCGCTTTACTTCCTCCCCCGCTGCTGCCAACACCACTCCCAGCGGTTCTCGTGGCAATGGCGGCACCCTGTAGGTTTCACGTGCTTCTCCTGCGCTGCTGCCAATGCCGCTCTCGGCGGTCCTCATGGCAAAGGCGGCGCCTCGCGGGTTTCTGCGTGTCTCTCTCTCCCTCTCTTCGACGCTGCTCGGCCCCTGAACACCAGCTGCGCCCTGTGCGCTCTGCCCTCACTCTCTCTCCCCCGTCGACGCTGCTCGGCCCTTTGCTGTGCCGCTCGGTCGGGCTCTAGCCCGCCGCTGTCCGGGAAGGGTCTGCGCACTACCTGTTGCCAGCCCGTTTCGCTGGACCACCTCGACTGGAAAGCCAAGCCTGGCTCTCGACAGCCTCCCCCGCAATTCTCGAGCCTCTGCTGGATGACTGGGTGGTTGCCCATGGTCGACGCCTGAGTCTCTGGCCTTGACCTCCAATCCACTGATCTCCAGGAATGAATCCCCGGGAGGTGATGCAGAGTTGCAGGTAGTTTCGAACTTGCCTTGTCGTCAATGTTGTGTCTGTGTATAATAAGACTCAGACTGCAGGAGAACGGTACAACAGGTGTTTACTCAACGTGGCTCACACTGCAACTGATCTGTACAGATTACTACTCAGTGCTATATACAGGTGTGGTCACTGCCGGTACTGCAATATACATGAGCTATAAAAGATAGTTCCCCCCTTAAAGGTATATACATTACAAGGTGCAACCCCTGTGGCTTCAGCAGAGGTAGAGACATGCTGCTCACTTCCCTGCTGCGACTGCTTAGACACTTTTGACGGACGTCCTCTGGGTTTTAGAGCCTGTGAGGGCCCTGCCATAGGCTGCTCCTCCTATGACTGTGCAGGGGCAGACTCAGCCAGTGGGATCCGAGGAAGCCTGTGGGGCTCTGACTGAGGGGGAGGCAGCAAGGGAGAAGTGGGAGCACTTTGAGAAGAGCTCCCACTTCCATTTCCCCTCTCACCATCATCCCTCTCATGGGCCACCTGCACCTCCCTGCTAGCAGTGGGGCGATGAACGCACAAGTGTACATTTCACAGAATCTACAGTGCAGATAGAGGCCATTTCGGCCCATCGAGCCTGCACCGACACATATCCCACCCTATCCCCATAACCCCATAACCCCATGTATTTAATCCCCTAACACTAAGGGTCAATTTATGATAGCCAAATCAACCTAACCTGCACATCTTTGGACTGTGGGAGGAAACCGGAGCACCCGGAGGAAACCCACGCAGACACAGGGAGAATGTGCAAACTCCACACAGACAGTCGCCCGAGGCCAGATTTGAACCCGGGTCCCTGGCGCTGTGAGGCAACAGTGCTAACCACTATGCCACCTCGAGATGAGGTCTATGAGCATCTGCCATCTGTTGTCCCACAGCAAGCATATTCTCGTGTGACTGACGCATTTGCTGCTCCATGCAGGTGGCCATCCTTTCCATGGAACAGCACATCGTCTCCATCGCCTACGACCTTGTGGTGCTCATGTTGGAGTTGGAGTCCTCCATTCTCTGCACATTTGCAGACATCACGGCTGCAAAAGCTGCCAGAGCCTCACGCAATTGTTGCTGCTCCTCCAAGATCGCCCTCTTTCTCAATGGCCCCTGAAGCTCAGCGTCTGCATGCAGCTCAGCAGAGCTGGGAGCATCCGGCGCCCTCCAGCGAGGAGTCTCCACTGCTGTCCCTGTCAACACCATATGCTCTTGCTCACTTGTGATGTGAGAGACACCAGGTGACAACACTACTCTATCTTGCACAGAACCCACCGAGGTGTGCGTATCTACGCTGGTGCTGGGTGCGCTTGGGTCTGCTGACGGTGCACCTCAGAGGCTGGAGATTCCTCTGAGGAGTCATCATCCTCCTCCGAATGGACAGTGCGGGGGGGCACTTGATGGACCTGTGGGAGAGTGAAGAGATGAATTAGAAGTGTTATAATAAGAATGACTAACGTTACCATTATGCACATGATGACATTTCATTGGCTGCTGACATCAGTCACCATATGAGTGACTCTTATATGCCATGTTAGATATATTTCTTAAGTCTAAAGGGATCAAGGGATATAGGGAGAAGGCAGGGACAGGGTACTGAATTTGGATGATCAGCCATGATCTCATTCAATGGCGGAGCAGGCTCGAGGGGCTGAATGGCCTACTCCTGCTCCTATCTTCTATGTTTCTATGTTTCTATGTGGCTGTATGAGACGTAATTCTGTCACCATAAGAACATAAAAACAAGAAATAACAGCAGGAGTAGGCTATTTGGCCCTTCGCGTCTCCTCTGCCATTCAATCAGATCATGGCTGATCTTCTATCTCATCTCCACTTTCCTGCACTATCCCCATATCCCTTGATTCTCTTAATATCCAGAAATCTATCGATCTCTGTCTTGAATATACTCAACGACTAAGCCTCCACAGCCATCTGGGGTAGAGAATTCCAAAGATTCACCACCCTCTGAATGAAGAAATTTCTCCTCATCTCAGTCCTAAATGGCCAATCCCTTATTCTGAGACTGTGACCCCTGGTTCACGACTCCCCAGCCAGGGTAAACATTCTCCCTGTATTTACCCTGTCAAGCTCTGTAACAATTTTGTGTGTTTCAATGAGATCACCTCTCATTCTTCTAAACTCTAGAGAATATATGTCTAGTCTACTCAATCTCTCCTCATAGGACAATCCCCCCATCCCAGGAACCAGTCTGGTGAACCTTCGTTGCACTCCCTCTATGGCAAGTATATCCTTCCTTAGGTAAGGAGGCAAAAACTGTACACAATACTCCAGGTGTGGTCTCACCAGGGCCCTATATAATTGCAGTAAGACGTCTTTACTCTTATACTCCAATCCTCTTGTAATAAAGGCCAACATACCATGTGCTTTCCTAATTGCTTGCTGTACCTGCATGTTAAATTTCAGTGATTCATGTACAAGGACACCCAGGTCGCTCTGAACACCAACATTTCCCAATCTCTCACCATTTAAAAAATAATCTGCTTTTCTATTTTTCCTACCAAAGTGGATAACTTCATATTTCTCCACATTATATTCAATTTGCCATGTACTTGCCCACTCACTTAGCCTGTCTATATCCCCTTGAAGCCTTCTTGCATCCTCCTCACAACTTACATTCCCACATAACTTTGTATCCTCAACAAACTTGGATGCATTACATTTGGTCCCCTCATTAAAACCATTGATGTAGATTGTGAATAGCTGAGGCCCAAGCACTGATCCTTGCGGCAGCACACAAGTTACAACCTGCCAACCCAAAAATGACATGTTTATTCCTACTCTCTGTTTTCTGACAATTAACCAATCCTCAATCCATGCTAGCATATTACAACTAATCCCATGAGCCCTAATTTTGTTTAATAACCACTTGTGTGGCAACTTATCAAATTCCTTCTGAAAATCCAAATACACTTCATGCACTGGTTCCCCCTTGTCTATTCTGCTAGTTACAACCACAAAAAACTCTAACAGATTTGTCAAACATGATTTCCCTTTGTAAGATTCGCAAAATTAATATTGTCAGTTAAGGGTCCTGTGGCAGAAGAGGCCTTTGCTTTTAAAAGACTGTTTTAAAAGAAGCCCAGAAAAGGAAGCACGGTGGCATAGTGGTTAGCACTGTTGCCTCACAGCGCCAGGGACCCGGGTTCGAATCCGGCCTCGGGCAACTGTCTGTGTGGAGTTTGCACATTCTCCCCGTGTTTGTGTGGGTTTACTTCGGGTGCTCTGGTTTCCTCCCACAGTCCAAAGATGTGCAGGTTAGGTTGATTGGCTATGATAAATTGACCCTTAGTGTTAGGGGGATTAAATATGTGGGGTTATGGGGATAGGGTGGGATATGTGTTGGTGTAGGGGTTACGGGGATCGGGTGGGATATGTGTCGGTGCAGGCTTGATGGGCCGAAATGGCCTCTATCTGCACTGTGGGGTTTCTGTGATTCTGTGAAAATGGCTGCCAGACCCCGTGACTAGCCTTTTGGACACTTTAAAATGGTTCCTGCAGTCCCCAGACAGCCTTTGTGGATTCAACCCACAGTAAGTTCTGGAAGCTGTTTCTGAGTAAACGAAACCAGACACGAACCGCATACATATGGATTGGATGCAGATCCATTCAGATCGGCCTGTAGATAAAGGCCATCTAAATGTTTACCCAGACAAAGGGAAACAGTTTAATATTCATAAGGGGAGCATCAAAGACCCATTAAAGACATCAAGAAGACATTCAAAACAATGCAGGGTCATTCCAGACCAGAGATGGCCATCACCGGCCATCCCGAAAGCAGTTTAAATATAACTACCCCGTTGTGATACAAGCCCGCCAAAAGTTAAACAAAGACTAACCTTGATTTGGCGGCAGATAAAGGCTTCTTTGAGAAGTATAACTGGAGTCCCGGGGTAGCCATCGGGCGATCAGGAAGCTATCAGGAGGCTCATCATCCTCCTTCACAGATCACCAGCTCGGAAGGATTGAAGAAGAAGAAGAACGAGGCAGCCATCAAGAAGGTGATTCGAGTCTGCGTCCCGCCCCGGGGTAACCATCGGGAGATCGTCAGCAAATCCCGGGCCGCTGACGAGACAAAAGGGCAGCAGCCCTACAGAAGAAACCCATGTGAAAATGGTAACCAGCTAGAGACCTCTCCAACCGTGGTCAAACAGATGGTCTCCATCCCCGCCGATGTCCAGGCCTGCCAGTGTCCAGCCTGCCTGTGACCTTCGCCTCGAGAGAGAGAGAGAGAGAGAGAGAGAGAGAGAAGTGTGGCGCAGCTCGCTGTGGCTCCACTGACCACGCGGAAACAGGACGCCTGAGGGGATCAAAATGCAGACGTGTTTCAAAACTATAATTTTCCAACTGGATTGGTGAGCATGTTTCTGGCCCTTCATAATCGGATCTAGATAGGTTAAGGGGGTGGGCATTTTGGGTATAATTAACATGAGTTGTTGTCCCTCGATGTTCCGTGTGTTTTCCCATTTCATGATGACGTTTGTAAAATATAATATGCCTGTATCTATTTTAGTTAGTACTGTATTTTGGTTTGTTTTCCCCTCCCATGTACCCTCTTATTTGCTTGCATTTGATTTGTTTTTCCTTATGCAATAAAATTTCATTTCGTTTCATTAAACTTGGTCTATAAGAGTATTCTCTGCATTATAGTTCCTGCATCTAAGTCCAGTGTCTAGAACCTAAGGGGTGAGTGGGTCGAACCACTCAAGGTTGTACTGTGCAAGAGGGAGAGAGAGGCCTCTAGAGAGAGAAACCTCTGCGATCTCAAGAGGAGAACCCCTTACAGAAAATGACGACCATGGCAGGACACTGGCAGCAGGATTGCAATGTATTAGACCCAGGTTTGAATGGCCGAAATGTTACGGATGAGAGGATAGCGGATTATGTCTTTGGAAAGGTAAATCTCACTAAACAGTGGATTTCCGATCTCTTACTGGATGGGCGTCTGGTAGATGCAGCCACCAGGTGGACAGAGAGCAAAGAGCATAAGAAGTCAATGGAAAAGGCAGTGTGGCTGATGTGCTACAAGAAACAAGTCCAGATTTTGGGCAGAGTCGTTGCAGCACAGGCAGCCAAGATCACTGTCCAGGAAGCAGAGATAGAGGTAAAGGCCATGGGTGGGGAAAAACTCATCACAGCGCTTCACGCGCTGAATCAGGAACGCTAAGTTGTAGCCAGCCAACACCAGGCTAGAATAGAATATCTGGGATGCCAGGTTACTGAGGCAAAGATCCATGAAGCGAGAATACGGGAGAAAAACGCCCGCCTCGCACAACAGCTAAGAGTGCAGGAGGAGAGAGTAGTGGAAGTTAAGGCAGCTTATAAGCTGGCTCTCGAGCATGGGTTTGAGAGCACAGACCATGGCCCCTGCCTAAAGACCATAGAAGACCTGAAAATAGCTTTGGTTAAGGCAAAAGGCATGGTATGCCTCGTAAGCCCAAAAGCCAGTCACATGGACTTTTTAAAGGAATCAAAAAAACCGATTCCATACGAAGTAGTTGTGGCACCAGCCATTGAGCCCTCAGCACTGCCGAGCTATAGCAAGGCTTGGCCCGAAAAAGGGGGGGTGGTAGAAGTGGAGGTAGCCGAGGTGGTAGAAGTGGAGGTAGCCGAGGTGGAGCGGGAGGAAGAACAGCCCCTGGTAGTAAAGCCGGAGCCGGCACCAATGTGTCCTACTCGGCACCAGAGGTTCGGTCCCAACGCCGACGATGGCACGGACAGACCCCACCTGAACCAGCTCGTGCTGCCCTACGGTGCCCAACAACTAAGATCCATGGTGAGCCACCTCCCAAGGCTCACAGTAAAGGGAGATCCCTCAGTTCCTTTCAGGGAGATAGAGGAGACAGCCGCCATTAATGATTGTGACGATCAAGAACGGGTGAAGATGCTGCTCTTCTCCCTGGATAGCACAATCCTTCAGTGCCTCTCAGACGAGAGTAAGAGGGGGCGGAAAGGGTATGTGGATCTCAGGGATGAGGTCTTGGAAGTTATGGGAGTGGACGACGGTAATCCGTTCCAACGGGTGGAAGGGACTGTGCAGCTAACTGGAGAACCCCCACGGGTTTTTGCAGAAAGGCTGTGGCCAGTGCATCGACGCAGTTGTCCGGGCATGCCTGAATGGGTTGGAATGAGCGCCGAACAGCGGGTTCATTGGCTCCGTTGCTTGGTTGCTAACAGCTTGCCACAGATACAGGCCCGAGCCAGATCATGGTTTGACCCCCAAGGTCCCGGTGTCACGGAGGAGACGGTGCTCCGCCAGCTCACCATTGCATACAAGAATTGTAGAAGTCAGGAGGTACCTCCCTCTAAGGGAAAAGTGCATGAGGCAAAACCCGCAGCCCCAAGTAAGAAGGAGTGGCGTCAGGAGTGGAATCACCCTGCCCAAGCCAAGCTCAATTGCTACGGGTGTGGGAAGGATGGACATTGGCGCAGGGACTGTAAAAATCCGTGGAAGGATAATAAGGGAAAAGCTCCCACAGCCCAAGCCCAGACCGCCGCCCCAGCATGAGTCCAGGTCCAAAACGCAGCCCCTGCCCCTGAAAGAGGAACCAGTGCAGCTATGGATCCCGCTGCAACAGAGTCAATCGTAGAGACAATGCGATCTCTTATGATAGAGCAGGGGAGGATAGCTGTCGCCACCGGTCCTGTCGTTCCCACAGCCCCGACCGCTGTACCCATAATGACTAGAACCGGCGCAGCCCGTCTACCTGTGCGCGCTGCAATACGGTGTATGGCAAAGACCCATCATGGAGATGGAGGTGGAGGAGGTGCAGGGGACCTATCTATTGCATACGGGGGCATCGTGCACCGTGAGCCACTCAGATAACCCTACCACCTCACCTCTGTCCACCGGGGTTCCATATACGCTATCGGGCTTCACAGGCGAAGAACAGGCTGGCGCATTTTCCCTTCCCCATTGCATTCGTCTAGGGTCACTCCGCACCACGTGGAAGTGTACCCTGATGAAGTGGGAGACGGGGGGTGGAAAGGGGGTCCTTGGGTCTGATTTCTTGGTAGCGCACGGGATCCTCGTGGATCTAAGAAATCATTGTCTCTGGGGAGCGAGTGTGGGAGAGAAAAGAAAAGAGGGTTTCAAGGTGAAACCAAAGAAGGCACGGGTTGGTCAGCGGAAAATAAAATTCCTAGGTCTGACCATCCACGCTGGGGAGAGAGCCATAGAAGAGGCTAGAGGGGAGTCGGTGCAAGACCCACTGGTCCTCGCCACCAGCGCAGTGAAGGTGCCCCGACGCACTAAATGGTTTCATATAAAGCGATGCAAACTGTTTAAGCTGGGTGCAAAAGAGCCAGCAACCGAAGCCAGGTCTGAGGGTAAAAATCCTCAGCCTGAGGTGTGCAACAAGTCACAGACCACACAGGTTGGAACCGCAGCCTGCTTGGAGGGAGAAGCAGTCCCGCCCACCTGGGAGGTTTCCCCAATGGCCTGGGACTCAGACGAGGAGGAGCCCGAAGACCAAGGCCCTCCTCCTGATCCGACCGCCATCGGGGGAGAGCCCGAACAGCTAGGCCCCGCCCTTGACACGATTCTGGAGGAGGTGGAGTTGGAGGACGGAGATCCCACCCTCAACTCAAGCTTAGGGAGGTAGAAATTGGGGGCAGAGATCCTCCACCTGTAGGGACAGGTGAGGAGGAGTCGTCTGCCACAGACCCAAATCCCAAAGGGGCGGAGCCTGAGGAAAGGGAGCCGAAGCCGGCAGTCATGGAGGTGCCACGGGCTGTGAGGGCTAAAGTCCCAACCGAAGGTCCACTCGCTAAGGGAGCCACACCCAAAGTACCTCTTCGCAGGTCGTCTCGAATGCCTCAGCTGGTAAAACCTTGGCCCGATTCCCCCGATTTCAGTGAACGCCGACTTGGGAAATCCCTGGAAAAATGCAGTCCCCAATTGACAGCAAAAGGCTGCGGGGGACCCAAGCCACAGGTCAGTACAGCCCCGCCACAAGGAGCGGCGAGCTGCAGTCCAAACAAGGATTAGGCAAGCCACCCGGGGACGGACGGCGCTGTACATAAGTTAAGTTTAAGTTTAATTAAGTTTAAGGTGTGTAAACATTAAAGTGATTAGTGTTATAAGTAGTTTTGGAATCTGCCCAGCATGTGTGTTGTTTGGGATCGAGGTCGAAAGACCCGATCATGCCTTCACCTAGGCCAGAATCTCTTGGGAGCCTGGCTGTATCGTTTAATTTGTTACAGGAACCAAAGAGATAATGAGAGGAATTCTCATCGCATTCGCAGTGATCGGGTGTAGCTGGGCCTATCGGGGCCGCACCAAGGACTCCACAATTTACGGGTGCTCTGGAGACACAGCCCCCATCGCGACAGATGGGTCGGGCGCGCGTGACGTTGAGGAGACAGCCACCTATTTCCACGAAGGGAGGTGGCCAGGATGACTGGGGTCAAACTCTATGGAATACTCCAGCCAGTTCGGTTTTAAGTACAGAGAGACTTCGCTAATGTGTCCCCGAGTGAGGATCATCGCACCCAGAGTCAGCGTTACCATGGGGAAAAGGATTGTTTGCAATGCACGGGACATGTTCCTTTGAACCGATGGTGATGGTTGCGCAAGTTGAGCAAAACCATGAAGAACTCCACGGTTGAATGGGAGAGACTGGGTAACAATACCCATCGGACTATTACGGGGACTCAAGGGGGGTTGAGTGTCTGTTGGGACAAATGGTGGGAACCAGATGAGGGGTTTTACATCTGTATGTGGGGTTCAGAACGCGCCTGCCCCACAGGCGTCTCCATCTTTTTCCAAAGGCAGTGGCAGGATGCTGGGAAAGGAATGAGGTGGGACGTCAGCACACGGGCGTGTGGAGTCCCATAGTCTCAGATCCCAGTAAACGCCACTGAGCTCATCACCCGCCCCCGCAAGCCCCTGCCCACGATTCCGGTAGCCAAAGCTCGCAAGGAAAGGTGCCCCACCACTACCAAAGGACCCGTGAACGGATTGGTATTGGTGCCCACAGGTCAGGTGCTGTACCAAGGGGTGCACTACACGGTGGCTTCGGTGATTTTAAACCTCACCGAGGTACGATTGCCAGAGTGGTGCCCCAAGGAAACGGAGCAATTGTACCAGGTCCTGTTAACAAACATGTTCAGACAGTTTTATGAATTCGACTTTGCTGATGTAGACAGAGCTGGATTGTACACCACACCACATGAGGTTTTGGACAGGGTAGGGAGACAAAGAAGGGGTACAGTAAATGATATTTTTATAGCTTTTAACACAGGGACTTCCGTCATCAACACTCTGGATGACGTGGAGCTGCAGACCCACATCAATGGTTTGAAAACACAGTTAAGAAAGATACTGATGGATGAGAATAAGGTAGTGGGTTCTGAGTTACATGAGAACCAGGCCATGACACTACACTTAAAAGAAATCATTGCTGAGCTGGAGAAACACGCTAAAACGGTAAATGCTCTCATCAGGGAGGATCGGAATGCGTCAGATCAGGCTGCGCAAAACGAGGCGTGCGTGCTGTATGGTGCGTGGTTACTGGGCGAGGGCCGCAGTAATCTGGAGGATTTAAAACAAGGTTTGGTCCCCTCCTGGATCAGCAACAAGCACCTCGTAGCCCTCCACCCTTTTGAGAACGCATTGAGTCCGTGCCAGCTCAGACTAGCTTCAGAGGCCTACGCAGTCCCAGTGGACTGTGGACGGTCTAATCACACCATTATGGGTAAAGTGGTGAGGATGCTGGTGATGGGAAAGACAGCTAAACCCGCCCCGGTATAAAGGGTGGAGAACATTGGAGTCATTCAAGGGGTGCACACATTCGCTACACAGCGGTCCCACCGTACGTTATTCGATGGGAGCATGCAATGACGGGTACTGACCTCTTGGGGTGCCGGAGCCAGGGAGCACACATCATCCTGTGTCCCCAGCACTTGAGTGCCTATTCGAAACCACAGTGTGGGTTCAGAACTGCTGGCGCGAAGCCTATAAATTGCACCATGGAGGCAATGGCACAAGGCCATGTGCCCCCGCAGGTGGCATATATAGGAGGTGGGACATACTGTGTCACCACTGCAGCACCCCACTACCAACATGGACAGCACGCTGGTGTCCGGTGAGTGACAGCAGTTTCTGCTTCAAACCCAAGGCAGAAGTTCAAGTGGCCCAAGAGCGAATTGTCCCCATTCCTGAACCTTCCACTGTTCACCTCACTGTCAAAGAAAATTTCACCGATCTGCAACGATTCATTGCACATTTTGGGTATATCATTCCCCCTCTCCCTGAACACCTTACCAAGATATTAAAAGCCGTTGCCGTTTCACAGAAACATTTTTAGACACTGGAGCAGAAGACTTTAGAAATAGGGGCAAACATACTAGATATAGTAACCCCACCATGGTGGGATCTGTTCACTAATATAGAAGTCCCTTCTTGGATTAGGATAGCCTCTCACATCCTTGTAGTGTGCCAGGTTTATTGTGATTTATTTACTCTTTGTACACTGTAAAAATGTCAGACATTCGCAGAAGTATGAGAACAGAGGAGAATGGAGAGAGCATTATGTGAGGGTA
The DNA here is from genome assembly GCF_052327205.1 of Somniosus microcephalus. Taxonomy (NCBI): domain Eukaryota; kingdom Metazoa; phylum Chordata; class Chondrichthyes; order Squaliformes; family Somniosidae; genus Somniosus; species Somniosus microcephalus. Next base: position 345,480,838 of record NC_140987.1, read on the forward strand.
GACGAGGAGTCACCTGTTTAGATTTTTGCTGCTATGTATAGAGTTAAAGGTTCCCTCCCTCTGCTATGTTTGATGTTTATTCATGTGCAATTTTTGTGTGTGTACTTTATTTTTATTATTGAAGTTTTATTAAGTGAGTTGTTGTTAATAAAAGATAATGTGTATGAACCAGGTGGTGTAGGGGTATTAGGCCCCCCTCCACACCTGGAAATGTGTGTATCAGATTTTAATTCCAATGTATTGCCAACTAAAGATGCTTAATGTACACTGTAGGTTTTCTGAAATGGGAAATGCATGTGTCGTGGGGTCATAGATAGGTAAATACAGGGGATGGTTTAATTATGGAGAGTCAGAAAATTTTGCTCACCCAGAATTATGATACTTCAAGCAAGTTATAGTATCATCAGGGGGGACTGTAAGATTTGCAAAATTAATATTGTCAGATAAGGGCCCTGTGGCAGAAGAGGCCTTTGCTTTTAAAAGGCTGTTTTAAAAGAAGCCCAGAAAAGGGACACATAAAATGGCCGCCTGACCCCGTGATTAGCCTTTTGGACACTTTAAAATGGTTCCTGCAGTCCCCAGACAGCCTTTGTGGATTCAACCCACAGTAAGTTCTGGAAGCCGTTTCTGAGTAAACGAAACCAGACACGAACCCCATACATATGGATTGGATGCAGATCCAGTCAGATCGGCCTGTAGATAAAGGCCATCTAAATATTTACCCAGACAAAGGGAAACAGTTTAATATTCATAAGGGGAGCATCAAAGACCCATTAAAGACATCAAGAAGACATTCAAAACAATGCAGGGTCATTCCAGACCAGAGATGGCCATCATCGGCCATCCCGAAAGCAGTTTAAATACAATAACTACCCCGTTGTGATACAAGCCCGCCAAAAGTTAAACAAAGACTAACCTTGATTTGGTGGGAGATAAAGACTTCTTTGAGAAGTATAACTGGAGTCCCGGGGTAGCCATCGGGTGATCAGGAAGCTATCAGGAGGCTCATCATCCTCCTTCACAGATCACCAGCTCGGAAGGATTGAAGAAGAAGACGAATGAGGCAGCCATCAAGAAGGTGATGCGAGTCTGCGTCCCGCCCGGGGTAACCATCGGGAGATCGTCGACAAACCCCGGGCCGCTGATGAGACAAAAGGGCAACAGCCCTACAGAAGAAACCCATGTGAAAATGGTAACCAGCTAGAGACCTCTCCAACCGTGGTCAAACAGATGGTCTCCATCCCCGCCAACCTCCAGGCCTGCCAGTGTCCAGCCTGCCCGTGACCTTCACCTCGAGAGAGAGAGAGAGAGAGAGAGAGAGAGAGAGAGAGAGAGAGAGAGAGAGAGAGAGAAGTGTGGCGCAGCTCGTTGTGGCTCCACTGACCACGTGGAAACAGGATGCCTGAGGGGATCAAAACGCAGATGTGTTTCAAAACTCTATAATTTTCCAACTGGATTGGTGAGCATGTTTCTGGCCCTTCATAATCGGATCTAGATAGGTTAAGGGGGCGGGCATTTTGGGTATAATTAACATGAGTTGTTGTCCCTCGATGTTCCATGTGTTTCCCCATTTCATGATTGTAATGATATCAGCAAATAGTGATGATATTTGTTGTGTTTGATTACTTATGCCTTACAGCATGTTTGTCTGTGTTTGATTGCTTGTGCCTGAGCAGCAGAGGTCAGGTGACACCGACAAGCAGGCTGAGTTTTTTTAGTTTCACTTTAGCTGCAGCTCCAGCATGGTGTGTCCTGAAAAGCTGTATGAATTCTTGAACAAACCTTAGATTAAAAGTCATTCTCTATTTAGAAATGTCTCATCATTGAACCCACAAGGAAATCAATACATGGTGTCAGAAGTGGCTGAAAGAGCGGGACCGAAAGAGATGAAGAAAAAAGATCTAAAGTTAAAACAGCTCTCCACATACTAGCAAGCCAAAAGAAAAAATCGTTGCTTACCATTAGAGAATAGCTAACGAAGTGAAAAATGGAAGGTTTACTCCCACCAGCGATGCTTCAGTTGTCAGGTAATGTGGCTGAAAATTGGAGAAGGTTCAAACAACGTTTAGAGTTGTATTTAGCGGCAACCGGAGCTGACGAGAAAAGTGATAAACAAAAATCGTCCGTGTTCTTACATGTAGTGGGTGATGCAGCGCTGGAGGTTTATAATAATTTCATATTTGCTGTGGATGGAGACAAAATGAAGCTAGATAAAATAATGGAACAGTTTGAGGCCTACTGCATACCTAAACGCAACGTGACCTTTGAGAGGCACAAATTTTTCACATGTTTACAGAAAATCGGCGAGACTATTGATCAGTATGTGACTGAACTGAGAAACAGAAGCAAATCGTGTGAATTTGGGGGACTCACAGACTCGCTGATAAAAGACAGACTGGTGTGTGGTATTCCAGATAATGGTCTAAGGGAAAAACTGCTAAGAGAGCAAGATCTAGACCTGGGAAAAGCCATAGCACTGTGTAGGGCTACAGAGACTGTGAAGTTGCAGGCAAAGGAGCTGTTCAGTGACAATAGCTGCAACGTGGATGCAGTGAGAAAGAACGGATACAAACCGTTTAACAAAGAGAGTGCCAATGTGAAAAAAGAGGCGTGGCCAGCAAACGAAAATGAAAGGGACAATCGGAAGTCATGTAGTCGATGCGGTACACAGCATCCACCAAGAAAGTATCCAGCATATGGTAAAACATGCAATAGATGCAACAAAAACAACCATTATGCCCGTTGCTGTAAGAACCAAGCGCAACAAAGCAAGGTCCATACAGTAGATGAAAGCGAGATAGAGGAATTCAATGTAGATGTTGTGTCTGAAAACAAAAAAGAAGAAAGAGACTGGATGTTGACACTAAAAGTGAATGACATACACATTCCATTTAAATTGGATACTGGAGCACAAGTTAATGTGATATCAGAGACTGATTTTAAAAGAATTAGACCCAGACCAAAGTTACATGGAATACAAGTGAAAGTGACCGGATACTCAGGTACTGATATACCAGTGAAAGGAAAATGCATTGTCAAAGTAACACACAAGGACAGAGAGCACACGTTAGCATTAATCGTGGTGCCAAAGGATGTGCAAGCCATAGTAGGTTTAAAAGCCTGTGAGAGACTGAACCTGGTAAAGAGAGTCCTCGTTGTGGAAAGCGAAGGAGAGACAGTCTATGATGAACTGAATGTTGCGTACACACCGGGTAAGCTGATGTATACAGCAGACACGTTGTCCAGAGCTGTTGACCCAGGAGAGCCCGCAAACACAGTGAAAAGACTGAAGTACAAGGCAAAAGACAGTGGAACTGACTTCTACCAGAGCATGCTTGTATACCGCACAACGCCGCTCGAGTGTGGTATGTCACCAGCCCAACTCCTGATGGGACGTCGGCTAAGGTCAAACCTACCCATCCCGGAGAGCCTCCTGAAAACAAAAGAGGGGGAGAAAGTGAGGAAGTTCAAAGAACAACAGAAAGAAAAGCAAAAGTACTATTATGACAGAGGAACACAAAACCTACCTGAACTCCACACTGGTGACCAAGTAAGGTTCAAAGACAAAACAAACACATGGACGGAGAAGGGAACTGTCCTGAGTGAAGTTCAACCAAGATCATACACCATTCAGACAGATGAGGATGCTGTTCTGAGAAGAAATTGTCGAGATCTTCTCATGGAACCAGCCACAGCAGGCCAAGAGACTGATACTGTTGAACAACCGGATCACACAGCTGAGAACCAATCATCTGAGGCAACAACTCAGATTCAAGGACAGTCAATCAGAAAATCCTCAAGACACGTGAAGCCTCCTGAGAGACTCAGTGAGCAAATTTAGGGACTATTGTTATAGAAGGAAGTAATGTTATCTTATTCTTTCTTCAAGTTCTAGTGTATTGACATATTTCATGTGAACACACAAAGCAAGGGTAAAAAACTTTGATCATGATAATGTAAGTTCATTAAATGTTACAGTTAAAATGCAGATTAATACAAAGAAAACATGTTGTTAGTTAAAAGTATAATACTTTTGTTTTAAGAAAGGGAGATGTAATGATATCAGCAAATAGTGATGATATTTGTTGTGTTTGATTACTTATGCCTTACAGCATATTTGTCTGTGTTTGATTGCTTGTGCCTGAGCAGCAGAGGCCATGTGACACAGACAAGCAGGCTGAGAGGTTTTTAGTTTCAGTTTCATTCTAGATGCATCACAGCATGGTGTGTCCTGTAAAGGCTGTTAAAAAGAGTTGAACAGACTTTAGATTAAACAACATTCTCTTTCATAAATGAGTCGTTATTGAACCCACAAAGAAATCAATACAATGATGACGTTTGTAAAGTATAATATGCCTGTATCTATTTTAGTTAGTACTGTATTTTGATTTGTTTTTCCCTCCCATGCACCCTCTTATTTGCTTGCATTTGATTTGTTTTTCCTTATGCTATAAAATTTCATTTTGTTTCATTAAACTTGGTCTATAGGAGTATTCTCTGCATTGTAGTTCCTGCATCTTAGACCAGTGTCTAGAACCTAAGGGGTGAGTGTGTCGAACCACTCAAGATTGTACTGTGCAAGAGGGAGAGAGAGGCCTCTAGAGAGAGAAACCTCTGCGATCCCAAGAGGAGAACCCCTTACATTTTTTTAAATCAGTGTTGACTCTGCCCAATCCTATTATTATTTTCTAAGTGCCCTGTTACCACGTCCTTAATAATAGATTCTAGCATTTTCCCTACTACCGATGTCAGGCTAACTGCCCTGTAGTTCCCAGTTTTCTCTCTCCGTCATTTCTTAAATAGTTGGGTTACATTTGCTACCTTCCAATCCACGGGAACCATTCCAGAATCTGTGGAATTTTGGAAAATGACAAACAATGCATCCATTATCTCTATAGCCACCTCTTTCAAAACCATAGGATGTTGGCCATCAGATCCAGGAGATTGATTGGCTTTCAGTCCCATTAATTTCTCCAGTACTATTTTTTTACGAATACTATTTTATTTCAATTCCTCATTCTTGCTAGAGCCTTGGTTCTCCATTACTTCCGGGAAGTTTTTTGTGTCTTCTTCCGTGAAGACAGATACAAAGGACTCAAATTTCCAAGCCCCGTGGAGGCGGGTTTGGAGGCGGGAGTGGTAGGAAAATTGCAGAATCGGTGGGAGGAACCCATCTCACCCCCAACCCACCTCCGTGCCAATATCCCAGGAGGTGGATACCTGACCTGTGCTGGGAGCTGCCTCCCCAAGGCGGGAAGGGGATTAGTGCCAATTAACTGCCTGTTAACAGGTAGTTAACAGGCAGTTTTTTGCCTAATCCCTATTTTTAGCCCTGAAGTGTGGGCTGTCCGACGGCTCCGAACCACGCCCAGTTAACGAGGCGGACCGTCGGTCTGAAGGGGTTGGAGGGATCAAGATGTCCGTTCTGCAGGTGAGTGATGGGTGCATGTGTGCAGAGGTAAGTGTGTGAGGTAAGTGTAAAGTGTTTTAATAAGTTTTACTTACCTTTACTTTCTCCTGCAGGCTTCCTTCCTTCAGTTCTCGGGAGTCCCTCAGTTCACCGGCACAGAAAGCAGAATGGCCGCTGAATGGTCAAAAGCTGCAGTATTCTGCTTTCTAGTCTGGCGAGCGCTCCAACTGAGTCTGAGTAGAAGGACTCAAGTTAGAAGACAGATTGTCAGTGTTTGACAGCTTCACAGAGCTCTTGACAGATGAAATGTCAATCACTGACGTCACCAGTAACCAGCTGTCCCTTAATTGGCCTGCTGAGCCTGCTGGACGGGCTTAACAAGGTCAATCAAGGGAAAATAGCGTGGGTTGGCCACAAGTCGATGGAGGCGGGACTACAACCCAAAAAATGGGAGTCCCATCTCCATCACGTCCCCATTGATAAAATTGAGCCCAAAGTATTTGGTTAATTTTTCTGCCATTTCCTTATTCCCCATTAACATTTCTTCTGCCTCAGCCTGTAAGGGACTCATATTTACTTTCAGTAGTCTTTTCCTTTTTACATACATATAGAAGATTTAACAGTCTGTTTTTATGTCTCTCGCTAGTTTAATCTCATATTCTATTTTCCTTTATTTATCAATTTCTTGTGTTCTTTTGCTGAATTCTAAAATCCTCCCAATCTTTAGGCTTACTACTCTTTTTGACAACATTATAAGCTTCGTCCTTTGATCTAATACTATCTTTAGCTTTTCTTGTTAGTCACGGTTGGACCACTTTTACTGTGGGGTTTTTGTACCTTAAAGGAATATATATTTGTTGTAAATTATGTATGAATTCTTTAAATGCTAGCCATTGCTTGTCTACCGTCATACCTTTTAACGTAGTTTCCCAATCTACCACAGCAAACTCGCCCCTCATACCTACGTAGTTTGCTTTGTTTAGATTTAAGACCCTAGTTTCAGATTTAACTAAATGACTTTCAAACTCAATGGCTCAGAAATTCGGGTCGAAGGCTTCCCGCGGGTGCAAGCCTCTGACCTGCACTTACCTAGCGCACTGGCCGTTGTGCTGTGGGCCCGCGTGGGATTCTGATCCTGGGCCTGCTCCAACTGCCGGTGCGCAGTGCTTGCGTATCCCAGGGGCGCTGTTAGTTCGAAGCATCCCCTGGGAGAGCCAATGGTAGCAGGGAATCTGTATTCATAGATTTGACAGGAAGACCTGTCAAGTTTATGAATACAATTCAGCCCCAAAACATAAGTAAAACTTCAAATAAATTTTAAAAAAGACACATTTTTAAAATAACTATAAATCACATAAAATTACTATTTTAAACAATCATTTAAATTTTTGAAAAAATTAATTACAGTTTCTAACGGGGCTAAAAATAAACTTACCTTTCTTTAAAGTATTTAAAAATAATAAACCTGTGGAAAAAATGTTTTAATTTTACTTAATTCACCACTTACCTTGTTAAAAGCAGGTCTTGCGACTGCTTTTTATAAGCGTAGCTGCTGGAGACTTACCCTCCCGGAAAAACCTGCAAAAAAACCAGAAGTTCCAGGCGTATGCGCTGCCTCTCCGACACACACGTTCGACCTGTGAACCCCTTTCTTTAAGGGAACGGAAGTTCCGGTTTCCTGCGCATGCACAGTGCATGCATGAAACCGGCACTTTTATTGGGCCTACGCGTGAGTACCCAGCGCGTATTCACCCATGGGGACCCGAATTCCTGGGCCAATATAAAATTCTATCATATTATGGTCACTCTTCCCTAAAGGCCCCTTTACTATAAGGTTATTAATTAACCCTTTTTTATTGCACAATACTAGATCTAAAATAGCCTGTTCCTTGGTTGGTTCCTCAACATACTGATCTAGAAAATTATCTTGAATACATTCCATGAATTCGTCCTCCACACTATTACTGCAAATTTGGTTTGCCCAGTCTATATGTAGGTTAAAGTCCCCCATGATTACTGTATTACCCTTGTTACATGCGCCTCTAATTTCCTGATTTATACGCTGCTCTAAATTACAACTACTGTTTGGGGGCCTATAAACAACTCCCACCAATGTTTTCTGCCCCTTGCTGTTTCTTAGCTCCACCCAAACTGATTCTACTTCTAGATTTTTGGAGCTAAGATCCTTTCTCTCTACTGTCTTTATCCCATCCCTTATTATCAGGGCTACCCCGCCTCCTTTTCCATTTTGCCTATCTTTCTAAAAGTTAAGTATCCTGGAATATTTAGTTCCCAATCTTGGCCACTTTGCAACCACGTCTCCGTTATGGCTATTAGATGAAACCTGTTCATTTCTATCTGCACTATTAATTCATCTATTTTGTTGCGCATGCTTCATGCATTCAGTTATAATGCCTTTAGCTTTGACTTATTTATATTTGTCCCTGATGTCACTGTTATATCTCAAGAGGTTAATAACCTTGCTTGTATAACAATTAAAAGAGTACGCAGGAGACAGAGTTCAGTTAACAGCCATCTTTACTTCCAGAAGAATCTCTCACTTAATGCACTCTATTTCCCATAGTGCATTGCACATCACAACTACGGTAAGCTATGTGGGACAATTCAAATACTACATTCAAAATACACAACAGTCACCTTAGTCACTGATGCCTTATTACCTTTGTTACTCTCTCTGTCCCTTCCTGACCCACTCTGCTTATTTTTACCCACCAGGTTGCTGGGATGTCCCCCTCTCTCCATCTCCCACCACCAGCAGCTCTGCAACTCCAAAGAGCTCCAAGGCCTCCTCCTCTGCTGGAGTCAATTGAGCGAAGACTGGAGGGCCACCTCTGGTTCTCTGCCTCTCCATATTGTTGTGGGCTCTCTTCTCCTGCAAGGAGTGAAAGAAGAGAACTTTGAGTGAGAGTGATGGAATGAGTGTAAGAAATGGATGGGTTACATCTGTAGAGGGTGACTATAAGTGAGGGGTGTGACATTGCCAAGTGGCCTCCTTCTGTGGTGTTACTTGCTGTGATTGCATTAAGATGAGGGTGAATGTCAGTGGTGGTTAGTCAGATGTGGATGTGAGTCTGTACATAGACAGAAATGGATGGGTGGACCTACAAGGTAGTTTGGTGTGAGGAATGATGTGCAGGAGTAGGCGTGGGTAGTCAGATTGATGGGGTTGTGGTGACAGGCACCTCAGGATGTAGGCGAGTGTGGCATTGTACTCACCTTTCCTGACCTCATGAGATCATTGAATCTTTTCCGGCACTGGATCCACATCCTCCTGACCACATCCCTGCTACTGACGTCCTCTGCGATCTCCAGTCATGCCCTTTTTGTGCCTTTGGGTGGTCGTTTGTGTTGATCACCAGGGAAGAGGACCTCCCTGCATGGTCTTACTGCCTGCACCAGAACATCCAGGGAGGCAACGTTCATTCTTGGCGCAGCCCCCTGCCTTGTCTCCATGACCCACAGTTTTATCAGTTTTATCACGCTACTCAGACCTCTGGATACCACCTTATTCACTCCTACACCAACCTTCAAATGAGATGTGTGCAAGGCTGCTTTAAATATCCGTGCTGGAAACAAGTAATTGATGACGTCATCAGACCCGCTCCATTTAATTTGGCCATGAAACACGCATGACTAGTTGAATTGGGGCCAATAAGTAAAACTTGCGCTGCAGAACGCACTGTTCACACCTTCGGGTTCCCGACCCACTACGTGGCCCACACGCACGCAATTTGGCTCCTAGGTAAAGATTCCAGCCATTAACTTACTTATTATATCAAATTTTTTACAGCACAGAAATGGGCCCTTTGGCCCAACCGTTCTATGCCGGTGTTTATGCTCCACATGAGCCTACTTCCACCTTACTTCATCTCACCCTAACATATCCCTCTATTCCCTTCTCCCTCATGTTCTTATCTAGCTTTCCCTTAAATGTATCTATGCTATTCACCTCAACTACTCCATATGACAGTAAGTTCCACATTCTAACCACTGCCTGGGAAAAGATGCTTTTCCTGAATTCCTTATTGAATTTATTAGTGAGTATCTTATATCCATGATCCCTAGTTCTGGACCCCCCCACAAGTCAACCCTATATTATTATTTTATATGTATATATATATATATATAATATATACACACTGTTTGGAAACCTCTGTTGTATCTCAAAGCCTAATTTGAGGGGAAATTCCTTCAGGATCTTTGTTGTTGCAGCTTCATTTTATATTTTTTCACAACACTGTGTATCTTTAGTCCTGCAGATGTTTGTGCCGCAGAGTGATGCTTTCGATTTTTGCAGAGGCTTTAAGGCAGATGAATGGACAACAAAATGGTTTAAACCCTTGGCCACTTGCCACGGATCTAATCCTCAGAAGGCTGGTAAGCACCTGCTGTTTAATCCCCAGTTTAGTGAAAGGTCTCACTTTTGGATCAGGAACCAATAATATATTTGATACCTGCTCAAAAGGTGACACCAAGTCTGAAATAGGGCTCTGTAGACTCTAAAATTACAAGAAATGACTTTCCATCAGCATTGTTTTTAATTACAAACAACGCTTGGAAATATATTTTTTGTTTGTAAGTTAAGAAGCATTTTAACCTTCAGGCCTCATTAACATATCCCAGGCTAAACCAGGAATAGTTGAGAAGTATAGAAGACAGGAATGACTGTGACAGTGGGATCTTAACGAAAAACATAGTCAGCAAGGAACCAAAACAAAATAAATAGTTTGCATTTACAAGGTTTGAAGAAAATAAATTGTAGTTTCTCTCGAAGTTCATCTGATTTCAAACAAAATCCAACCAGTTTTGAAGGTCAAGCATGTCTCTAGACCACTGATGGAACATTCGACTTGTCCACCAAGGTAGGCACGTTATCACAGGGTCGGCACTAATAGGGGATTTTAATAGTTCGAGTTGTGAGAATCTAAATGGAAGATTCTGGCACTGTAGTCATTGACTGACTTTGGCACCTGGCTGTCATCATGGGGAAATTCATGAATCTCCAATTTGATCCTAAGCAGAATGCCTAATTACACCCATCATCCCCCCCATCACATTTAGTGTTAAAATATTGGCATGGAATTTGCGGTGAGTAATAACAGAGAACAAACAGTGTTTGCTGTTATTACCCCATTGAAGCTGGCCCTCCACTCACCGTGACATTTCTGCAGCTACCGATCTGCTCAACCACACCTTCAGGATGCAGCGCATGTGCATCCTAATGCATAAATCCTGAAGTTGCGGCCAGTCATTCACTGCTCCAACACTGGCTGCGTTGTGGAACCCTCACCCCGCAAAACCCCACCCCACAGTCGGAAATCAGTGTGATCAGGGAAATCAGTGAAACTGACAAAAACTTCGGCTCTTCCGTGGTAATATCGCTTTAAATACCCCACGAAAAGTTAGAACCTTTTGGATTAGGTGTAACTGGGATTTTAACATCATATTGACTGCTAAACAAAGGTTATGGCCCTCAAAATATAATTTAAATTTTGTGGAGTGTCAAATGTATCCATTTTAATAAAAATTAAAGATTTTAAGAAACTTTAAAAAAATGAAATATTAAAAAAAAAATTGTCCATCTCAATTCATCATGCTATCTCTCCCCTGAGTTCACTAGCCTCCTATCCTCCCTTATTCTCTCCCTCCAAGTAAACTCGCCAACCCATATTCACGGCCAACCCTCGACCTTGCCATCTCTCGTGGCCTCACTACTCCCATCGTGTCAATCGCAGATAAGGCCATCTCTGACCCCTTGTATCACTCTCCACCCACATTCCCTTTCCACCCCCGCCCAACACTACTTCCTCCTGTGTCTGCCCCTGGAAAAAACCTCTCTCCAAACTCTCTTACAACTGCACTTATGAAATCCCAACTGTCCAGCCTCTGGCGCTCCACTCACCATAACATTTCTGCAGCTACCGATCTGCTCAACCACACCCTCACCACCACCTTTGATGCCCTAGTCCCTATTAAAACAATTACTCTCTCTCACCCTGACTGTTCCCCCGGTACTGCCCTCATCTTCGCTCCCTTAATCCAAGGGACGCAGTCGTGAATGGATATGGCGGACAACTGGTTTAGCCGTTCACCGCCAGATCTGGCTGGACCACATAAAGCATTATCGGGTCCTGCTCTTGTCTGCCAAAATTGCTCACTATTCCAGAATCATTCTGGAATGCAAAGATAAACCCCAGCTCCCATTCTCTACTGCTAACCATCTTCTTAAACCCCTCTCCCCTGTCTCCTCCACCCTCACCTCCGACAACAAGTGTGAGGAGCTTGTGGACTTCTTTGTCTCAAAGATTGAGACCATCCGTTCAGCTGCCTCTGCCACTTCCCTCCCTTCCCCTAGCCCATCGGGCCAAACTTCCTCTAAGGTTCACCCCTGCCCTAGCCCTGAACTCATATCTTTCTCCAGTTTCTCTCCGATCTCCCCTCATGACCTCTCTGTGCACATCTTGTTCATGAGACCCACTTCCAGCTCCCTCGATCCTATTCCCACCAAACTGCTGGCCACCCAACTTCCTTTTCTGGCTGCCATGTTAGCTGACGTTGTTAACGGTTCTCTCTCCTCAGGTACTGTCCCCCTTTCCCTCAAATCTGCCGTCATCACCCCTCTCCAAACTACCCTTGACCCCTCCGTCCTTGCAAACTAACGCCCCATCTCAAACCTCCCTTTCCTTTCCAAAGTCCTTGAACGTGTTGTCGCCTCCCAAATCCGTGCCCATCTTTCCCGGAAATCCATGTTTGAATCCCTCCAATCAGGTTTCCACCCCGCCACAGTACGGAAACGGCTCTCATCAAATGGCATCCTTTGTGACTGTGACAAAGGTAAACTATCCCTCCTCATTCTTCTTGACTTGTCTGTAGTCGTTGACACGGTTGACCACTCCATCCTTCTCCAACGCCTCTCCACTGTCATCCAGCTGGGTGGGACTGCACTCGCCTGGTTCCATTCTTATCTAGCTAATCGTAGCCAGAGAATCACCTGCAACAGCTTCTCTTCCTGCTGCCGCATCGTTACCTCTGGCCCCCTCCTATTTCTCATCTACATGTTGCCCCTTGGCGACATCATCCGAAAACACAGCATTAGTTACCACATGTACGCTGACGACACCCAGCTCTACCTCACTACCACTACTCTTAACCCCTCCACGGTCTCCAAATTGTCAAATGGCTTGTCCGACATACAGTTCTGCATGAGCAAAAATTTTCTCCAATTAAATATTTGGAAGACCAAAGCCATTGTTTTTGGTCCCTGCCACAAACTTCGTTCCCTAGCCACCGACTCCATCCCTCTCCCTAACATCTGTCTGAGGCTGAACCACACTGTTCGCAACCTTGGTGTCATATTTGACCTTGAAGTGAGCTTCCGACTGTGGCGGAGCCAACAAAGGACTCAGATCGTTTGTATATAATTCCTTTCACAACATGTTAGCTACAGCCTGAGTCTGTATCTTTATTTATGCTGTTTAACTGTACAGAGCGTGGTTACTTTAACTGTGCGGCTAAAACGTGATGACGTCACGCCGTTCATCACGTGATTCCCCACTGGCAGGAAAACATGGTGACATCATGACGTCAGCTACGGGACTGCAGGGGCAGTCCTCGTGGAGCCTCCGAAGAGAGCAGACCTACATTCGATGTTATCCTGCAGTTTCTTGTTAAAACCGGTTTGTTTCATTAAAGTTCGTTTTGTTTGATCCCCTGAGTAGAACTCAGTCTTTTAGTTAGGAACCCACGTTCCTACATTGGTGACCCCGATTTTCGTGAACGGTTTTCGCGGAAGATCTTCAGCATAGAAACGAACGCCGTGACTCTGAAACTGCCACAGTTCTGGGAGAAACAACCAGTCGCGTGGTTTATCCAGGCTGAAGCCCAGTTCGCCATCAGGAACATCTTCGTTGATCAGACCCGTTATTACTACATGGTCTCCGCCCTCGTTAGCGCCACTGCCTCGCGGATCGTCAGCCTCCTCGGTAGTCCTCCTACTGACCACAAGTATGATACGTTAAAGGCACAGGCCTAGAAATTCATTGTAGCCACTTTTGGGGCGGTAAAGTGGGGCGGCCGCTAAAGTTTGCGCCCGCCGCCAAATCGAGGCCACTTCTCCGATATTCATTAGCTTCGCCCTAAGAGTTCGCTCGAGCGCTAAAACTGGTGCTGGACGCTTCTCTTTCGACGCTAAGCCGGAGGTGCTGATCAATAGCGCCGAGGCCGGGCGCAGCGCAGGTGCGGCCATCTCGTGATTGACAGCAGACACCCTTGCGCCGGCCAGCTCTTAAGGGGGAAGGGTCGACTGTGTCTGCTGCCATGCCCTGGATAGTAGAGCCTTCCAGCTAGGCCTGAACACTGCTGCTGGACCCAAATAGCGCCTGAAGCCATGCAGAAGGCCCGTGAATGTGCGCAGCGCTTCTCAGAGCGTGATCTGAGTGTGCTGGTTGGTGCTGTGGAGAAGAGGCGCCATGTTTTGTACCCGGACAATGGCATGAAGGCGCCGTTCCGCGTCTACAGGAGAGCCTGGAGGCATGTCGCCAGCAAGCTGTCAGCCAACAGCGAGGTCCCCAGGAGCGGTGTCCAATGCCGCAAAAAGTTTAATGACCTCACTCGCATTGTCAGGGTGAGTACCCTTTCCAGTGACCTCCTCATCCTTGCATGTGCACCTCACATTATGGGCAAAGGGACCTGAAAGCCCTAATGGCCAGCCCTCATCCAGCAGCGATGGGACAGGCATGAACATCAATTGCACATTCTGCACTTAACACACTGGCCAAAATATTCCACCATGGGAGGCAGTGCACACAAGATCAGGGCGACACACTGGCCAGGCTATTCCACCATGGGAGGCAGTGCACACAAGATCAGGGCGACACACTGGCCAGGCTATTCCACCATGGGAGGCATTGCACACAAGATCAGGGCGACACACTGGCCAGGCTATTCCACCATGGGAGGCAGTGCACACAAGATCAGGGCGACACACTGGCCAGGCTATTCCACCATGGGAGGCAGTGCACACAAGATCAGGGCGACACACTGGCCAGGCTATTCCACCATGGGAGGCATTGCACACAAGATCAGGGCAACACACTGGCCAGGCTATTCCACCATGGGAGGCAGTGCACACAAGATCAGGGCGACACACTGGCCAGGCTATTCCACCATGGGAGGCAGTGCACACAAGATCAGGGCGACACACTGTACTTAGAGGCCATCCTTTCTCTTGCAGGCCAAGCTGGCTAATAATCGGAAGAGCCGGACTGCGACCAGGGGAGGCCGACCCCAGATCCAGCCGCTCACCGAGCTTCAACATCGCGTGGAGCGCATCATGGGTGCCCGGGTGATTGGCCCTGTTGCATGTGGAGATGCCAACCCTGTTCTGGGCACCAATGGTAAGGACATCCACGTTTGGACCTCTCTCGTCCCACTTGCGCATCAGATCTACATCCTTTGCCACTGTCCGACCAATGCGCTGAATGTCACCACTCATGCATCCCTTGCTGACGCCCTCTCCTCACTCTAAAGCTACTCTAGTGCCTTCCTGCTTTCAGATGGTGAGGAGGAGGTCCCTGAACTTGCCAGTGGCAGCCCCTCAGAAGAGGAGCAGGAGGAGGAGCAAGAGGAAGGTGGCCCATCAGGGGAACCCTCAGCCGCGGCCACCCAGGCCAATGTAGGGGACACGTCTTCCCTGGAGGGGAGCGTGGCGGAAGTGTCGAAGGGGAGGGGAGCTCATGGGACCTGCGGCCTGCAGAAACGCGGGAGGTGGGTGGAAGCTCGGCGGCCTTCTCCCCAGAGGGGGGATGCATCGGAGGGGTGTCCAATTGCTGGGCCCAGCGGCGTCCAGCAACGCAGGAAGGCTCGGCACCAAACTTCATCGCACCACCGCCTATCATCCACAGGCGAAAGGCCTGTGCGAGCGATTCCACAGGTCGCTTAAAGCCGCCCTACGGGCCAGTCTTCAAGGTGCGGGATGGGTGGACAGACTCCCATGGGTCCTTTTGGGTCTTCGTATGGCACCCAAAGAAGACCTGCAATCGTCCTCGGCCAAACTCGTTTATGGCCAGCCGCTCCGAGTACATGGGGATTTCCTCCCTTCTCCCACAGCGCCATGGTCCGCCTCCCAGCAACTCGTCAGCCACCAGGAAGCGGCCAGATGCTTCGCTCTGGTGCCTACATCAAATCACGGCCTACCGAGCTCCCACGTGCCAGTGGAGCTCAAGAACGCCGAGTACATATTTATCCGCCACGACGCTCACCAGGATCTGCTCAAGCCCCCTTACACTGGTCCTTTCCGCATCATCGAATCAGGAGACAAATCCTTTTCGGTCGACATCGGAGGAAAGCCGGATCACATTTTGGTGGACCGGTTGAAGCCGGCTCAATTGGACCTGGACCGCCCAGTCGTCATCGCTCAACCGCCGAAACGTGACCGACCACCCGCAGCTGCCGTGCCAGATCAACCACAGCTGCCCGCCAGCTCGACCACACTCGCCATGCCAGCTCAGCCACAACCGCCCGCCAGCTCGACCACCGTCCATTAGCTTCCTCTGCAGGGTTACCGAAGTCGCTCGGACAGACTTGTCAGGCCTCCTCGATGCCTCACTTTTGCTGTTAAAGACAATTCTGGGGGGCCGCATGTGGCGGAGCCACCAAAGGACTCAGATCGTTTGTATATAATTCCTTTGTTAGCTACAGCCTGAGTCTGTATCTTTATTTATGCTGTTTAACTGTACAGAGCGTGGTTACTTTAACAGCGCGGCTAAAACGTGATGACGTCATGCCGTCCATCACGTGATTCCCCACTGGCAGTCCTCGTGGAGCCTCCAAAGAGAGCAGACCTACATTCGATGTTATCCTGCAGTTTCTTGTTAAAACCGGTTTGTTTCATTAAAGTTCGTTTTGTTTGATCGCCTGAGTAGAACTCAGTCTTTTAGTTAGGAATCCACGTTCCTACACGACCACATATCCGCAGCATAACTAAGACCAACTATTTCCACATCCGTAACATTGCCCGCCTCCACCCTTGCCTCAGCTCATTTGCTGCTGAAACCCTCATCCATGCCTTTATTACCTCTGAACTTGACTATTCCAATGCACTCCTGGCTGGCCTCTCACGTTCTACCCTACGTAAATTTGTAATAACAACAGAAAATGCTGGAAAAACTCAGCAGGTCAGGCAACATCCGTGGAGAGAAATTGAGTTGACGTTTCGGGTCGAACCCTTCTTCAAAACTGGAAAGAAAAGAAAATAGATCGAAGGCAGGGCTGCGATCGGACAAAAGAAGTGAAAGAGACAAAAGTAGTAGAAGAGACAATAAAAGGTATTCGAAGCCAGATGAGATGGTAATAGGCTGAGATTAGATGTGAAGTGTACTGGCAGGGCAAGAGATAGCTGCCAAGTGGGAGAGTGGAACAAAAGGAAAGGGGGGGGGGGGAAAGGAGTGGAAAAATTACAGGTAAAAAATTAATGGGGGCCGAGGTTATGATCTGAAATTGTTGAACTCGATATTGAGTCCGGAAGGCTGCAAAGTGCCTAATCGGAAGATGAGATGCTGTTCCTCGAGTTTACGTTGAGCTTCCGTGGAACAATACAAGAGGCCAAGGACGGTGAGGTCCGAGTGGGAATGGAGCAGTGAATTAAAGTGACAGGCAACTGGAAGCTCGGGGTCACCCTTACCGACTGAACGGAGGTGTTCCGCAAAGCGGTCACCCAATCTGCATTTGGTCTCCCCAGTGTAGAGGAGACCGCATCGTGAGCAGCGAATACAGTATACTAGATTGCGAGAAGTACAAGTAAATCGCTGTTTCACCTGGAAGGGGTGTTTGGGGCCCTGGACACTGGGAAGGGGGGAGGTATAGGGGCAGGTGTTACATCTCCTCCGCTTGCACGGGAAGGTGCCAGGCGAAGGGGAAGGGCTGTTTGGGGTGATAGAGGAGTGGACTAGGGTGTCTCGGAGGGAGCGGTCCCTACGGAATGCTGAAAGGGGGAGGGGAGGGGAAGATACGTTTGACGGTGGGATCACTTTGGAGGTAGCGGAAATGCCGGAGGATGATCCGTTGAATGTGGAGGCTGGTGGGGTGAAAGGTGAGGACAAGGGGAGCCCTATCGTGGTTCTGGGAGGGAGAGGCAGGGGTGAGGGCAGAAGTGCGGGAGATTGAACTGACACAGTCGAGGGCAGTGTCAACCACGGTAGAGGGGAATCCTCGGTTGTGGAAAAAGGAGGACATGTCTGAAGCACTGGTGTGGAAGGTGGCATCGTCGGAGCAGATGCGGCAGAGACAGAGAAACTGGGAGAATGGAATAGAGTCCTTACAGGAGGCGGGGTGGGAGGAAGTGTAGTCCAGGTAGTTGTGGGAGTCAGTGGGCTTGTAGTGAATATTGGTCAATAACCTATCCCCAGAAATGGAGACGGAGAAGTCGCGGAAGGGAAGGGAAGAGTCAGAGATGGACCATGTGAAGGTGAGGGAAGGGTGGAAATTGGAGGCAAAGTGAATGAAATTGTCTAGTTCAGGGCGAGAGCAGGAAACGGCACCGATACAGTCATCAATGTATCGGAAAAAGAGATGAGGGAGAGGACCCGAGTAGGACTGGAACAAAGATTGTTCCACATAGCCCACAAAAAGGAAAGCATAGCTAGGACCCATGCGGGTACCCATGGCAACACCTTTGATTTGGAGGAAATGAGTGGAGTTAAAGGAGAAGTTGTTCAATGTGAGAACAAGTTCAGCCAGGCGGAGGAGGGTGGTGGTGGATGGGGACTGGTTGGACCTCTGTTCAAGGAAGAAGTGGAGCGCCCTCAGGTCATCCTGGTGGGGGATGGAGATGTAGGGGGATTGTACGTCCATGGTGAAAAGGAAGCGGCTGGGGCCAGGAAACTGGAAACTGTTAAAGAGGCAGAGGGCGTCCGTAAGGGTGACCCCGAGCTTCCAGTCACCTGTCATTTTAATTCACCGCTCCATTCCCACTCGGACCTCACCGTCCTTGGCCTCTTGCATTGTTCCACGGAAGCTCAACGTAAACTCGAGGAACAGCATCTCATCTTCCGATTAGGCACTTTGCAGCCTTCCGGACTCAATATCGAGTTCAACAATTTCAGATCATAACCTCGGCCCCCATTAATTTTTTACCTGTAATTTTTCCACTCCTTTCCCCCCCCCTTTCCTTTTGTTTCACTCTCCCACCTGGCAGCTATCTCTTGCCCTGCCAGTACACTTCACACCTAATCTCAGCCTGTTACCATCTCGTCTAGCTTCGAACACCTTTTATTGTCTCTTCTACTACTTTTGTCTCTTTCACTTCTTTTGTCCGATCGCAGCCCTGCCTTCGATCTATTTTCTTTTCTTTCCAGTTTTGAAGAAGGGTTCGACCCGAAACATCAACTCAAATTTCTCTCCACGGATGTTGCCTGACCTGCTGAGTTTTTCCAGCATTTTCTGTTGTTATTTCGGATTTCCAACATCTGCAGTATTTTGCTATCCTACGTAAATTTGTGGTCATCCAAAACTCAGCTGCCCGTGTCCTAACTCACACCAAGTCCCATTCACCCATCACCCCTGTGCTCGCTGACCTACATTGGCTCCCGGTTAAGCAACACTTCAATTTCAAAATTCTCATCCTTGTTTTCAAATCCCTCCATGGCCTTGCCCCTCCCTACCTCTGTAATCTCCTTCAGCCCCACAACCCCCCGAGATATCTGCGCTCCTCTAATTCTGCCCTCTTGAGCTACCCTGATTATAATCGCTCAACCATTGGTGGCCGTGCCTTCTGTTTCCTAGGCCCTAAGCTCTGGAATTCCCTGCCTAAACCTCTCTGCCTCGCTACCTCTCTTTCCTCCTTTAGAACGCTCCTGAAAACCTACCTCTTTGACAAAGCTTTTGGTCACCTACCCTAATTTCTCCTATGTGGCTCGGTGTCAAATTATTTTGACTTTTACTACTCCTGTGAAGCGCCTTGGGACGTTTTGCTACGTTAAAGGTGCTATATAAATACAAGTTGTTGTTGTTATTTCAGATTTGCCTTTTCCCCGTGTGAGAGCCCCAATCTTTGTTTTGCTCTCTCTAACATTTTTAAAAAGTTAGAATCAAAGGAGCTGATGTTGCTTATATCTAGCTCGCACTATCGAGCCCAGTACCCACACTGGTGCTGCTTATATCTAGCTCGCACTATCGAGCCCAGTACTCACACTGGTGCTTCTTATATCTAGCTCGCACTATCGAGCCCAGTACTCACACTGGTGCTGCTTATATCTAGCTCGCACTATCGAGCCCAGTACTCACACTGGTGCTTCTTATATCTAGCTCGCACTATCGAGCCCAGTACCCACACTGGTGCTGCTTATATATAACTCGCAGAGTCGAGCCCAGTACTCACACTGGTGCTTCTTATATCTAGCTTGCACTATCGAGCCCAGTACCCGCACTGGTGCTTTTTATATCTAGCTCGCACTGTCGAGCCCAGTACCCGCACTCCACACTGGTGCTTCTTATAACTAGCTTGTACTATCGAGCCCAGTACCCACACTGGTGCTGCTTATATCTAGCTCGCACTGTCGAGCCCAGTACCCACACTCCACACTGGTGCTGCTTATATCTAGCTCGCACTGTCGAGCCCAGTACCCACACTGGTGCTGCTTATATATAGCTCGCACAGTCGAGCCCAGTACCCGCACTGGTGCTTCTTATATCTAGCTCGCACTGTCGAGCCCAGTACCCGCACTGGTGCTTCTTATATCTAACTCGCACTGTCGAGCCCAGTACCCGCACTGGTGCTTCTTATATCTAGCTCGCACTGTCAAGCCCAGTACCCGCACTCCACACTGGTGCTTCTTATATCTAGCTCGCACTATCGAGCCCAGTACCCGCATTGGTGCTGCTTATATCTAGCTCGCACTGTCGAGCCCAGTACCCACACTGGTGCTGCTTATATCTAGCTCGCATTGTCGAGCCCAGTACCCACACTCCACACTGGTGCTGCTTATATCTAGCTTGCACTGTCGAGCCCAGTATCCACACTCCACACTGGTGCTGCTTATATATAGCTCGCACTGTCGAGCCCAGTACCCACACTCCACACTGGTGCTGCTTATATCTAGCTCGCACTGTCGAGCCCAGTACCCACACTCCACACTGGTGCTGCTTATATCTAGCTCGCACTGTCGAGCCCAGTACCCACACTGGTGCTGCTTATGGCTGCAATGTATTTCTATGCAGGTAAAGATTAGCAACGGATTTTTTTTTCTCCCACCCTAATCTCAAACAAGCAGGCAGTATTAAAAGTGCCCAGTCTTGGAAAAAAAAGATTGTGTGCTTTTCTTTCTTCACTTACCGTTTTCTTACCAATCTATTGCTTTCAGTGAAAGGGTCTTCTGTTCTTCTCCTTTGCATTGATCCTGAATGTCAGGAAATGAACCCCTTTGTAAGGTTAATTAATGGCAGGAGCAAGAACCTCAGCACAATCCTGGGGCAGCACAGCTTTAATCGTTACTTTTGTCTGCATGAAACAGATTTCAGCTTCAGGTTTTTTTTTTATTTGGGGAGCTTTTAGGAATGACCGTGGCTTCAGTTCAGTGGATTAAAGCATATAATGCGAAGTGGGGTGTGAATAGCTCTTTTGAAGTCACATTTTCTTTTTTTGGGGAGGTCCATGACTGGGAACAAAGCTTCTCAAGCGAGACAGGCAGCAGCCACGCAGCAGTTCATATCAGCGGCTTTCACCTGTTCTGCTCGGCTTAGGGCAATGAAAGGGAAACGACAAGGAGGCAATGGGAGGAGGCAATAGGATCGCCATTTCTCAGGAAGTCTTCTCCACGAGATCATCCTCTTCCTTCACAGTCTCCCGGTTGACTCGCTCTTTATCCTCCCCCTGATGTTGAGCAGGGATAAGAGGTGACACCCTTGACGTTTGCAAAAAAAAGGATGGCACCTTTAAGGTTGACGGTCGCTACACTTGTCACGGCGCTGCCTTGTAAATAATAGATCAATCCTCAATTGTCAGATATATTGAACCAATGCAATGCAAATGTCCTGCGCCCGATGATTTTCGTACGCCAGTCGCTTTGACAGTCGGTTCGATACGTTTGATGATGTAGATCAATTTGTAGGACTGGCAGCTCTTTTAACCTTGGAATATCATAATTAGAAACAGATTTGGAAAAAGGCACGAGTCAATGATCAATCCCTGTTTACCATGGAACCACTAAGCCTGCTCCCCTCCCTCGCCCATCCCTGCCGTGAGCACAGCTGGGCTGCAGCAGTCCCTGCTGGCACTGCATTTTGACAGCTTTCTCACTATATTGTATTTAAATGAGTGCTTGTAACCCCGTTGTCGCATTGGCCTCTGCACGGGGGAAAATGCTTAAAGCGACATCATTGTATTTTAAAATAAATCGGAGTGAGTTTCTGATCAGAGAGGTGGAGGGCATTAGAGGCCAGACACCTCTCCAGAGAGAGAGAGAGAGAGAGAGAAAGAGACAATTTTAACATCAACCGACCCCAGGTTGCTCACTACTGCCTCCTAGTGGCTCGATCCGGCTTGATGTTGACAGAGGCCTGGAAACAGACAGGGTGGAATTGGACTTGGGCGAGAGCGAATCGGCTGCCCGTTTTACACCCCGCCACGATTTTCTCTTCTGCTGATAGGAAATCGAGCAGAGTATAAAATGGCTGGCCAAAATGGAGAGGGTGGGGGGGGGTGGGGGGCGGCGGGGGCAGGGGAAGGGAAAAAATGAACGCTTGATGAAGCACTGACTGATTTTTGTGCTGGGAAAGGGAATTTTGATTTGATTCGAGTATCGGACACACTGCCTTTACAATTAGTTTGACGCCCCTTATATATTATAATAAACATGTATTGCTCTAACTGAGGAATCATAGAATACAGCACAGAAGGAGGCCATTCGGCCCATCGTGCCTGCACCGACTCTTTGAAACAGCTGCCAATTAGTCCCACTCCCTTGCTCTTTCCCTGTAGCCATGCCAATGTTTCCTTTTCAAGTATATATCCAATTCCCTTTTGAAAGTTAATATTGAATTTTAATTCAATTTAATTAATTCCAGAGATGAGGGGTTTGACTTATGAAGAAAGGTTGAGCAGGCTGGGCCTATACTCATTGGAATTTAGGAAAATGAGAGGTGATCTTATCGAAACATATAAGATACTGAGGGGGCGCAACAGGGTAGATGCAGAGAGGATGTTTCCCCTCGTGGGGAAATCTCGAACTCGGGGGCACAGTTTTAGAATATAGGGTCACCCTTTTAGAACTGAGATGAGGAGAAATTTCTTCTCTCAGAGGGTCGTAAATTTGTGGAATTCTCTGCCCCAGAGAGCTGTGGAGGCTGGGTCATTAAATACATTTAAAGTGGAGATAGACAATTTTTTGCAAGATAAGGGAGTGAAGGGTTATGGGGAGTGGGCTGGGAAGTGGCTTTGAGCCCAAGATCAGCCATGATCTTATTGAATGGCGGAGCAGGCTCGAGAGGCCAAATGGCTTATTGCTGCTCCTATTCCTTATTTACTTATGAATCTGCTTCCACCGCCCTTTCAGGCAGCGCATTCCCAATCATAACAGAAGGATTAGAAATCTGCTTATAAAGAAAAACATTTCTGATAGTTTTGACCTGTAGGTTTTTATCTCATAGTGCCAAAGTGATGACAAAAAGTTGGCACTGTTTTATGAGATATGAGCAACGTTCCCTCTAAGCTATGTGCGTGCGTGGCCACGGAGCAGTCGGGAAGGCACCGCGCAGACCGCTCACAAGCTGTTTGCATTTAAGATACCGAGCACATTTAAAGGTACTGAGCACAAAAAAAATTAGAGGGAATAATGACTATTAGATAACTAGTTTGTTCATTAGTTTTTTTTAAATCAGTTGGGAGCTAAGGCACATTAAGAC
Source organism: Somniosus microcephalus (assembly GCF_052327205.1). Lineage (NCBI taxonomy): Eukaryota > Metazoa > Chordata > Chondrichthyes > Squaliformes > Somniosidae > Somniosus > Somniosus microcephalus. The sequence continues at coordinate 345,504,164 of NC_140987.1, forward strand.
AAAGCAAACCCACATGGTGGGTGATATACTGGACTTGGAAAAGGTTCAGAGGAGAGCTACGAGAATGATTCTTAGCTTAGATATAGTTTCTCTCTTGGACTTCTTTCCATCGCTGGAGAGGAATTTTCCAGAATATTTTTTACCCTTTTTGGCCCTGAGTTTTTCTCTGTTTTTTTGCGTCTCCCAGGAGATAGCATGGCTATGGAGGAGAGGGTGGTGTGGGGGGTGGAGCTAGGAAGTCTCCAATCATGATGCTTCAGATATCATGAGTGTGGGGCAGGCTTGATGGGCCAGCTGCTCTTTTCCTGCCCGCCATTTTCATATGTTCGTAAATGAAGCTGTTTATAAACCAGAACCATCATGAAATGGAATTCCCCCAGCCTTCCTACAGATTGCTTAATACCATGAAACAGAATGTTTCCCTTTGTAAATGCCCAAATGTTTGAGAAAAAGGATTGTATTCCTCAGAGGAGCAAGGTACTGTTTTAGCACTTGCACTGCCGATGCTGAATAGGTCCTGCTCAAATTTTGCTTGCAACTTGTTGGCATATTTGAAACTATATCTCCCTTCAATTGTAATATGATATTTAATATCCTAAGCCCCAATTCGATCTGCACCCTTAAGAGCTTCCCATTGCACACAGTGGCTTGTTAATACCAGTATATAGTCTTTGACACTTCATTGTGAAGGCAGCTAATTTTAATATGCAGATATGATGCTTCATTCTATTTTTACAATCAATACCAACTTACCCAATTCTGGAACAAGCACCAATCTTTACAACTACAGATATCATCCAGCAGGACTGTCTTTTTAAGGCTCGTTAAAACAAACGTAAGGTTCAAAAACTGCCATTTAGTAACCCTAATGTTTCAGTATAAATCTGGATTCAGCACCTGTCCTGGGGATTCTGGGGAGAAGTACTGGACTCCCCAGAGGATATTAATAGCACTTGGGTTTGCACTGTATGCAGTATAACTCCAGAGCAGTGTCAAACCTGGTTTAACAAGTGCTCAGGGGGTGCCTTGAGTTTGTTAACCTACCTGGAGTGAATCTAAATGCTGAGACAGGGAGGACTCTTCTGCCCGCGCTCTCTGAACATTTAAGTGTAACCACTGGGTGAGGAGTCCTCGGTATACCTGAGCTTTCTCCTGGGTCGCAGGACTGGAGTTCAGGCAGTGTAACCAGGGCATCACCTGGCTGGAATAGAAACAGAAAGTGCTAGAAATACACAGTCAGCCTCTGGAAAGAGAAAAGACAGATTGTAACACTCGATTTGTACCCTTCATTAGAACACACCTGAATCATCCGAACGTGTCTTTTCTCTTTCCAGGTACTGACTGACTGAGCTGCTGTGTATTTCCAGTATTTTCTGTTGTTAGTTCAGATTTGCAGCAGAGACTGGGAGCTGCAGTATAAACACAGCACTCATTTTAAAATAGTGAACAGCATGATGGAATGGAGCTGAGATGTTGTCAGCAGATCCAAGTTAGTGTTTGCAATTCCTGCGATGTTAAACATTTACTTTACTGCCAATTTTACTAGTTAGCTATCAAGTGCCTCGAAAAGATCGTAGATCTAGAAGTAGTAATTGCAGTTCATGTTTCTTATTATATTCTTAAGCTTGAGTTATGGAATGAGTTTATTTTTGTGTAATTTAGGGGGCAGGGAAGGAAAGAAAGAAGAAAGAACTTGAAATTACATAGTGCCTTTCACGACCTCTGGACGTCCCAAAGCGCTTTACAGCCAATGAAATACTTTTGAAATGTGGTCACTTTTGTAATGCAGGAATCCGGATTCAGTGTGTTACGAACATATGAACGTGAAGGGCAGGAAAAGACCAGCTGCTCCATCCAGCCTGCCCCACACTCATGAAGCTTGGAGCATCATGACGAGACACGCCCTACTGTTCCCCGCCTCGCACCCCCGAAACTCCTGCAGCCATGTAATCTCCTGGGAGAGGCAGAAGACCAGAAACCAGGGCCAAAAAAGTGGGGGGTTGGGGGGAATCTGGAAAATTCCTCTCCTCTTCGCTGAAGCCCTTACACTGATTATTCTGTAAAATGACTTCGTGGAAGTAAGGGTGGAAGAACGTCTAAGGAGTGGTAATCACAATATGATAAGGTTTTTAGATAATGATCGAGAGAGCGATAGATTATACAAAGCCCAAAGTAATAGTTTGGAAAAAAAACAATGATGAAGATGGAGGCAAACAGGAGAAAAGTATTGACAGACAGAGAGGTAGAACAAGGGCATTCAGGAGAAATATATTCCACTAAAAAATAAGAACCAACTAGCTAAGAACGATACTCCATAGATAAATAGAGGTGAGGATAAAATTGAATCTAAAGAAAAAAGCATACACAAAATGTGTAAACAACAGATAGGATGATAAAAGAGAATATGATGAGCTTAGGAAAGCGGTAAAAAAGACAATTGGGATGGCAGAGAGGAAATATCAAAAGAACATCAAAGAATAGATAAAAGAAATAATAAAGAATTTATAGGTACATAAGTAACAAAGGGAGAATTAAGATAGGGATAGGACCACTAAGAGATGAGCAAACCAAACTCACAGGAGATGATACTGAAATCACCAAGATACTGAATGGATACTTTGCCTCAGTTTTCACTGAAGAGGCTAACAAAGAGAAAATGACAACAGTAGAAAAAGTCAAGAGGGCTATTACAACAGTTAGGATAGAAAGAAAGGAGATACTAGACAAACTAGCCAAATATAAGGAGGGCAGGACCCTAGGTCTAGATGGATTGCACCAACGGATACTCAAAGAAACTAGCGAGGAGATAGCAGAGGCACTGTTGTCCATGTATAAAAATTCAACAGAAAACAGAATAGTGCCAGATGACTGGCCAATGGCAAATGTAATTCCTATCTTCAAAAAGGGAGATAGAAGGGAGGTGGGGAACTATAGACCAGTGAGCTTAACGTCAGTGGTAGGAAAGATACTAGAATCTTTGCTAAAGGATGGGGGGAAAAATCTAGAGATGGAGAATATAATAAAAAGTCATCACCATGGATTTCTAAAACGGATGTCATTTTTAACCAATTCCTGAAGAAGTAGCAGATAGTGTAAACAAAGGCAACCCAGTGGATGTGGTACACTTGGACTTTCAGAAGGCCTTTGATAAGGTGCCACATAAGACACTCATGACGAAGGTGTGTGGAGTGAGGGGCCAGATAGAAGAATGAATTGAAAGATGACGACAAAACAGAAAACAGTGGGTGGGAGTTAAGGCAAGTATTTCGGACTGGCAGAGAGTGAGAAGTGGTGTGCTGCAGCGATCCATGCTGGGACTAAGAGGAGACCTGATCGAAGTCTTTAAAATTATGAAGGTGTTCAATAGGGTGGATGAGGAGAAACTGTTTCCACTTTTGGGTGAGCCCAGACCAAGGGGGCGTAAATATAACATAGCCACTAACATTTCAGATAAAGAATTTAGGAAAATTTCTTTACAGAGTGATGAGAATGTGGAACTCACTGCCACATGGAGTGGAGGAAGCAGACGGCAATGACACAGTTAATGAGAAGCTTGATGCATACAACAACAACAACAGCTTGTATTGATATAGCGCCTTTAACGTAGTAAAACATCCCAAGGCGCTTCACAGGAGTGTTATAAGATAAAATATTTGACACCGAGCCACATAAGGAGAAATTAGGGCAGGTGATCAAAAGCTTGGTCAAAGAGGTAGGTTTTAAGGTGCATCTTAAAGCAGAAAAGAGAGGTAGCGAGGTGGAGAGGTTTAGGCAGGGAATTCTAGAGATTAGGGCCTAGGCAACAAAAGGCAAGGCCACTGATGGTTGAGTGATTAAAATCAGGGATGCACAAGAGAGCAGAGTTAGAGGAGTGCAGACATCTTGTGGGGTTGTGGGGCTGAAGGAGATTACAGAGCTAGGGAGGGGGGAGGCCATGGAGGGATTTGAAAACAAGGATGAACATTTTGAAATAGAGGCGTTGCTTAACCGGGAGTCAATGTAAGTCATCGAGCACAGGGGTGATGGGTGAACAGGACTTGGTGCGAGTTAGGACACGGGCAGCCAAGTTTTGGATCACCTCAAGTTTACGTAGGATAGAATGTGGGTGGCCAGCTAGGAATGCATTGGAATAGTCAAGTCTAAAGGTAACAAAGGCATGAATTAGGGTTTCAGCAGCGGATGAGCTGAGGCAAGAGCGGAGACAGGTGATGTTACATAAGTGGAAACAGGTGGTCTTAGTTATGCTGCAGATATATGGTCGGAAGCTCATTTCAGGGTCAAATATGACATCAAGGTTGCGAACAGTGTGGTTCAGCCTTAGACAGTTGTTAGGGAGAGAGATGGGTTCAGTGCCTAGGAAATGGAGTTCGGGGCGGGGACTGAAGCAATGGCTTCGGTCTTCCCAATATTTAATTGGAGAAAATTTCTGCTCGTCCAGAACTGGACATGAGGGAGAAGGGAATAGAGAGATGGTGGGCGTGGTGGGGGGCAGGGTGGGAAGAGATACTTAGAGTGAGAGAAGTTTCATATCGAGCATAAACATCGGCATAGACCAGTTGGGCTGAATGGTCTGTTTTTGTGCTGTAGGCCCAATGGGCCGGATTTTGCGACCCCTACTGGTGCGTGTGAGGTGAGTACGCGCCTGTAAGCGCCGCGCAAGTGCAAGTGCCGGTTTTAGCCTCCCCAGGAGAAGTGCCTCCGTGGGTGGAGAGTTGCTCTTTTTGCACAACTTCCGCCTGCTGAAAGGCCATAGAATTCCTACGCCTGTTAAAAGCAGGCGGTGGGTCTGCATTTACCAGCATAAGAATTTAAAATAACATAAAAATATTTTTTTTCAATCATTTCAACATTAAAAATAACCTGTGCAATAAGGTAAGGTCATTTATAGCCCCTTCAAAACATTTAAATTTATTTTTCAAAAATAAAATTTTTGTTTAAATATTTAATAAAGTGGCATTTAATTAATTTTAATTAAGTAATTAAAAAAGAAATTTAATGTTTTAGTGTGTTTTTAAATGTGATCCCCATTCATACTTTTGACAGTTCTGTCCGTACGGACCTGTCAAAAGTGTGAAGGGGGATTCCCTTCTTTCATTGGTTCGCCTGGCCCAGATGATCCAAGGGGCACTTGTGAACCACATGCTCCCCTGGGATACCTGGGCCTCTGCGCATTTCGAAGAGGAGAGGCCCAGGATCACAAGCCTCGGGATCTATGGAACCAGCAGGTAAGTTTGTAGATTTTTTTCCGATCGGAGGTATCCACCCGCAGGAAGCCTCCGATTGGAAATTCAGGGCAATGTAATTCTATGATGTGTGGCACAAATCTGTTACGTTTCACAGTACAAAAGAAATTTAAATACAAGAAAGGGCTAAATGACTAATTTTCTCCAAGGAAAAACATGCACAGTGATTTCATAAGTAAACAGTTTATGCTAAATTACCAGACACTTAAGTCTGCAAATGATGCTGTGCAATCATGTTTAACCTTCTGTGTCAAGTAAAGAGGAATGTCAAAGTTTGCAACACTACACAAGTAATTAGTAGTTACTTTTCTTGCATGACCTAAGTACGTGCATTATGTGTCCCTTTAATAGGTGTTGTAAATGGAAGAATCATTGAGACTGAATAATATATGAATGTCTCTCAATTCTAATTGGTCAAATTCGTTGCTGTTGAATTGGGTCATAAATTAACTCTTCTGCTCCATTTGTACATCATTATTTAATATGCAATCAGCAGGAATAGTATCAGAATTACTTGTAATTGCAGCATCACAGCACTTTTAGCACAGTTAGGGATTTCTCTTAGTAGAATTTAAAAACAAACGGCCAAATGAGCGGAATATGTGCTGTACATTGGTCAACCTAGTTTGTAGACCAAGCATATTCAAAAAGGGGGCCCAACCCCTGTTTGAGGCCCACTTTCCGAAATTGCAGTACCGGGCCTGCTGCTTTCCGGCTAACCAGGTCTGCATGAGGCCTAACTCACAGTCCTTAAAGGGACCACTGCAGGCTGCCAACAAAAAGATAGGTTTTTGAAAAATACTTAGCTGAACGTGGAACTGAGAGGAGCAGGAGTGCACCTCCATTCTCTACAGCCACCCCTAGGACTTTTGCTGGCCCCACTCGGCCTGTTCCCGATTGCCTGCCTCCACTTCCCGGTCCCACCCCTCCCTCCCTCTTGATCGCCCCTCCTCCCTTCCCGATCACTCCCCTCCTCCCTCCCAGGACTTGCCAGTGGGCTTTTTCCAGGGAGGCAAACAGCCCATCTCCATCCTCATGGATCTGCCTCTGGACGCCCGATTGATGTCTGCAGCTCACTAGCGATATGTTGATAAGGCCCGAGGCTGAACTGAAATTGCTGCTGTTTTAGCCGAGGTGCTTACAATAAATGGATCAAGAACTCCACCAAAATAGAAGGGGATTTCAGACAAGCGCATCAAACGTTCAGACACTGGTAACCCATAATTTCAAGCCCTATAACAGTGAAATCATCTTCTGATTAGAAATATCACTTTAGAAATAGATTAAAGTAGTGAAATAAAGAAATTCTAGATGAGCTGCAACAAACTCACAATAAGAGTGGTCCTTGATTGGTAAACAATATATATTCTTAGGTTGTGGGCAAGGCAGCATTTATTGCACATTCCTAGTTTACCAAAAGGCATTAAGAGTCAACCACCTACTGTGGGACTGGAGTCACATGTAGGCCAAACCGCGTAGGGGTGGCAGGTTCATTTCCCTAAAGGACATTACTGAACCAGTTGGGTTCTTACAACATGGTCAATGTTTTGTGATGCTAGTCTAGATTTATTGAATTCAATTTGACAACTTGGCATGGCGGGATTTGAACTCAGCACCTCGGGTTTGCTCGTCCAGTACCAGAAGCACAAGTATTCTACTTTTATAGTTCCAATTTTATGACATGGATATTATGACATTTTTCACAGTTCCCTGCATTGCTACAGCAACATTAAAAATCATGTTATAAATATGGCAAAATCTCACATCACTGAAACAATCGGAACCAACTGATATGCGAACCTTCGAGCTAAATCATCCATCACAGCTACAGACCCTCACCACTTGTACACAGTTAGGTGCAACACTGCTTTATTTTGCACAATATTCATTTTTAAAGTATTATATTATCTCTCGTGTCAGTGTTCATGGGAATAGAGGTTATTAAACAAAATTAGGGCTCATGGGATTGGGGGTAATATATTAGCATGGATTGAGGATTGGTTAACGGACAGAAAACAGAGAATAGGAATAAACGGGTCATTTTCGGGTTGGCAGGCTGTAACTAGTGTGGTACCATAAGGATCCGTGCTTGGGCCTCAGCTATTCACAATCTGTATCAATGATTTGGATGATTTGAATTAACTTTTTAAAAGTTGGCAAAAATTCCATTGGTCAGCCAGCTGCCAACTCTTGTTAAGGTTACTAGTTACTAGGGGTTACGCAAGTGTAGTGGTTATGTTGCTGGGCTAGTAACCTCGAGGTCTTGAGTAATAATCCAGAGAATGTGAGTTCAGCTGCCGGATTATCGCTAAAACCCAACTGGTTCAGTAATGTCCTTTAAGGAGTAAACCTTGTAGTGTATGTACTTTGCAGAAGGAACTATATTCTGCAGCCCCTGTATACTGCAGTACCAGTAGTGACCACCCCTGTATATAAGCCTGTGTAGTAACATTTGCATAGTAGTTCCAGGTTGCCTCCATTCAGTAAAGACCTGTTTTAACCAACTCCTGCAGTCCGTGTCTCAATTATACACGGACATAATACTGGCGACGAGCAGATATGAACTTACCTACAGTCTGCACCACCTCATGGGGATCCATCCCTGAAGCGAAGTTGTCGGAGGTCGAGGCCAGAAGGAAGAAATAAACAGAAGAAACGGGCGTCGATCATGGGCATCCACCTCTGAGTCAGTGGAGTTGAAGAATTGCAGGAGAGGCTGTCGAGAGCGGGGCTTGGTTATCCTGTCGATGGTGCTTCAGCTAATTGGGCTGGTGGCAGGTAGTACACTGATCCTTCCTGGGCTGCGGCGGTCTAGAGCTCGAGCGGGTGGCTTTGCAATGGGGCCGAGCAGCGTTGTTGGAAAGAGGAGAGAGAGAGAGAGGGTGGAGCACACAGGGCGCGGCCGGTGCTACGAAGCCAGGCAGCGCACAGACCCGAGAAGAGGGAGGCAAGAGTCCGCAGGGTTGTTCCGACGACGGAGAAATAATAAAAATTAAACGCGCAGAAAGCCGCGGGGAGCTGCAGTTTGCCACGGGAACCACGGAGAGCGGCGTTAGCAGCAGCGCAGGGGGAAGTGCGCGAAGACCATAGGGCGTCGCCATCAAGGCATAAAACGCCAGCAACAGTGCAAGCAACAGCAGAGAAGACAGAAAGCACGCGAGGCACCATCTTAGATTTCCAAGATGCCGAACACTGGCAATATCACTGCCTTCGATAATGCAATAGAAGACTGGACCACGTATGTGGAAAGAGTCGAGGTATATGGCGAGGCAAACGAAGTAGCCGATGAGAAAAAGGCATCGGTACTGCTAAACTTAATGGGCACAAGAACGTATGGCCTATTGCGGGACCTGATTACTCCAGCCAAACCGAAGGCGAAGAGTTTTAACGAAATTGTTGCTATCCTACAGGAACACCTAAATCCTACACCGCTGCTGATAGCAGAAAGATTTAAATTCCACAGGAGAAATCAGCATAAAGATGAGAGCAATGCTGATTACCTTACGGAACTACGCAAGCTATCAAAGCACTGCCAGATCGGAGCAGGACTGGCAGATACCTTACGGGACAAATTTGTCTGTGGACTCCTGAGTGAAGGAACCCAGAAGAGGTTACTCTCAGAGAAAGAGCTGACGCTAGATAAGGCTTTCAGCGTGGCAGTATCGTATGAAGCAGCAGCCAGGGGAGCTGCGGAAATACAGCAAAAGCCATAGGAATACGGCACCCACGAAATGACACGGGGATTTGCAAAATGTTATCGCTGCGGCAGAGCAACCCATGACCAGACGGACTGCTGGTCCAAGGACAAAATATGCAGGCAATGCGGAAAGATGGGACACATTGCACGAGTTTGCAGGTCTGGGAACAAGAACGACGACAACAAAAATGCTACTAAGGAACCGTACAAGAAAGTACAAAAGATGATGGACAGTAGTTCCGAAGACCAGATGAGCGATAGTGAATCCGGGAACAAGAGACTAAGCTGTCTCAAACTTCACAACGTAATCACAAAAGAGGATCACCGAACCATTTGGGTCACCCTCACGATAGCAGGGTCCCAAGCCAAAATGGAATTGGATACAGGATCAGCTCTAACCATCATGAATCGACGAGACTACGAGCGGCTATTCTCACACATATGCTTGAAAGAGACATCCATTGTCTTGAAGACATTTACGGGGCAAAAAGTATACCCCAGAGGAAAAATAAGGATGCCTGTCGGATACAACGGCAAGGAAAGACAGAAATTGTATCTGTACATACTGCAAGATGGTGGACCACCGTTATTGGGACGTGAATGGATCAGAAAGATAAGTTAAGACTGGCACTCCATTCAGGCACTGACGGTGGCTGGTAAAAAGGATGACGACATCACTCCTGGACGATTGTCAATCATCTTAGCTAACGCCAAAGAGGTATTTCAACAAGAACTGGGAACTCTTAAAGGTGTAACCGCCTCGATAAAAATAGAAGAGAATGCAATTCCCAAGTTTTTCAAAGCAAGACCAGTACCATATGCAATTCGCCTAGCCGTCGAGGCAGAGCTGGAGAATCTGGAGAATGCAGGCATGTTATCTAAGGTAGACTGGAGTGAGTGGGTGACACCCATCATTCCTGTCATGAAGAAAACGTTAAACAATAAGTCTGAGGAGCCAAGGAAGGTTCGCATCTGTGGGGACTTCAAGGTGACGGTGAACCCAGTCCTTCACACAGTACAATATCCTCTTCCAAGGATAGAAGATATCTTCGCCTCACTATCTGGAGGGAAGCGTTTTACAAAAATTGACCTAGCACAAGCATATTTGCAGATGGAGGTTGAAGAATCCTCTATGAAGTATCTCACGATAAACACTCACAAAGGTCTTTACCAGTATAATCGACTGGTATTCGGAGTAGCATCAGCTCCGGCGATATGGCAAAGAGCAATGGAACAAGTCCTGCAAGGAATTCCTGGGACTCAGTGTTACTTGGACGACATCCTAGTGACAGGTGAAGATGAAGTGAACACCTTGCCAACCTAGAGCAGGTGCTCACTAGACTACGTGAACATGGGCTATGGGCCAATCGCCCCAAGTGCGAGTTTTTTAAGAAACAGATATCGTATTGTGGCCATGTGATTGATGAAGAGGGGTTACATAAGTCCCCTGACAAAATTGAAGCGGTAGTTAAGGCTCCAGCGCCTGAAAATGTGTCGCAACTGAGGTCATACCTCGGATTGGTGAATTACTACCATAAGTTTTTGCCGAATTTGTCCACAATTCTGCACCCACTGAACGCCCTACTACAAACGGGAGTAGCATGGAAATGGAGCGATGAATGTAAGCGGGCCTTTCAGAAGAGTAAGGACCTAATCACTTCAAGAGAAGTATTGGCTCACTACAACCCATCACTACCGATAAGACTGGCGTGTGATGCGTCTCCCTACGGCAGTGGGGCGGTACTGTCACATAAATTCCTTGATGGTTCAGAGAGGCCGATAGCTTTTGCATCACGCTTGTTAACTTCAGCCGAGCGTAACTACGCCCAGATTGACAGAGAGGCCCTCAGCCTGGTGTGGGGGGTGAAGAAGTTCTATCACTACCTGCACGGTCAGAAATTTACTCTACTTACTGATCATCAACCTCTTGTCTCCATTTTCAACCCTCAGAAGGGCGTACCGATAATGACAGCACAACGGCTACAGAGGTGGTCCCTTTTTCTAGGGGCACACCAATATGACATCGAGTACAAAGGAACTAAACAGCATGGGAATGCTGATGGATTGTCGCGCCTACCGTTGCCGACGGTGGAAGAAGAACTTGCAGTGGATCCAGTGGAGATATTCCACTTGACCATAGTCGAATGTCTCCCTGTGACGAATGCAAACATAGAAAAGGAAACACGAAATGACCCGACACTCTCCTGGGTCTATGATTTAACGGTGAAGGGATGGCCAGCACATGGCGAACCACTGCTGCCAGCATTCTCGCCGAGAAGAGAACAGCTGTCAGTGTGCAGAGGAACCTTGATGTATGGATCCAGAGTAGTAATTCCACCCAAATTGAAGGATAGGGTGCTCAATGAGCTTCATGAGGGTCATCTGGGAGGGGTAAAAATGAAGAACTTAGCCAGAGCGTTTGTGTGATGGCCGGAAATCGATAGAGAAATCGAAGAGATGACCAAGAGCTGTACAGGATGCCAGAAGGTCCAAAACGCCCCACCACAAGCCCCTCTACATCCATGGGAGTGGCCCTCATCTCCATAGCAAAGGGTGCACATTGATTTTGCTGGTCCATTTATGGACTCAATGTTTTTAATTGCGGTGGATGCACATTCAAAGTGGCCAGAGGTAATAAAAATGTCCTCAACCACCACAGAAAAAACTATCACAGTCTTACGAAACATATTCGCCAGGAATGGGCTGCCTGAACAGGTTTGCTCCGACAATGGACCACAGTTTGTGTCTGAAGAGTTCCGGAGGTTCTTAAAGAACAATGGTGTTAAGCATTACCCATCTGCCCCATTTCATCCGGCCACTAATGGATTGGCTGAGAGGTTCTTTCAAACATTCAAGAAGGCTATCAAGGCAATGTGTAATGAAGATATACCCCTACAGCACAAGGTGGATAACTTCTTGTTTGCCTACCGGAATGCGACACATGCGGTTACCAACCAAACTCCAGCCATGATGTTCTTCAATCGAAGACTACGATGCCGCTTGGATTTGGTTAAGCCAAACATCAGAAGAGATGTGGAGAACAGGCAGTTTCAGAATATGAATGAAAGGCCGACCAGGAGTTTTAAGATAGGTCAACCAGTTTTGGCCCGGGACTACCGCACAGAGAAATGGCAGCCAGGAACGATGTGTACACGGCAAGGACCTCTAATGTATACCGTGGACGTTGGAGAGAGCATTGTAAGACGCCATGCTGACCAGATTCTAGAGTCACTGGGAAACGTCAACTCCACACCACGATCTGATACACCTGGCGATGAAACCAAAGTACCAATTGCATCTACCTCAGAATCGGTGATATTGGAAGCAGACGAACCAAACAACGACGTTGATCCCGACTCAACGTTGCCAGAAGAACCTGATACCCCAAAGAGGCATTATCCAGACAGAATCAGGAAGCCTCCTCAAAGACTGAACTTATAATTGCTTAACTTCAACTACTGTATCTAGCAACTGTAATTGTAAATATGTTATTTCATTGTTAATTGAATGTTATGTACTGTTTAGCTAAAAGGGGAGGAATTGTAGTGTATGTACTTTGCAGAAGGAACTCTATTCTGCAGCCCCTGTATACTGCAGTACCAGTAGTGACCACCCCTGTATATAAGCCTGTGTAGTAACATTTGCATAGTAGTTCCAGGTTGCCTCCATTCAGTAAAGACCTGTTATAACCAACTCCTGCAGTCCGTGTCTCAGTTATACACGGACATAATAAACCTGGTGTCCTTACCCTGTCTGGCCTACATGTGACTCCAGTCCCACACCACGTGGTTGACTCTTTACTGCCCTTCGAAGTGGCCGAGCAAGCCACACCTTTTAGGAATGGGCAATAAATGCCTTGCCAGTGACACCCACAGCTTGAGAATGAATTTTTAAAAAATTTCTCCAGTAAGTGTATTTATTGGCCTTGGAGTTCACTATTTGACAAGTAGAAATAATGCGTACCAGATCCCTGTGAACCCTAACTTTATAATATTAGAGAAGGCAAACACCACCAGGTGCTGCAGTTTCAAATTAAATTGAAATAAAAGAGAATTACCTGACCCCTGAAAAAAGTCTGGTTGCTTTTGTTACACATCAAAAGCCAGTTATGTTGCAAATGGAATATTTTTTTTCAATTCCAAATTTCCATGTAAAATGGCAGCACATTAAATGTACTGCTTGTCTACCTTAAACTGATCAAGTACTTTGTCCTTTTTAAAATGAAACATGAAATTTTCAGGAAGCAATGTTCTCGACCGTTTCCACACAAAACACATGTGGAAGAAATCTCTTGGCTTTTGCACACTCGAGCCTTGCAGAAGCAGCGAAAGGAAATGCCAGCATGAGGGCCTCTTAGTGACAGGGGAAGCACAATGCAGCAACTCATGTTGTTTCGGTTAAAGACCCAAGTTAGTGAGGGGGTTCTCGAGGCAGAATTTCCTCTGTGCTACCTAATCCTGCCAATTAGTTTGGCTTAAAGTATTGTCAGAGAGTTGTCGAATCAATCGATTAGCACCCTCTACAGGATCTCTGTGCAAGCGGCTGTCAAACTGTGCTGGAAAATGTAAGTAGTGAAGCCCAGGGAACGATGGAATGTGTGTATAACTGGCAAATGCAGATTGTGATGTGTATTTATATTGTTTGATTCTGTAGTAATGACCTATTACAGCGTAGTGAAACTTTTCCCAGTTGATTAGAAACACATTTACCAACATATCTCTGAAATAAAACCTCATTGAGACTAAAGAAAATTCCAGGGAGAGAAGCAGCATCCCTGTGGTCACAGTGTCTAGCTGACAGGCGCTGGCAATTTTCCAACCTGAAACGTTGCCTCCTTGTACTCCATGGCAAACTGTACAATGTGCAGATTATTTACCTGGAAGTGTTGTGTCAGGAGCCCACTGTGTGACTGTGCCTGTAAGGTCACACCTTAATTGCTGTTCGTAGCCAATGCCTGTGCAGTTCCTTTCCTGTTCAGTTAATTCTAACGTGACAGGATGCTAGACAAGCCTTCAGCAGAAATGAGGAAAACTGTTTTCTTTTATGTATTTGCAGGAGGGCACGGTAGCCTAGTGATTCTGGCACTGGACTAGCAATCCAGGGGTTTTGAGTTCATAATCCTGTCATGGGAAGCTGAATTCAGTAAATTGGGAATTTGTGGACTGGCCCAAGATAAAGTGACCATGAAGCTGTCAGATTATTGTAAAAATCCAACTGGTTCACTAATGTCCTTTAGGGACCCGTACCCGGTCTGGCATGTAGCTCCAGTCCCACACCATGTGGTCGGCTCTTAATGCCCGAGGTTTGGACAATAAATGTCAGTGTCGCCCACATCCTGAGAACAAATATATGAAAAAAGCGAGATTACAATGATCAGGGGTAAATTGCTAGGTGTGTATAATATGGGGCCGGATTTTCTGACCCCCACGCGTGTGTATGAGGTGTGTACGCGCCCGTAGGGGTCTTGCAAGTGCCGGGTTTAGGCATATGAAGTGCCCCCGCGGGCAGAGAGTTCCGCTTTCTGCGCAACCTCCATCCGCTGAAAACCTTTACGAATCTTACGCCTGGTAAAAGCCTGTATAAGGCCTGTTTTTACCAGCATAATAGTTTTAAAAAATTAAAAAATATTTTTTTCAACTCATTTATAATTAAAAAATACTTTTAAAAAAGGTAAGTTTATTTTTAGCCCTGTAAAAAACTTTAATTATATATTTTTTTAAATTTAATTTTTGTTTAAAATATTCAATTTAATGTAATTTTAAATAATTTTAAATATGTGATTTAAAAAATATATTTACTGTTTAACTGTTTTTTAAGTGATCCCCATTTATACTTTGGACAAATCTGTCCGTATGGAACTGTCAAAAGTGTGAAGGGGGATTCCCGTCTTTGATTGGTTCCCCAAGGCCCACGTGACCCCAGGAATGCTTGCGAACCGCCTGCGCCCCTGGAATACCTGGGCCTCTGCTCATTTGGTAGAGCAGAGGCCCAGGATTGGAAGTCTCGGGACCTATGGAGCCAGCAGGTAACTTTGTAGATTTTTTCCGATCGAAGGCAACTGCCCGCAGGAAGCCACCGATTGGAAAATCCAACCCATGGTTACATGTCTAATGTTGACAATCACACTATAACTGTAGAATTGGTTTGACCTCAGACTGACACTCGATACAATGTAAATGCAGCCTGAATCTGGAGTGATTGTTTGCCCTGACACTGAACTAACTCACACGAGAATCCCTGGAGGAGTGGTGAGAATGTGGAACTCACTACCACAGGGAGTGGTTGAGGCCAATAGTATAGATGCATTTAAGGGGAGGTCAGACAAGCATATGAGGGAGAAGGGAATAGAGGGTTACGCTGATAGAGTTAGATGAGGAAAGACAGGAGGAGGCTCTTGTGGAGCATAAACGCTGGCATAGACTGGTTGGGCCAAATGGCCTGTTTCTGTGCCATATATCCCATATGTTAACCTCACTCCACTTTATTTGAGAGTCATTTTGGCAGTTTGTCCTCTGATTTACGTGTTTAGTGTCGATATGAAGAGGTTTCAGCTTCGGCATCGCACCAGCACTAAACTTGTGGAGTATGAACACACCCTGTGAGCTTGTGCCGGCTGTGTCTCTACTCTATGCTGTCGTGTTAATTCGAAGTTTATGAATTATGAATCCTAACGCGCTTTTTGTTGGAGCAGTATTAAATGGTGGCCTTGATACAGCAGCATGTTGGAAACCGCTCCCTCCATTCATTTACCTATTAAAATGGCGGCAGATGCAGTGTGTAACTGGATAACATAGCAGGTCTGTGCCTGAGCACAAACACTCACTCTTTTCCAAACATTACTGTTAACAGCGAGCATGGCTCTCTCAGCCCTGTCGAGCAATACTGCTCTGCAGGAAGAGCCAGAGGCCTAGAAATTGAGTTTTGGCTTAGCCAGGGCTTTAGCGCCGGAAGTTAGTGCCGGCGCTAAGTCCCCCTGCGCGCGCCAAAAATTCAGCAGGGCCGCGCCCAAACGGCTGCCGGCGCTACTGAAGGGTCTTTGCGGCGGTAAATCGGCGCTAACTGCCGTTTCGCGCCGCAATTCCGGCGCTGCGGCACCCGATGCGGTGCGGCAGGCTCGGGAAGTGCAGGCCTCCTCCTTCCCTTAAGGAGGAGCTGCCTGCACCCGATCGCGGCCCGCGAAAATCTTTTAAAAAATGAGCCCGGCACCTCGGACAAGTGCCGGGCTTGCTTCTGTTCCGGGGGGGGGGGGGGGGGGGAAGTCCGGGGAGGGAGCTGCGGCCAGGCGGCCGGCGGGAAAGCGGCCGGCCGCCGCGGGGCCTTTAATGCGCCGGCGCAAAGACTCGTAAGACTCTGTTGCCAGAGTCTTAGTTGCGGCTGTCACGGGCGAGGCGGCCGCAACTGAATTTCGGCGCTGGGGCCCGTCGGCATGGCAACCGGGACGCTGCGCACACCGATGACGTCATCGGTGCCGGCGCAGCGCTACCGGTCTACCGCGGCGTAAGGGCCCCAGGCAATTTCGGCGCCAGCGCCAAATGCAGCGCTAGGCCCTCTAGCGCCGCAAAATCGGCGCTAAGGGCACTCAATTTCTAGGCCAGAATGTGTTCAACAAGTGGCATTGACCATTGTACACAACTTGTTGAGTTCAACAACTGATGATTACCTCACGAGTTAAAGCAAGCCAGTTCTTCACATAATGCAGCTGTAACCTATGTTGTCCTCCACTCCCCCAAGTTGTATTTTTAGCCCCTATCTTTTGCAATGCTGGGATCAAACAGAGGGCTGTTCTTTAGAACTGCGCAGAACAGATAAAGTGCACAGAATTATTCATCCCTGAATTCTGCCCTGATCTAAGCAAAGTGAACAAGGTGAAGACGCCCAGTTACTGCCTCCTTCACGTCAAAATTTAAGCCGACATGTTTGACAGTCTTAGCATGCCAGTGGAACTGGGATGACAGCTGGCAAAAATGACCTGGGTTAAAACTTTGCTGCGTCTGCCAGGAAATGTTGGCACATTTCCCATATTCCAATATCTGTTTTCCTTAATACAATGTACAAAGAATTAAAAGAAATGCCGCAGCATTCAATCAGGCTACATTTGGTGTTTAGTCTCTGATTTATTTTCTGGGTTGTGTGTACAGCACGATTCACCATCGGTATCTGAACAACACGAATGGCAAAGGCATATTGATATGCAAACTGTGTACAAGTACATGCATTTTGCAGCTTTTTAGCCTCTCTCAGGACCTGGTGTGAGAAGTATTGGTTCTCCCTTCTTCCTGTCTCAAAAGGACTGAAGGTGCCTGCCTCAGGCTCAGTTATTTCTGTCTAGTGGTATCACAGATTGGCTCCTTGGTAAATGCATCTACAATTATAGATTCATAATGCATTTAAAATAATGGAAACTTTTTGTTAACTCTACATTGATACGCAAAGATTGCAAAAGTAATGCTTCACTGAACTATAAAACCCTTTAATTGGACAATACCTCAGTACAAGTAACCAAGGAAGCACAAATATACTAAATGTGCTCACGGAAGAGACAGCAGGAAGTCTCCCTGGCACAGAAGTCCAACTTACGGAGATGGCGGGTGGGAGTAGGGGCCGGGGAAGGGCCGAAAGGGGCAGGGGATGGAGGAAATGCAGAAAGAAATAGAACTTTCAGATAAGGTGCTCACTGATAGACTGAGGAGGTTAAAGGACGACAAGACACCAGGCCCCGATGGATTTCATACAAGGGCACTGAGAGAAGTAGCTTGCAAAATTAGTCACATCTTTGCCCCCTATCCTTAAGAATTCATTAGAAACGGGAGTCGCGCCTGGGGACTGGGAAGTAGCTAGCATGACATAATAATAAGCGTTGACAAAGGGGCATAGAGAAAAGGTAGGGAACTATGGGCCTCTGAACCTAAAGTTTGTGGTGGGTACATTTTTAGATGGGGACGGTGAAACTAAGAGTTAGGTATGCGGTGAAAAGAGGGAGTCGGCATGGATTTATAGGACAATGGAAATTGTGGATGTGATGTATCTAGATTTCAGCATGGCTTTTAATGATAATGCCTTAGAGGTGATTAGTCTACAATGTAGAAAGGCATGGAATAGGAGGCAAGATTCTGACGTGGATTGATAATCAGCTAAACCAGAGAGAGCAAAAGGATGATGGTGAACGGAGCTGCATCGACAATGGCAAAGGATGTTACTAAAGGGGGGCCAGAGGATCAGCTGGGGCCAGCGCGGGCTATAGAAATGATTTGGAGATGAGGACAGAGACAGCTGTCCAAACTTGCAGATGCCAACCCAATTGGAGGGAAGGGCTGTAAAACAATAAGAAATGGACAAAGCAAATTCAACAGTTATCAGGTTAGGAAGTTGGGCTGATGAGTGACAATTGACATTTAACATGGGAAATCGCAAGATAATGAGAGTAGAGAAGGGAAATAAACAGTGGGAATATGAACAGGACTCAACACAGGTTCCAGGGGTATTGGTGGGTAGATCAGTGAAACCAAAAGTGCAATGTATGTGTTAGCTAACTGGATCTTGGGGTGTTTACAAAATGTTTAGTGAGGTGAGGCCTGATGAGAATCATTAAACTATTTTACTTTACAGAAAGCTCACTTACCTTCAAACACCTCCCTTTGAATAAGAAAAATAAAAATCCACACAGCCCTATCTGTGGTTAGTTTTAGTTGGTCAAAGCTTTGAAATACGCCAGGGATTACATGGGCTTGGTTGGCATTAGTCTGACAATAAAATGCCTGGGCCTTTCTTGGCTTTCTCTCAGAAGACCATCCCGATTGAATGGGAACATGTTTTTTCCCCCAATTTTTGTTACTTCTGACCACAGAAGTAAGCGGCCAGCCCCTCCAACTTCCTCCCCACTCAGTGATTCGGCAGTAGCTTTGCCAATAAAACTGTCAACTTCCCCCCTCAGGAGTACATTCTCGGCAGACACCCCATGCTTGGCTCAGATGAATACGTAATCCCAGCAATAACAGGTTTGTAGGAAGTCTGAAACGCAATGACAAATTAACTATTGCTATCAACTGAATCAACCATTCACTAATAATGCAAACACTATTTTCCATACAGCAGGACCATGTCATTGACAACACATGTACCATTCTGGAAGTTATAGTTCTTTCTCACAGTGCTTTTCCTTGTGTGGGACTGCAAGAACTACAACTCCCAGAAGGTGTTGCTGTAGATGCTGGTCTTGTTTACTGAATTCCTGCCCTAGTTTAATATTGTTACTTGTTTTTCAGGAACTTTTAGGTTTGAGAGCAGCAGCCTAGAAATGATTATTGATGAACACACATTGAGCTTGCATGACATTCCCCTGTCTATTTAATGCAACCATTAAGGTGCTTATTTTACATAGGTTAATGCCTTCAATAAAATAACAGAGCCAGGACTGACTGCCCCTATCATTTGCAATAATTTCTTGGTTCCTGTCTTAGCTACCAAACAAAAATAGTCTTCTCATTTCGTAAGGTGCATTTTTTTTTAAAGTAAGAAAGAAAGACTCTACTTCTTTAAGATCCTCCTTAAAACCCACCTCTTTCCCGCTTAACATCTCCTTCTTTCGCTCGCTGTCCATTTTTTTGAATACACCTCTTTGAAGTGTCTTGGTACATTAACTATATTAAATGCACTATATGAATGAAAGTTGTTGTTCAACATCATTAAAACACATTAACTGGTCATTTATCTCATTGCTGTTTGCTTGACCATGCTGTGCACAAATTGGCTGCTGTATTTCCCTACATTACAACAGTGACTACAATTCAAAACCATTTCTTTGGCTGTGAAGTGCTTTGGGACGTCCTGAGGTTGTGTAAGATGCTATATAAATGCAAGTTCTTTCTTTTCTTTCTTTCTTGTTGTTGTAGCACCTTAGCACTTCTCTCAATTCTACATATAATTTCAGCATACCCCAACAGGAAGGATGTACTAATGAACCAACAAAATACAGAAATCTACTGACCGAGAGAAATCTGATAACCCGAGGACCCCTGGAATCCGCTTGCAATCTAGGAATCTAGAGGGTATAGGAATCCCAGTTTGAAAACCTTTGAGGAATGGTTTTCCAGCCAAGTTGAGAAGCTCGCCTCTGCTGAGCTATTGCATTAAATACAAAACAAATCACAAAATTTCCTCAGAGAACATGAATATTACATGAACATTAAGGAATGTTTTATTTACTTGTTCCAATAATGGTCCTACAGGAAAGAAAGAGAAAGAACTTGCAATTATATAGCGCCGAAAGTGCTTCATAGCCAATTAATTACTTTTGAAGTCACTGGTATACTGTAAGCAAACATGGCAGCCAATTGGCGCACAGTGGGGTCCATTTTGACTCTTGGGCTCCCAGCACGCCAACCAATCGCCCGTACCCACATCAAACTGGCGAGCTGCGGAGCCCCTGCCGGCAGCAAGGTGAGTGCGGGCGGGGGAGGCCGTGAAGCCCAGATTATTTAATTCCAACTTTTGCTGGGCTTCTTTGGCTCTATCACCTGTGGAACTGGCCGGGGTTTGCATAGTGCAGGCTCCGAGCAGCTCCCACCTAAAATGGCAATCGGGTTCTGAGGAAACAGGCGAGCTCTTTCAAAATGGTGCTGGCTGCATCTTTGGGGCTACTGGGTTATGAAGGCCCCCCAACCCATTTTGAGGCCGCTACTGCTCCGTTGACACCATGTGCAACAAGTTAAAATCACCCCCAGTAAGTTCCTAAAAACACCATTGACTTAAATGACCAGTTATCCTATTTTAATGGCATAGGTTGAGAGATAAATGTTGGCCTGGACACAGCAGAACTCTCTGCTCTTTTTGAATAGTGCCATGGGATCTTTTATGTTCACTTGAGCAGAGCCCGAGTTTGCCGTCTTATCTGAAAGACAGCACCTCCGACAATGCAGCACTCTCTCAGTACTGCACTGAAGCGTCACCCTCCTTGCTGAAGTGTTGGATTGGGGAATTGACCCATGACCTTCTGACTCAGAGGTAGGAGTACTACCAACTGAACAAAGGCAGACACATCATGGTAGTTATTTTGGGCCCAAATTTGTATCTTGTCTTCATCACAAACTACTGGAGCTCATCATAAGTAGCACTCTTCACTTTGTTAACAATATTCCCAACAGACTGGCTCACTGTAGACAAATATAGGCAGCTTTAGACATTGAGCGACAACCGTAGCCTACTCTTCGTGCCGCGAGGAAGTCAATACCTCTCCTGTCAAAGACTGACCGATGATGGTGGCCTTCAGCCTCTACGCTCTGATATTACCAAGCTTCTCTCAGAAGAAGGAATTCCATGTTCCCAGTAACAATGAAACATCTGCCCTCTTTACAGTTGTGTGCAAAGTCAGCCTGTTATTAAGCCATCTAATACATATATAAATATTGCTATAAAGTAATTTTCTGTATATAGGGTAAATTCATCAGTGCCATGCTCCCAAATGGGGAACCATGAGCCCATGAATGCAGGTCGGAGCGCAGATTGTCTGACCTGCACTCTTTTTGAGGGGGACTCCATACTGGGAGCGTGGGATTCATGAATTGAACTTTATATGTATAAGATCAATTTCCATTAGCTGAAGTCCTGTTTGTTTCAATGCAAGTTACTTAAGGTTAATTTTCATCCATAACAGGTGGTTAATAGATGCAAAATGACCCTCGGACATGTGCTATCTCGGTACGTGACCTTTGTGCTTCTCCTGTATGTTCCTAGTGTGCATTATAAACATTGTGGAGTACAATAGTAATCAAGTATTAGGAACATAGGAACAGAAGCAGGCTATTCAGCCACTCGAGCCTGCTCTGCCATTCAGTTAGACCATGACTGATCTGTACCTCAAATTCATTTAGCTCCATATCCCTTTCTACCCTTAACTAACAAAATCTATCAATCTCAGTTTTGAAAGCTCCAATTTTTTCTCAACATCCATAGCCTTTTGGGGAGAGAGTTCCAAATCTCTACCCCACTTTGTGTGAAAAAGTGCTTCCTGATTTCTCTCCTGAATGGCCGAGTTCTAATTTTAAGATTATGTCCCCTCATTCTTGATTATCCCACCAGAGGAAATAGTTTCTCTGTATCTATCCTATCAAATCCTTTTTAAGATTTGAAACTCCTTGATCAGATCACCTTTCAAACTCCGATACTCAAGGGCGTACAAGCAAAGTTTATGCAACCTGTCCTCATAATTTAACCCTCTAATCCCCAGAATCATTTGGGTGAATTTCCCAAGGGTTATTTGCAATTAATATTAACATATCTCTTAAATAATGACACTTATACATTTTTGGCCAGCACAAAGCAAGATAATACCATTGTGTGGGAGTGAATGTAATCATCGTTTGTCGTGTGCAAGTGCACTTGTGCCAAAGCTGAACACTGTGAGGGTGGTATTTATGCTGCTTTGTTCAGGAATTCGATACCCTCAGATACATTTTGTCTTGCACTAAAGGCAGGCTGTCTTTTTAAAAATGCTTAAAACTATGCAAATATCATTGACCTTTAATCCACAAATGAAGTAGTTTAAAAAAATACAGGTTGATATATGGAATAAATCATTAAAATAACGCCCCCGGCAATGGCCACTTAAAGAGGGGAAAAAAGGATGGTTTTGCTTGTTTATACTCAGTGTATTGTTGATGCAGTCATTCCATTAACACCATTATGCTGCTATGCTAGGAGTGTCACGTAGCACAATTACAGCAGCAGCACAGAACAACTTAACTGTCACCGTGATGATGAGATTCAGTGTGTTCAAATCAGAGATGGTGGTAGAACTGTGATCTTTGCAATCAGCGTTTATTCTAAGAGTTGCAAAGTTCAATTTTCCCACAGAAACCCTGGGCGCACCAATCGCACTTTTCGATTGTCTGCAAAAAGTAAAAAACAACATAATTATGGGAAGGATTGTATCTGAGCCACTGTCTTTCAGCTCGTTTGTTTAGCGGCAGAGATTGCTTGCTTTGAAAGGGAGTAATTCCTGACGGCACATTGCCTTTATGTGAGGCTTGTAATGCGTGTGATTTATAACCAAACAGTAATCAAAAAGAATTGGCTTCCCAGATGCCAGGTACTTCACACATCTCTGTTCACTTGAACTCTCATTTCCATAGTGACGAGAATCTGATGCCAAGGACCTTTCAGCAACAATGTAATTGAGAAATCTCAAAGCTGATCACCACGCACATTACTTAGTGTGAATGCAATGGTTTTGCAGAATTATAAAACAACAGAGACATCACGCAGGTATGTGTGGTCCTTCATGTCCACTATGTCTTGAAAATGCCACACTATGGGACATAGGTGTGAAAAATAATCAGGCTTTTACCAGAGGAATTTGCTTCAACCGTGGGTTTATGTCAGGTTGAAAGGTCATGCGTTCGTAATCATTAAATGGCTTAATCTATATAAATTAAGAAAAGTCTATGTCCATCCAACTATTTGTTTCCAGACATCTGATTGGTTCCTGGCAACAGGTGGGGCTATGATCTTAGAGAATGCAGAATGAAAGTAAAGTGAATGGCAAGGGCACTTCTCATCAGCCACATGTCTGCATTGTTATTGGAGCACAAAATTCTAGGCTGGCACTTCAGTGCAGTACTGAGGGAGCGCTGGACTGTCGGAGGTGCCGTCTTTCAGATGAGGCGTTAAACCGAGGCCCGTCTTCATGTTCTGTCCTCCTCACGACTATGATTCGACAGACAGCTAAACCCTCATCACCAAACAGGAGGCGTTGTTACTTTTTTATCCAGTTTAATGACACAGGGTGAAACTACAAAGAGAACAAGAAATTACAACATCAAATAAGGCTGATTGGTATTACAATCACGATCGGAATACACAAAATAAACCTAGGATAGTAGAATGAAATGTTACTACTATAACTCAACGGTTCTATTACAATTTGAGGTAAGTATGATACAACAATAAAAGTCTAACACATGAATGCCAGGGGAAAGACTAATTGCTAGCTACCACGGAACTCCACAAAGTGCAATATATTAACTCATCTGGCCACAAATATCAAAAAATGGTGACATAGATCAAACGTAAAGAACATCTGATAAAAGGCTACTTACAGACAATGCCAACCAAGGGGGAAATTAAGAAGGATGGCGTTAGATTCTGTACACATCCCCAGCCATGCGTTCAAGATGGCTCCCTTGTGGTTCTGTTTTACTTTCACTTTCTAATCATGTCACATGACATAAATCAACAATAAGGAGGTAAGTAGTAAACACTAGGGGGAGACAAAACACAATACCAAAATCTCATCGGAGACAGAACACTCCTCGTCTGGTATCTCTAAGATGCCACATAATAAAGAAAATACAACTTATCAGGGAGCAACCGTCTGGTCTTCCTTGGAGAGAAGAAGCACAATCTCTGTGATTGGCCTGTAGAAGAGCTTTGTCCCATCACCGCTTGGGATCTTGACCTCTACCTTCCGAACTCTACCATCTTTGCTGGGGAAAACCTTTGAGATGATCCCCATCGGCCATTCACTTCTTTTGTTCTGACTGTCCTTCATTAAGACTATGTTCCCCGTCTGGACGTTGGTCTTTGATGACTGCCATTTGCTGCGTGCTTGGAGAGTTGACAGGTACTCGCGTCGCCAACGGCTCCAGAAGGTGTTGGCCAGACTCTGTACCTGCTTCCACTGACGTCTGTAGAGGTCCTTGCTGCCGAACTCTCCTGGAGGTGTAGGAATGGCTTCTCCTTTCTGAGTGAGGAGGGTGGCAGGCGTCAGGATGAGTGGGAACTCTGCATCTGATGACGGAGGGACGAGTGGTTTTGCATTGATGATGGCTACCACTTCAGCCATGAATGTGGTGAGGACTTCATGAGTGAGTCTGGAAGATCCATGTTCCAGAAGCATTGCATCCAATATGCGGCGTGTGATGTCGATCATTCGTTCCCATGAACCTCCCATATGTGAGGAATGTGGCGGATTGAAGATCCAGGTGCAGCCTTGGTCTGTGAGGTATCTCTTAACTGTGTTGTCATCATTAGAAGAAGGAATGTCGAGCTCCTTGCAGGCTCTGATGAAGTTGATACCACAGTCAGATCAAAGCTGCTTGGCCGGTCCATGTATGGAGAAGAATGACACTTCTGTGACTTTCTGCTGGGGACGACACAGGAATTCAGGTCCTATAAGCCATGTGGTATCCCTTAAGCGAGCTGCAGTGACAGATCTGGTGGCGTGATCGGCTGGATTCAGGTGAGTAGGCACGTAGTGCCATTGTTCAGGTTGTGTTGACCTTCTGATGCGTTGGACTCTGTTATTGACGTACACATAAAACCTTATAGCCTGGTTGCATATGTAGCCCAGCACCACCTTACTGTCTGTGTAGAACTGGATAGAGTCAGGCTTGAGGTCAATCTCGGAGGTGATCAGTTCTGCCACCTCTACAGCCAGAATGGCAGCACAGTGCTCCAGTCGTGGAATGCTGTGTTCGGGATGTGGTGTTAACCTTGCCTTGCCGAGGATGAAGCCTGCTTCACAATCTCCATTGGGGTTTGTGACCTTGAGGTAAGCAACTGCAGCTATGGCATCGTTTGAAGCATCAGAAAAGACACATATTTATTTGTGTTGAGCTTCAGAGGGAGAGATGAGAGTATAGGGTCTCGGAATTTGAAGCTTTCTGAAGTCTTGGAGAGAGTTTCTCCATGTGTGCCAAGATCCCTCCTTTTCTCGAGGTAGTGGTGAATCCCAATCGTTCGTGTCTGCCGTGAGGTCTCTAAGCAGAGCTTGGATGATGACTGGTGCCACAAAACCAAGGGGGTCGAACAGGCCATTCACCGTAGGAAGGACACCACAATGAGTGAAGGGCTTTTCGCTGTCTTCAACTTGGAAGGTAAAGGTATCCGTATTCAGGTCTCAACTGAGCCCAAAGCTGCGCTGGAGAGGAGGTAAGTCAACTCCAAGGTCCAGGTCCTTTAGGTCATTGGCATGGTCTTCTGAGGCAAAGGCTTTCTGCATGAATGAAATGAAGTGGTCGTTTGTATCCGGCTTTCTTTCCAGCGTGCGGCGGAGAGAGATGAGTCGATTGAGTGCTTGTCCTCGGTTGTTAGGAAGCCGTCGTCTTGGAGTTCTGAACGGTAGAGGAGCGACCCAGCTATTGCTACTGTCCATGAAGACCTCTTCATCCATGTTCTTTATAAAGAGTTTGTCCTCAATGGAAGGAGCTAACTTGTCATCGTCACTCGTCCTTTTGCAGACTGCCTGACCAAGACGATCCTCTTGCTTTCCGTGTTCTGGTTGCTCAGTAGGATCATCAGAGAGAGAGTTTGGAACCTGTATGCCGTATCTTTCTTTCACTTGAAAGCTGTTGGGGCACGGATCAAAGAGTGAGGGGCGACCATTCTCCAGCACATTTGTATGGAATGTGTTCACCTTGGCAGGTCTGTGGGCGTTTCCTAGACAAACATCACCGATGATGACCCACCCTAGGTCAAGTCTCTGAGCATAAGGTGAGTCGTGTGGACCATTTATCTGTTCACGTACCTTGTGGATTCTCAATATGTTTCTGCCTAGTAGAAGCAGGATGGGAGCTTGAGGGTCCAACGGTGGAATCTGGTAAGCCACTGGTTTGAGGTGAGCATGATGAAGCGCTGCTTCAGGTGTAGGGATCTCTGACCTGTTATTGGGCACCTGGTTACACTCGATTAGTGTGGGCAGAGGCAGACTCGTCTTTCCATCGAGGGTCTTCACTACGAAACCACTGGCCCTCCTTCCTGATTTCTCCACTAGGCCGGCACAAGTTCTCAGTGAATATGGGGAGCTGTTTCCTTCTATGTTGAAGTGGTCAAAGAACTGAGAATTGGCGAGTGATCTGTTACTCTGATCATCCAGCATGGCGTATACCTTTATGGCTTTCTCTTGCTGTCCTTCAGGGTAGACCGTCACAAGACAGATTTTGGAACAGGATTTGCCGCTGATGTGTGCTCCGCAGACCTTGGTGCAATGTGAGGTTACTTCAGGTGTCAGAATGTCTTCCTCTTCCTCCCCACCGTGCTCTGCTGCGGCGGTAGAGGCCGTTGAGACCCAGGGGGCTGGACCTGGGTGGAGTGCTGTGTTGTGGCCTTCGCCATTGCATTCTGCACATTTGACGGGCGTGATACAGTCCCGTGCCAGGTGAGTTGAAGAGGAACAGCATTTATAACAGATGCCACGTTCCTTTAGGAATGATTTGCGATCCTCCAAAGTCCGTTCTCTGAAGCTCCGACACCTCCTGAGCGGGTGCGGCTTGTTGTGAATGGGGCATTGCTTGACGGGGTCGTCCGTTTTCCCATCTGCGTCGTCGCTGGAGGAGGTGGTGGACAGTGACATTTCAGTTTTATGAACTGACACTGGAGTTCTCTGGTTGTAGCTTGTAGCAGACTATGCTGTCTTCGGTGGCCCAGGGCTTTGAGTGGAGAAGAAGAAGCTTGGGTCGTTTCTTGTTTTAGCCTGCTGGCAGATAAACTTGGCAAAAAAGGAGAAAGGTGGGAAGGGAACATTGTGATCTTCCTTATACTTTGATCCCTGAGTTATCCATTTTTCCTGCAAGTTGAATGGTAACTTTTCAACAATGGGATTTATCCCACGTGCCGTGTCAAGGTACAGAAGGCCTGGCAGACATCCCTCAGTTTTGGCTGAGTCCATTTCCATTAGGACGTCACCTAACTCTCTGAGCTTCAGGCGGTCTCGACTGAGGATCTTGGGAAAGTTCTCCAGCTTCTTAAACAGTGCATTCTCAACCACCTCCGGGGAGCCATAGCTCTCGTCCAGACGATCCCATATCATCTTCAACCCCCTTTCCGGGAGGTTAATGTGCACAGCTCAAAGTCTCTTGGCATGCTCAGAGGATTCCTTACCCAGCCATTTAGCAAGTAGGTTGATTTATTCGCTTGCTGACAGGTCTAACCCTCTTATGGTGTTCCGAAAAGTAGACCTCCATGCTCTGTAGTCTTCAGGTTTGTCGTTGAACTGTAGCAGCCTGGTGGTGATGAGTTCATGACGTGCAAAGAACCTCACGAAATCTGACATGCCTTGGGTCTGTTCGTAGTGAGGTAGAGCAGCTGGACTGCGATAGGTCTGCAGATGTTGTGAACGATAATGATGGGTTAGCCTTTGGTCTTCTGGTTGGAACTTGTGTTCATCCTCTTCCACAGTGTTTTTGTTGAGCTCACAACGGCGCTGAGATGCATGGCCAGGCTCTTCCTGTTCGTGTATTAACTCTGGGACAGGCTCTATGTCGGGCATTGAAGAGTTAACAGTTTGTGACCTGGAGTGGCTTTGTATGTATTCTGTGGTGCGTTGCACTGGATCTTGATGAGGGAGATGAAGGTTAAGGTTGCTGCTTGTTGCTTCACCTTCAACAGCTGCTTCAAGGACTTCTGCCTCCGCTAGAGCTGCTGCTGCCTCTTTTTCCATATCCAATATGGCTAATGTTGCTTCAATACGTGCCTTTTCCATTTTTATGTCCATTTCCTTTTGAGCAAAGGATATCTTTGCTTTGGCTGCTTAGGCCTTGGCTCTGGCCATCGCTGCTGCTGCACCAGTAACAGACCTACTTGAATGCCTGGAGGAGCCAGAACACTGAGATCTGGTCTCCTCTGCTTATTTCAATGGTGACTGTTCCTCCATTTCAGCTTTTGTGACTGGTGTCTGGAATGTGTAGCTTCGGAGATGCATTGAATCATGTTGGTGTTGAGTATCTGTACCTTTAGTAGATTCGCCCATGGGAAAGGTGTCTTTTCACTGGTCTGTCCTCCTCATGACTATGATTTGACAGACAGCTAAACCCTCATCACCAAACAGGAGGCGTTGTTACTTTTTTATCCAGTTTAATGACACAGGGTGAAACTACAAAGAGAACAAGAAATTACAACATCAAATAAGGCTGATTGGTATTACAATCACGATCGGAATACACAAAATAAGCCTAGGATAGTAGAATGAAATGTTACTACTATAACTCAACGGTTCTATTACAATTTGAGGTAAGTATGATACAACAATAAAAGTCTAACACATGAATGCCAGGGGAAATACTAATAGCTAGCTACCACAGAACTCCACAAAGTGCAATATAATAACTCATCTGGCCACAAATATCAAAAAATGGTGACATAGATCAAATGTAAAGAACATCTGATAAAAGGCTACTTACAGACAATGCCAACCAAGGGGGAAACTAAGAAGGATGGCGTTAGATTCTGTACACATCCCCAGCCATGAGTTCAAGATGGCTCCCTCGTGGTTCTGTTTTACTTTCACTTTCTAATCATGTCACATGACATAAATCAACAATAAGGAGGTAAGTAGTAAACACTAGTGGGAGACAAAACACAATAACAAAATCTCATCGGAGACATAACACGAGGCGTTAAACCGAGGCCCGTCTTCTCTCTGTTTGATGTAACAGATCCCAAGGCACTATTTCGAAGAAGACCATGGGAGTTATCCCCGGTCTCCTGGCCAATATTTATCCCTCAATCAACATCACTAAAACAGATTGTCTAGTCAATATCACATTGCTGTGCGCAAATTGGCTGCATTACAACAGTGACTACACTTCAAAAGTACTTCATTGCCTGTAAAGCACTTTGAGGTTGTGAAAGGCACTATATAAATGCATGTCTTTCTTTCTGTTATTGTTATTTTTCAGCAGGGTGGCTGCGGCTAGGCTGGCAGTTCCACAAGGAGCTCTGCAGCTCTTCACCTCTATCCATGGGAATCTCCTGCCATCCTTTGCCCGTTCTCTCCCAAATCTCCTTGATTCCACTGTTCAAGTCCCCCTGGCTCCATCAGTTGATGCATTTTAGCCCTAACTACAAGTTAACTACAAGTTATCTGCTTTAAACCTGCAATACCCACCCCCCACCCCTGCTCTCTGCTTCTCAAATTTGGTTTCTGAATTCTTGGACTTCTCAGGACATCAAGACTACGGGCTAGATTTTCAGGGAGCCGTCAGGCGGGGTTTCAGGCGTGTGGGGGGGGGGGGATATCCCGATTTTGGGGGTCCCACCACCATCCCGCCCAAAATCCCGCCCCACGTAAGTTTTAGGGGCGGCTGGTACCCGCCCAGCACTGGGACCCGCCGAAACCGGGCGGGAAGGTAGTTAACAGGCAGTTTTTAGCCTAATTCCCATTTTGAGGGGTTTCGTGTGGGTTTCCCGACGGCTCCAAACCATGCCAGGTTGGAGCTTTCCCGGGTAATTCCCATAATGCATTGCACATTACATTACCGTATTTACTGGTGTTAAACTCGCACATTACATTATCGTATTGACTGGTGTCAAACTCGCAATCAATACACGACAAAAGGTAAGTGTGTTTGGCATGTCTAAAGTTTGTAAAGAACTTTTACTTACCTTTACTTACCTTAACAGCCTTTCTTCCTGTAGGCGTCGGCAACGCATCAGTCAGCTGGAACTTAAAGCTGAACGGCTGCGATCTGTCAAAAGTGACAGCCTGCAGCTTTTAGTGCTGCTGAGATTTCTAACTGAGTCTGCGTAGAAGGACTCAGCTTAGAAATCAGACTGTCATGTTTCACAGCTTCAAACAGCTGTGAGACACTGATATTTCATCTGTCAGAAATCTTGACAGATGAAATTGCAGTCTGTGACGTCACCTGTTGCCGGGTGGCCCTTAATTGGCCTGCTGAGCCCGCTGGGCGGGCTTAACAAGGTCAATCAAGGGAAAATCGCGCGGATTGGCCAGACGTTGAAGTAAGCGAGTCAGAAACCCGAAAGGGGAAGACCCGCCTTCTTCCCAACAGGTTCGACAAAATCAACCCCTACGTTTCTGCACTGGACTACACTGGATGACACCACTACACTTCTGCACTGGACTACACTGGATTACACCACTACGCTTCTGCACTGAACTACACTGGATGACACCACTACACTTCTGCACTGGACTACACTGGATTACACCACTACGCTTTTGCGCTGGACTACACTGGATTATACCACAATGCTTCTGCACTGGACTACACTGGATTACACCACTATGCTTCTGCACTGGACTACACTGGATTACACCACTATGCTTCTACACTGGATTTCACCACTACATTTCTGCACTGGACTAAACTGAATTATACCGTAAGACTCATTTGCTGTGTCAAAAATTTGCTGCTAAAAAAAAATGATCTTCCCACTATGGCTGTTTCTCTGCTGAGCTGGGTGAATCATTCGACTGGTATTTCAGTTTTCTTGGTAGCTAGCTTGTAGTTTTACATTTTCTCCGCTGCTTCTGATCTATGGTGACATCCAACATCCCGTCAACCTGCACCACAACTGACTACCATTACTGTTGTGTCCATGTATAATAAGACACAGACTGCAGGAGAACGGTACAACAGGTGTTTACTCAACGTGGCTCACACGGGAACTGATCTGTACAGATTACTACTCAATGCTATATACAGGTGTGGTCACTGCCGGTACTGCAGTATACATGAGCTGTGAAAGATAGTTCCCCCTTTAAAGGTATATACATTACAATTCCTCCCCTTTTAGATTAACAGTACCATAACACTCATTTAACAATTAAATATCAAACTAATTACAATTAACACTTTTAACATGCAACATTAGCTGAAAATAGTCTATTTATATATTCAGTCTTTGGGGAGGCTTCCTGATCCTTTCTGGATAGTGCCTTTCCCGAGTGTCTTGCTCTTGGTGCGGAGGCAAATCTGGCCCCCTGTCGTCGGTCGGTTCATCAGCTTCCGATGCTACTGTTTCTGGGGTAGATGCGACCTGTACGTCGGGTTCATCAACAGGTACGTGTGGGCAAGGCATGGGGTTGACTTGTTCCTGTGACTCTAGGATCTGGTCAGCATGGCGTCTCACGATGCTCTCCCCAACGTCCACCGTGTACATTAGGGGGCCCTGCCATGTGCATATCGTTCCTGGCTGCCATTTTTCTGTTCGGTAGTCGCGGGCCAAGACTGGTTGCCCTACATTGAAGCTCCTTGTTGGCTTTTCATTTATGTGCTGGAATTGCTTACTCTCAACATCTCTTTGTACGTTTGGTCAGAGCAAATCCAGGCGAGATCTTAACCTTCGGTTAAAGAACATCATGGCTGGGGCCTGGTTGGTGACTGCATGTGTCGCATTCCGGTAGGCGAACAGGAAATTGTCCACCTTGTGCTGCAGCGGAATGTTGTCATTGTACATAGCCTTTATTGCCTTCTTAAAGGTTTGTACGAACCTCTCAGCCAATCCATTTGTGGCTGGCTGATACGGGGCGGATGTGTAATGCCTTACCCCATTCTTTTTCAAGGACCTCCGGAACTCTCCAGACACAAACTGTGGTCCGTTGTCGGAGCAAATCTGTTCTGGCAAGCCATTCCTGGCAAAAATGTTCCGTAGGACTGCAATAGTTTTCTCCGTGATGGTGAAGGACATTTTGATGACCTCAGGCCATTTCGAGTGCACAGCCACGGCAATTAAAAACATTGAGTCCATGAATGGACCAGCAAAATCAATATGCACCCGTTGCCATGGAAATGAGGGCCACTCCCATGGGTGCAGAGGGGGCTGTGGTGGTGCATTTTGGACTTCCTGGCACCCTGAGCAACTCTTGGTCAGGTCCTCGATTTGTTTATCGATTCGCAGCCACCACACATAAGCCCTGGCTAGGCTTTTAATTTTTACCCTTCCCAGATGACCCTCATGAAGCTCATTGAGCACTCTACCCCTTAATTTGGGTGGAATTACCACTCGGGATCCACACATCAAGGTCCCCCGGCACACTGACAGCTGTTCTCTCCTTGTCGAGAATGCTGGCAACAGTGAGTCGCCATGTGCTGGCCATCCCTTCACCGTCAAATCATATACCCGAGACAGTGTCGGGTCATTTCGGGTTTCCTTTTCGATACAAGCGTTAGTTACCGGTAGGTATTC
Organism: Somniosus microcephalus; assembly: GCF_052327205.1. Classification (NCBI taxonomy): domain Eukaryota; kingdom Metazoa; phylum Chordata; class Chondrichthyes; order Squaliformes; family Somniosidae; genus Somniosus; species Somniosus microcephalus. The sequence goes on from NC_140987.1 coordinate 345,537,026, forward strand.
AACTATAGTCGAATGGAATACTTCGACAGGATCCACTGCTGGTGCTTCCTCCGCAGTAGGCAGTGGCAGGCGTGATAGCCCATCAGCATTTCCATGCTGTTTCGTGCCCTTATATTCAATCTCATAGTGGTGCGCCCCTAGAAAAAGTGAACATCTTTGTAGTCGTTGCGCAGTCATCACTGGAACGCCCTTCTTCGGATTAAAAATGGAGACAAGAGGCTGGTGATCAGTCAGCAAGGTGAATTTCTGCCCGTGCAGGTAGTGATTGAACTTTTTCACTCCCCACACTAGGCTGAGGGCCTCCCTGTCAATCTGGGTGTAGTTACGCTCGGCTGAGGTTAGTGATCTTGACGCAAAGGCTATTGGCGTCTCTGAGCCGTCTGAGAATTTGTGCCACAGCAGCGCTCCAATGCCGTAGGGTGACGCATCACATGCCAACCGAACTGGTAATAAGAACATAAGAACATAAGAAATAGGAGCAGGAGTAGGCCAATCGGCCCCTCGAGCCTGCTCCGCCATTCAATAAGATCATGGCTGATCTGATCCTAACCGCCAATCCACTATCCCAGAACCATCTCCTGAATCTAACAGAATTAGACACACGAAATAGGAGCAGGATCAGGCTAAACGGCCCCTGGGCCCACTCCGCTACCCACAGGGCCATGACCGATCCGAACCTAGACTCATGTCCAAATTCCTGCCCGCTCCCCGTAACCTTTAATTCCCTTTACTTCTAGGAAACTGTCTATTTCTGTTTAAAATTTATGTAATGATGTAGCTTCTACAGCTTTTTGGGGCAGCATATTCCATGGACCTACCACCCTCTGAGTGAAGTAGTTCCTCCTCATCTCAGTTTTGAAAGAGCAGCCCCTTATTCTAAGACTATGCCCCCTAGTTCTAGTTTCACCCATCATCGGGAACATCTTCCCCGCTTCCACCCGATCCAACCCCTTCACAATCTTATATGTTTCAATAAGATCGCCTCTCATTCTTCTGAACTCCAATGAGTAGAGTCCCAATCTACTCAACCTCTCCTCATATATCCATCCCCTCATCCCCGGGATTAACCGAGTGAACCTTCTTTGTACTGACTCGAGAGCAAGTATGTCCTTTCTTAAGTATGGACACCAAAACTGTACGCAGTATTCCAGGTGCGGTCTCACCAATACCTTGTACAACTGAAGCAATACCCCCCTATTTTTATATTCTATCCCCCTAGCAATGAAAGCCAACATTCCATTGGCCTTCTTAATCACTTGCTGCACCTGCATACTAAACTTTTGAGTTTCGTGCACCAGGACCCCCAGATCCCTTTGTACTTCAGTACTTTCCATTTTCTTGCCATTAAGATAATAACTTGCTCTACGATTTTTCCTGCAAAAGTGCATAACCTCACACTTTCCAGTATTGTATTCCATCTGCCAAATCTCTGCCCACTTACTTAGCCTGTCTATGTCCCCTTGCAGGTTTTTTATGTCCTCCTCACTCACTACTTTCCCTCCCATCTTAGTATCATCTGCAAACTTTGATATGTTACACTCGATCCCCTCCTCCAAATCGTTAATATAGATTGTAAAGAGTTGGGGACCCAGCACTGACCCCTGCGGAACACCACTAGTTACTGATTGCCAGTCTGAGAATGAACCATTTATCCCAACTCTCTGCCTTCTGTTAGATAGCCAATCCTCTATCCATGCCAGAATATTACCCCTAATACCATGATTTTTTATCTTAAGCAATAATCTTTTGTGTGGCACCTTGTCAAATGCCTTTTGGAAGTCTAAATACACTACGTCCACTGGTTCCCCTTTATCCATCCTATACGTTACTTCCTCAAAGAACTCCAGCAAATTTGTCAAACATGAATTCCCCTTCATAAAACCATGCTGACTTTGTCCTATTAAATTATGATTATCCAAATGTCCTGTTACTGTCTCCTTAATAATGGACTCCAAAATTTTACCTACCACAGATGTTAGGCTAACCGGTCTATAGTTTCCAGCCTTCTGTCTACTGCCCTTTTTAAATAAGGGTGTTACATTTGCAGTTTTCCAGTCTGCCGGGACCTTTGCCGAGTCCAGGGAGTTTTGGAAAATTATTACCAATGCATCCACAATCCCTACCGCCACTTCCCTCAAGACCCTAGGATTTAAGCCATCAGGTCCAGGTGATTTATCCGCCTTGAGTCCCATTATTTTACTGAGTACCACTTCCTTAGTGATTTTGATCGTGTTTAGCTCCTCCCCCCCTTTAGCCCCCTGTTTGTCCAGTGTTGGGATATTCTTATTGTCTTCTACTGTAAAGACTGATGTAAAATATTCATTCAGTGTTTTTGCCATCTCCATATTTCCCACCATTAATTTCCCGGTCTCATCCTCTAAGGGACCAACATTGACTTTAGCCACATTTTTTCTTTTTATATAACTATAAAAATTCTTACTATCTGTTTTTATATTTTTTGCTAACTTACTTTCATAATCTATCTTCCCTTTCTTAATCAATCTTTTTGTTATTTTTTGCTGTCTTTTAAAGTTTTCCCAATCCTCTATCCTCCCACTAGATTTGGCTACCTTATATGCCCTTGTTTTTAGTCGAATACTATCCTTAATTTCTTTACTTAGCCACGGATGGCTGTCTTTTCTTCTACACCCTTTTCTTCTCAGTGCAATATATATTTTTTGGAAGTTGTAAAATAACTCCTTAAATGTACACCACTGATCTTGTATCGTCTTACCCTTTAATCCATTTTCCCAATCCACTCTACTCAATTCCGCTCTCATACCTTCATAGTCTCCTTTATTCAAGCTTAGCACGCTTGTTTGAGATCCAACCTTCTCACCCTCTAATTGAATATGGAATTCAACCATGTTATGGTCACTCATTCCAAGGGGATCCTTTACTAGGACATTTTTAATTAATCCCGTCTCGTTACACAGGACCAGATCTAAGGTTGCTTGCCCCCTGGTCGGTTCAGTTACATACTGCTCAATAAACCCATCCCTAATACACTCAATGAACTCATCCTCAAGGCAGCCCTGCCCAATTTGATTTGTCCAATTAATATGATAGTTAAAATCCCCCATAATTATAGATGTTCCCTTATTACAAGCCTCAACTGTTTCCTGATTGATACTCCGTCCAACAGAGTTGCCACTGTTCGGAGGCCTATAGACTATGCCCACTAGTGTTTTTTTCCCCTTAATATTCCTTACCTCCACCCAAACTGTTTCATTATCCAAATCTTTTGACCCAATATCATTTCTCTGTATTACAGTGATTCCTTCCTTTATTAAAATAGCCACCCCACCTCCCCTTCCTTCCTGCCTGTCCTTCCTGATCGTTAAATAACCTGGTATGTTTAATTCCCAGGCATTGTCACCCTGCAGCCATGTTTCTGTAATGGCCACAAGATCATACCCATATGTAGTTATCTGTGCCATTAACTCGTCTATTTTGTTACGAATGCTACGTGCATTCAGATAGAGAACTTTCAAAGATGTTTTGTGACACTTAGTTCCTGCTTTTGCCCTTTTTATTACTTTACCTTTTACTCCATACCTTCTGCCCCTTCCTGACACGCTCTGGTTTTTAATTTCCCCACTGCTACCTAAGTCTATGACCTTCTCTGTTGTCATTTTTATTATTTGCTCTCTAGGAACCTCCCCCCCACTAGTTAGTTTAAAGCCCTCTCTACAGCCCTAGTTATATGATCTGCCAGGACTCTAGTCCCAGCACTGGCCAAGTGAAGCCCGTCCCGACGGAACAGCTCCCTCCTGCCCCAGTACTGGTGCCAGTGTCCCAGGAAGCAAAACCCATTTCTCCCACACCAGTCTTTGAGCCACGCATTTAACTCTCTAATTTTATTTGTCCTAGCCAAATTCGCTCATGGCTCAGGTAATAATCCAGAGATTATTACCCTTGTGGTTCTGCTTTTTAATTTGGCCCCTAGCTGCTCAAACTCCCTCAGCAGAGCCTCCTTCCTTGTCCTATCTATGTCGTTGGTACCAACATGGACCACGACAGCTGGACCCTCCCCCTCCCACTCCAAGTTTCTCTCCAGCCCAGAGGAGATGTCCTTAACTCTGGCACCGGGCAGGCAACACAGCCTTCGGGACTCTCGCTCTCGGCTGCAAAGAAATCTATCTATCCCCCTAACGATCTATCTATCCCCTACCACTACAACATTTCTTTTCACTCACCCCACTTGAATGGCCCCCTGCTCCACGGTGCTGTGGCCAGGTTGCTCATCCTCCCTGCAGTCCCTGCTCCTGTCCCCACAGGGTGTAAGAGCCTCGAACCTGTTGGACAAGTGCAAGGGCTGCGGCTCCTCCAACACTACCTCCTGGATCCCCGTACCTGCCTCACTTCTAGTCACACCATCCTGACCCTGGCCACGGACTACATCTGCATTAATTAATCTAATTGGTGTGACTACCTCATGATACACAGAGTCCAGGTAACCCTCCCCCTCCCTGATGTGTCTCAGTATTTGAAGCTCGGACTCCAGCTCTTCAACACGGAGCCGGAATTCCTCGAGCAGCCAACACTTACTGCAAATGTGATCACCGTGAGCTTCAATGGTGTTCACCAACTCCCACATATTGCAGCAGCAACACATCGCCTGATCTCCCATTCTATGTAATTCATTAAATTTATTAATATTATTCTTAAAGATCCTCTGCCCCGATTCTAGATGGTGAATATCACACCTTAGAAACTATAAACCAAAGAGATTTAAGCTTAAAAGGGAGAAATACTTACCAACCAATCACTTACCCGCTTTCTGGTGACGTCACACTTGGATTACTTTTTACCTTTCTCCTTCCCTCCGAGTTCAGAGACTGGTACACCTTACCTGGTCTCTGGGGACTTTTATACCCCGCTCTGCCGCTCAGGTTTCCCGCCGACGCTGTGAGGCCTTACCTGGTCTCTGGGGACTTTTATACCCCGCTCTGCCGCTCAGGTTTCCCGCCGACGCTGTGAGGCCTTACCTGGTCTCTGGGGACTTTTATACCCCGCTCTGCCGCTCAGGTTGTAATGGGCCAATACATCTTTCGATGTGATTAGTGTTATGCTCTTCTGGAAAGCTCATCTACATTCATCACTCCACTTCCGTGGCACCCCAGTTTGCAGTAGGGTGTTCAGTGGGTGTAGTATTGTAGACAAATTTGGCAAGAACATATGGTAGTAGTTTACCAGCCCGAGGAACGACCTCAGTTGTGACACATTTTCTGGTGCTGGAGCCTTGACTACTGCCTCAATCTTCTCTGGGGACTTATGTAACCCCTCTTTATCGATAACGTGGCCACAATACGAGATCTGTTTTCTAAAAAACTCGCATTTGGGGCGGTTAGCTCGGAGCCCATATTCCTGCAATCTAGTGAGCACCTGCTCCAGGTTGGCAAGGTGATCACTGTCATTTTTGCCCGTGACCAGGATGTCATCCAAATAACACTGGGTCCCTGGGATCCCTTGCAGGACTTGTTCCATTGCCCTCTGCCAAATAGCCGGAGCTGATGCTACCCCGAATACCAGCCAGTTGTATTGGTACAGACCTTTATGGGTGTTGATTGTGAGGTATTTTTTTGATGCTTCTTCTACCTCCATTTGCAGATACGCCTGGGCCAGATCAATCTTAGTGAAGCGTTTCCCTCCCGATAGTGAGGCGAAAATATCTTCAATCCGCAGAAGTGGATATTGTACGGTGTGAAGGACCGGGTTCAATGTTACCTTAAAGTCCCCACAGATGCGAACCTTCCTTGGTTCCCCAGGCGTGCTGCTCAAAGACTTTTTCATCACAGGGACGATGGGTGTAGCCCAGTCGCTCCAGTCTACCTTGGACAGTACGCCTGAATGTTCCAGACTCTCCAGCTCTGCGTCGACGGCTGGGCGGATCGCATAAGGTACCAGACTGGCCTTAAAAAATTTTGGGCTTGCATTTTCTTCAATTTTAATCATCGCTGTCATGACTTTTAGTGTTCCGAGTCCTTGCTGGAACACTTCTTTCGCGTCAGTTAGGATCTTTGACAGTCGCCCAGGTGTGACGTCATCATCCTTTTTGTTAGCCACAGTCAGTGCCTGTATGGAATGCCAATCCAGTTGTATTTTCCGGATCCATTCACGTCCCAGTAATGGTGGTCCTCCATCCTGCAATACATACAGGTCTAGTTTTGGTGTTCCCTTACCGTTATATATAACGGTCACCCTTATTTTTCCTTTGGGGTAGACTGTTTGCCCCGTGTACGTCTTCAAAATAATTTTTGTGTCTCTCAAGGGTATGTGTGAAATAGCCACTCATAGTCCCGTCGGTTTATGACTGTTAGGGCTGATCCTGTGTCCAATTCCATCTTTACCTGGACTCCTGCTATCTTGAGAGTGACCCAAATGGTTCGGTGATCCTCCGTTGTGATCACATTATGTAGTTTCAGACAACTCAGTTCCCTGCTTTCGGAGTCGTTATCACTCTTTTGTTCATCTGAACTATTCTCCGTCATCTTATGTACCTTCTTGTACTTTTCTTTGGTAGGTTTCTTATTGCTGGTTTTCTTTCCCGACCTGCAGACTCGTGCTATGTGTCCTACTTTTCCACACTGTCTGCACACTTTTTCTTTGAACCAGCAATCATTCTGGTCATGCATTGTTCTGCCGCAGCGATAGCACTTCCCTGTTCCATACGACATTTCGTTTGTGCCACATTCTTGCGGTCTCTGTTGTATCTCTGCAGCGCCCCGTGCTGCTGCTTCATATGATACCGCAATGCTGAAAGCCTTTTCCAGCGTAAGGTCCTTTTCAGATAAAAGCCGTTTCTGGGTTCCTTCACTTTGAAGCCCACACACAAACTTGTCTCTTAAGGTATCTGCCAGTCCCGCTCCAAACTGGCAGTGTTTCGATAGTTTGCGCAGTTCTGTTAAATAATCAGCATTGCTTTCATCCTTATGCTGGTTCCGTTTGTCAAACTTGAATCTTTCTGCTATCAGCAGCGGTGTGGGGTTTAAATGTTCCTGGAGTATCGTTACTATGTCTTCAAAACTCTTTTCCATTGACTTCATTGGGGTTACTAGATTTCGTAATAAACCATATGTCTTTGCACCCATTAAATTTAACAATACCGACGCTTTCTTGTCATCTGACACCTCATTTGCCTTGCAGTATACCTCTATTCATTCGACATATGTAGTCCAATCTTCGACTTCATTGTCAAATGCGGTGATACTGCCACTCTTCGGCATTTTGGGTGTGGTTTAAAATGGCGTCTCCCAATGGCTTAAAATGGCATCTCCCGTGCTTTCCTTCCTCCCCCGCTGCTGCCAATGCCGCTCCCGGCGGTTCTCGTGGCAATGGCGGCACCCTGTAGGTTTCGCGCGCTTCTCCTGCGCTGCTGCCAACGGCACTCTCGGCGGTCCTCGTGGCAATGGCAGCGCCTCGCGGGTTTGTGTGCGTCTCTCCCTCCCTCTCTTCGACGCTGCTCGGCCCCTGAACACCGGCTGCACCCTGTGCGCTCTGCCCTCTCTCTCTCTCCCCCCCGTCGATGCTGCTCGGCCCTTTGCTGTGCCGCTCGGTTGGGCTCTTGCCCGCCGCTGTCCGGGAAAGGTCTGCGCACTACCTGTTGCCAGCCCGTTTCGCTGGACCACCTCGACTGGAAAGCCAAGCCTGGCTCTCGACAGCCTCCCCCGCAATTCGCGAGTCTCTGCTGGATGACTGGGCGGTTGCCCGTGATCGATGCCCAAGTCTCTGGCCTTGATCTCCAATCCACTGATCTCCAGGAACGAATCCCCGGGAGGTGATGCAGAGTTGCAGGTAGGTTCGAACTTGCCTTGTTGCCAATGTTGTGTCCGTGTATAATAAGAGACAGACTGCAGGAGAATGGTACAACAGGTGTTTACTCAACGTGGCTCACACTGCAACTGATCTGTACAGATTACTACTCAGTGCTATATACAGATGTGGTCACTGCCGGTACTGCAGTATACATGTGCTGTAAAAGATAGTTCCCCCCTTAAAGGTATATACATTACAATTACCACAGCAATAACCTCCATCCTTCAATTCTCAACCCTTCAAATAGCTTCTGGACATCACTCGCATGCTATTCCTTTCTCCGAGCTATACCTTCCACCACTTACCCCGCTCAGAGCGTTGTGGTGGCTGACGTAAGAAAACTGTTAGGCACTTGGTCTAAGCTTTAAACAAAGCTTTAATTAACTGTTTTACAACATGGAAGTCTAGCTGTGTCCTTCACTAGTTCCTGTTAAGAATGTCCTGTGCAAGCTGGTCCCGTGCCCGAGTATTTATACTCTCTCTGGACAGCGCCACCCGTAGGCCGCTCAGTATTATTTCATAAGCCTTTCTTTCATGAATGACTGATTCATGTCAGTGGCAGTGTGGCTCTCATCACCAAATCACACCTGGGTCTGTCCCCCTACTCCTCCAACACTTTCTCCTCCTTTGAGCATCTCACCTTGTTCTACCTTCTCACCTCTCATTTAAAATTGTCGTTCTCTAACACCCACCCAAGTATCATAAAAATTTTATTACTGTAGGTATTCGGATTCACCTAAGTAGGTATTGGCCGAATGCCTACTAAATAATCGAGTTCGACTTCAGGAGAACAAACAAGAAGTTCTTTAATTCAAGAATAACCGAATTCCAACAGGTAGGTACAGGAAACAGATGAAATACAGCAGGTAAGAGAGATGGATGCAGGAGAGCCTTGGAGTAGGTCTTTCCCAGCGGGGACGCCACGAGGACTGAGTTCGCAGTCCTGTGGATTGTGTGATGACATCATCACGTTTGCGTCGTGACGTCATCACGTTGTCCGCGTTTTCCCACGCTTGGGGCGGTCACGTGATGCGCGTCGTGACGTCACCACATTTGCCCGCGCTTAGGGCAGTCACGTGACGTGCGTGATGACGTCAGCGCGTTAGCCCGGCACTGCAGCTGGCCATTGCGGCCGAAGTCGGGAGCAGGAGGCCGAACCGGGCCGGTGGCTGCCGTGGGAGCGACAGGCCGATCCAGGCCGGCAGCCGCCGCGGGAGCGGAAGGCCGAACCGGGCCGGTGGCTGCCGCGGGAGTGGGAGGCCGAGCTGGGCCGGCTCGCGTCTCGGTGAGTCACGTGATGAGCGATGTGACGTCACCACGTTACGTCGCGTTCTTAAAGGGGCAATGGCCCGAACAGGTAAGTTATATACACACATAGTTAAGTTAAAGGGAATTATTATGTATTATAAGTAAGGGACACCCGGTGGTACCGCCACATACGCCCCCCAGAATTCGCTTTAACGAATGTCAAAAGACGAAGTGGTCTGACGGGCTGGTGGTCTGGCGGACGATCGTACTGATGTGCTGTAACGACGATGGGTTGTCAGTGGTCTCGGCGGTCGTGCTGTCTGGACTTGGCGGGCGAGGTCGAAAGGCGCTGGTCGTGAGCGGATCCTTGCGTGCGTTGTGGCGGATAAAATGTATCCAGCCATGCGAAGGATCGTGGTGTCATGGCGAACAAAACGCATTCAGCCATGCGAAAGACCGTGGTGATGTGTGATCTCTACAGCCCGTGGTTCGAAGCGGGCGCCGGGGCAAACAGCTGACTGGCAGGCTGGGCATACGCGGACCATGGCTCTGTTGATGTTGGAAAAAGTCCCCAATCTGACAAAATCTGTAGGAACTGTGGAAATGTACCTTTTAAAACTGAATACTGTAGTTACATGTGCCCCTTTTTGACAAACAAAATGGAGTCCCAGTCCTCCCAGAAGCCTCTGCAGAAATGTCCTCGTTTCCTTCCTTAAACTTGTTAACCTTGACTAAACACTGTAAACCGTTGCTTATCTGCGTTGTAAACAAAGACCTTTTACATGAGTAAAGGGAACCTTAAGCAGGCCACCTGGCCAGAGGCTTGGCCACCAGATAACAGAAGAAACATATTGTATGAAGTAACTATATTCCAAACAATACTGATGGTCTTAATTGAATAGTCTAGAATAAATAACTACCCATTGTATTATCAATAGTTTTTCTCTACGCCAGGCTTTAGAAATATGTAGAAACTTAGTTAAGGATTGAAGAACTCTTTGTCCCTTTGTCTGACTAGAAAGACACATGATGAAACCATAACCTGTTTACTTTACTGTATAAATATGTTGTTAATCTGTAATTCTGCAGAGAGTCTCTGCTAGCCTTTGACTTAGCGGGGCGCTCTCCTTGCAGCAAGTAAAAAATTTATTAAAAGAACATCTACCGGAGTTGATCGTTTCAGAGTCTCATTGAGAGTCGAGATTTCGACAGAACGCCGAATGGGCGATCCAGGAGGACTTGGCGGGCGAGATCGGTGAACTTGCCGACAGGTGAGCGAACCGTTGCTGCGTTGATCAGTGATCGGTGATGACTGCAACTTTCGCGTAACCGATCACGGCCGCGGAATGCCCATTGGACCCGTCGTCGATGGTCGCAGCGTCAGTAGATGGTTGCTTTTGTCGAGGGGAAAACTGTAGCGAGGGCGGTAATGCTTCGAGTTGTTGTTGGTTTAGGGGGAACACTGCCGGGAGGGCGGCAACGCTTCGAGTTGTTGTTGATTTAAGTGGAAAACTGCCGGGAGGGCGGCAACGCTTCGCTTTTGCGCCGGAAAGAGTGGTAGAAAACACAACCAGCAGGCTGACGGGCTGCTGTGTCGTCGGCGGGGAATGAGTCTTCGTGTTTCACGAGGGTTGGGTCCTCGTGGTTTGTGAGGGATGGGTCCTCGTGGTTCGCGAGGGATGAGTCCTTGTGGTTCGCGAGGGATGGGTCCTTGTGGTTCGCGAGAGAAGGGTCCTCGTGGTTCATGAGGGAAGGGTCCTCGTGGTTCACGAGGGAAGGGTCCTCGTGGGTCGCGAGGAGTGCGTCCTCATGGTTCATGAGGAGCGAGTCCTCGTGGCATCTCCGCGGGGGCGGGCTCCGATCTTGAGGGCCTGAAAACCTGCAGAACCCGCGCTTGGAGGGATGTATACTTGCTGTTGCGTTGGGAGATGTCGTGGAGGCAGACGATCCGTGTGGCGGTAGAAATGTCGAATACGGAGACCGTAAGCAGGTGCGTGGTCTGCGCCGCATCGATGTTCTCGCCGAACGGGGCTTCTACCTTTATAAAGCACGAGGGCGGTTGCTGCTCCCTGTATTGCGGTAGTGACAGCGAAACGGCTGATGCTTCCATGGCATGCTTCTTTTGTGAAAATCGTTCACAAAAATCGGGGTCCGGCTGCGTTTCATTCGTGAAAAACGGGCTCACCTCCAGGCTGCGCTTCCTTTGTGAATACGTTCACAAAGGCGGGGTCGTCAATGTAAGAATTGGTGTTTGTCGGTTGTTCGTCGGCTGTTCGTTGGTCGTCTTCTGTGAAGACGAGGTTCAGGCTGCGTGTTTCTTCCGTGAAAAACGTTCACGGATATGGGGTCACCAATGTAGTTATTGATGAGCTCCCGTACTCACGTCGTTGGGTCACCAATTGTAGGTATTCGGGATCACCTAAGTAGGTATTGGCCGAATGCCTACTAAATAATCGAGTTCGACTTCAGGAGAACAAACAAGAAGTTATTTAATTCAAGAATAACCGAATTCCAACAGGTAGGTACAGGAAACAGATAAAATACAGCAGGTAAGAGAGATGGATGCAGGAGAGCCTTGGAGTAGGTCTTTCCCCAGCGGGGACGCCATGAGAACTGAGTTCGCAGTCCTGTGGATTGCGTGATGACGTCATCATATTTGCGTCGTGACGTCATCATGTTGTCCACGTTTTCCCGCGCTTGGGACGGTCACGTGATGCGTGTCGTGACGTCACCATGTTTGCCCGCGCTTAGGGCAGTCATGTGATCTGCATGATGACGTCAGCACGTTAGCCCAGCACTGCAGCTGGCCGTTGTGGCCGAAGTCGGGAGCAGGAGGCCGAACCGGGCCGGCGGCCGCCGTGGGAGTGGAAGGCCGAACCGGGCCGGCGGCCGCCGCGGGAGCGGGAGGCCGAGCTGGGCCAACTCACGTCTCGGTGAGTCACGTGATGCGCGACGTGACATCACCATGTTACGTCGCGTTCTTAAAGGGGCAACGGCCCGAACAGGTAAGTTATATACATACATAGTTAAGTTAAAGGGAATTATGTATTATAAGTAAGGGATACCCGGTGGTACCGCCACATTACCGAGATATCCTCACTGCTTTCCTCCCTCAGCCTCAGAAGAGTGACTTCTCATCCTCGGTGGTTTCAACCTCCATCTGAATTCCTCATGCTCTCTCTCTTCTGAGTACACGAGCCTCCTATCCTCCCTTAATCTCTCCCCCTATGTGAACACCCCAATCCATATTCACGGCCGCCCCCTTGACTTTGCCATCTCTCGTGGCCTCGCTACTTCCCACTGTGTCAATCGAAGATAAGGCCATCTCTGACCACTTCCTTGTATCGCTTTCCACCCAGATCACCCGACCCCCACCCAACCCTACTTCCTTCTGTGTCCGCCCCTGGAAAAAACTCTCCCAACTCTCTTACAACCGCACTTACAAAATCCCAACTGTCCAGCCTTTGGCCCTCCAGTCACCACGACATTTCTGCAGCTATCGATCTGCTCAACCACACCCTCACCACCACCTTTGATGCCCTGGTCCCTATTAAAACCATTACTCTCACCCTAGCCATTCCCCCTGGTATGGCCATAATCTTCGCTCCCTGAAGTCCAAGGGATGCAGACTTGAATGGAGTTGATGGACAACTGGTTTAGCCATTCACCACCACATATAGCATTATTGGGTCCTAAACTTGTCCGCCAAAACTGCTCACTATTCCAGGATCATTCTGGAATGCAAAGATAACCCCCAGCTATTATTTTCTACTGCTAACCGTCTTCTTAAATCCCTCTCCCTTGCCTCCTCCACACTCATCTCCAACAACAGGTGCGAGGAGCTCATGGACTTCTTTGTCTCTAAGATTGAGACCATCCGATCAGGTGCCTCTGCCACTTCCCTTCCTTCCCCTAGCCCACTGGGCCAATCTTCCTCTAAGGTTCAACCCTGCCCTAGCCCTGAACGCACATCTTTCTCCAGTTTCTCTCCGCTCTCCCCTCTTGATCTCTCCATGCTCATCCTGTCCATGAGACCCACTTCCTGCTCCCTCGAACCTATTCCCACTAAACTGCTGACCATCCAACTTCCTTTTCTGGCTCCCATGTTAGCTGACATTGTTAGCGGTTCTTTCTCCTCAGATGCTGTCCCCCTCTCCTTCAAATCTGACATCATCCCTCTCCTCAAAAAAACAACCCTTGACCCCTCCATCCTTGCAAACTACAGCCCCATCTCCAACCTCGCTTTCCTCTCCAAAGTCCTTGAACGTTTTGTCGCCTCCCAAATCTGTGCCCATCTTTCCTGGAACTCCATGTTTGAATCCCTCCAATCAGGTTTCCGCCCCTGGCACAGTTCTGAAATGGCTCTCATCAAAGTCACAAATGGCATCCTTTGTGACTGTGACAAAGGTAAATTGTCCCTCCTCGTCCTTCTTGACTTGTCTGTAGCCTTTGACACGGTTGACCACTCCATCCTTCTCCAACGCCTCTCCACCGTCGTCCAGCTGGGTGTGACTGCACTCGCCTGGTTCCATTCTTATCTATCTAATGGTAACAAGAGAATCACCTGCAACAGCTTTTCTTCCCACTCCTGCATTGTTACCGCTGGGGTCCCCCAAGGATCTATTCTCAGCCACCTCCTATTGTTACCGCTGGGGTCCCCCAAGGATCTATTCTCGGCCCCCTCCTATTGTTACCGCTGGGGTCCCCCAAGGATCTATTCTCGGCCACCTCCTATTGTTACCGCTGGGGTCCCCCAAGGATCTATTCTCGGCCACCTCCTATTGTTACCGCTGGGGTCCCCCAAGGATCTATTCTCGGCCACCTCCTATTGTTACCGCTGGGGTCCCCCAAGGATCTATTCTCGGCCCCCTCCTATTTCTTCACTACATGCTGTCCCTTGGCAACATCATCCGAAAACACAGCATCAGTTTCCACATGAATGCTAACGACATGCAGCTCTACCTCACCGCCACTTCTCTCGAACGCTCCACACTCTCTAATTTGCCAGACTGCTTGTCCGACATCCAGTACTGGAGGAGCAGAAATTTTCTCCAATTAAATATTTGGAAGACAGAAGCCATTGTCTTCGGATCCCGACAGAAACTCCATTCAAAGCCACCAAGTCCATTTCTCTCCCTAACTTCTGTCTGACGCTGAACCATACTGTTAGCAACCTTGGTGTCATATTTGACCCTGAAATGAGCTTCCGACCACGTATCCGCAGCATAACTAAGACTGCCTATTTCCACCTCCGTAACATCGCCCATCTCCGCCCTTGCCTCAGCTCATCTGCTGCTGAAACCCTCATCCATGCCTTTGTTACCTCTAAACTTGACTATTCCAATGCACCCCTGGTTGGCCTCCCACATTCTACCCTACATAAACTTGAGGTGATCCAAAACTCGGCTGCCCGTGTCCTAACTCGCACCAAGTCCCATTCACCCATCAGCCCTATGCTCGCTGACCTACATTGGCTCCTGGTTAAGCAACGCCTTGATTTCAAAATTCTCATCATCTTATCAAATCCCTCTATGGCCTCACCACTCCCTATATCTGTAATCTCCTTCCGCCCTGCAACACACTGAGATATCTGCGCTCCTCAAATTCTGCCCTCTTGAGCATCCCTGATTATAATCACTCAACCATCCATGGCTGTGCCTTCTGTTGCCTAGGCCCTAAGCTTTGGAATTCCCTCCCTAAATCTCTCCACCTTTCTACCTCGCTTTCCTCCTTTAAAACGCTCCTAAAACTTACCTCTTTGATCAAGCTTTTGGTCATCTGCCCTAATTTCTTATGTGGCTCAGTGTCAATTTTTTGTCTTTTAACATTCCTGTGAAGCGCCTTGGAACATTTTACTACATTAAAGGCGCAAAATAAATACATGTTGTTGCTGTTGTTGTTGCTATTGGACTTGAAGGGGCAGCTCCCTTTAAACACCTCCTCTTGTGACTGGCCATGTTAGCTCTCACAGTGGTTAGAGGTTAACATTTTGCATTATTGTTTCCAAAGGCTCCATGTGGATAGGTCAGTTTTCCTGTCACGCTGGGAATGAGACTGAGGGGCATGAGAGGTAAGGGAGTGAGACACACCTCTATCATTGCTACAGGATGTGCATGGGGAACAGTGCCTCCGCATTTCTTGGCTGCCCTTGTGAGGTCATTAAACCTGTGTGGCAGTTTGTGAGGTGATGAAGATTGCATTCACGGCCTCTGCCACCTCCCTCCATTAAGTCTGGACCATCCTTTTAAAGGACTTCCTGCTCTTAATCCCAAGGAGTCCTTCTTTTCTGGATCTTATTTCTGCTCGAAGGACGTGCACTGAAGCATCAGTAAAGCTATGCGCCCTTCCTGTTGCTGCCCACCCTCTCCCCACCGGCTGCCCCTTCCTCACTGATTGCTGCACTGTTCTGCCAAAGGAAAAACATGTGCCCCTTTAATCAGCAGCAGCGGTTAAACCACTGCAATTTCCCTCTCTCCCAGCAGCAGTAAACCAATAGGCAGTGGTTTTATCGCTATGAACCCCCCCCGCATAATTAATGAGGGCCAGTCCAGCAAACTTGAGCAGGCTCGTGATGGCCTCACGGGCAGACACATAGGCTGCCCTGCCGCTAACCAGCCAATGGAAGGAGAATCCAGCCAACTGTTTTACCAACGTCATGCGAATATGCTCACTCTCTCCAAGTTAACCAGAAAAGTGTTTCAAAAGGAACACTTACAATTAGTGATTGTGATAGCGAGCTTCCTGTTGCCTTAACGATTTCACTATCACATAGGGGTAAGTTTTACAGTTTAGCGCTCCCAGTGCAGTGCTTCATGTGACAGAAGCAAATATTAGGACTACCGCCTGCTCAATTTTCTGCCCGGTAAGATGGATGGATGGAAAATCATGTGGGCTGTAAGTCTGGCACATTGATCTTGATCTGCTCCTGTTGTGCAATGCTGAGGAGGTCTACATCATAATACTAGAACCCTGTGGGAATCTTCTGCCATTCCCTTGACATAATTATTGTGAAGAACCATCTCAGCCATTGTTATGTTCATAAATAAATAGACATTTTCATTATGAAAAGCTAGCTTGAGCTAGTCATTTATTCAGCCATGTGGACTAGTGTACAGGCATCCATCTTGACTACTGCCTTGTGGGTAGCCCACCTACTAAACATACAGCTCCACCTAGTGTACCATTCTAGAATGACATGTTACTGATCATTACATCCCCCTTCCTTAGAAGGTAAACAAAATCAATATCAATCAATCATAACGACATAAACATCTTCACAACAGTCAACACATTTTCAAAGCTTTACTTTATGAACTCTAAGATTTTCATTCTTTTATTATAGTTTTCTTTATACTCAAAGATTAAGTCTATCAGGCTTTTTTACTTCACGTGTGGATCTTTTCAGCACAGGTAGGTCTGATGTGTTTTCATGAGAGCCTGTGTGTGTGTTTGTGTTAGATTGTTCTGGTGATGATTGAAAGATTCAGTTGCGGCATTGTCATCGATTTGCTCTTGGATAGTTTCTTGTGTTTCAGGAGGGAACGGCGGTTCCTCCTGAGAATCTGTCCTTCCTCAGTTCTAACAGTGTATGACCTTGGTCCTACTTCCTCAAGAACTGTAGCTTTCCTGTTCCATGCATCTGGATCCTCAATCCTGACAACATCATCCCTTGTCAATGGTTTCAGAGTTTTGGATGACTTGTCATAGTATGATTTCTGTTTCAGCTTTAACAGTTGAAGTCTCTGTCTCAGTTCCTTACTCTGCTTTTCTTTTGCACAGCAGGGTAGCGTGGTGCACAACTTGCGACCCATTAGGAGTTCAGCAGGTGAAGAACGACAGTCTAAAGGGGAGGCTCGGTAGCTCAGCAGGGCGAGATAAGGATCAGACTTGCTTTCTGTTGCTTTCTTCAGTAGCTGTTTGAGAACTTGAACACCTATCTCTGCCTTACCATTCAACTGAGCATACAGAGGACTGGATGTGATGTGTTGAAAGTCATAATGTGCTGCAAACTGTTGCCACTCCTTACAGTTGAAGCACGGACCATTGTCGCTAACGGCAATCCTGGGAATTCCATGTCTGGCGAAGATGGATTTAACTTGCATTATGACACTGCTTGCTGATGTACTTGAGAGCAGCGCCATCTCAGGATAGTTAGAATAGTAGTCAATCACTATTAGATAGTCTTTACCATTCAAATGAAAGAGGTCCATACCAACCTTTTGCCATGGTGCTGTTGGTAAGTCAGCTACTATCATTGGTTCCTTTGCTTGTTTGTTTTGGTGTTTCTGACATGTCTCACATATGCCTATCATGTTCTCAATGTCCTTATTTATGCCAGGCCAGTAAACAGTGTCTCTTGCTCTCCTTTTGCATTTTTCAATTCTGAGGTGTCCCTCATGAATCCTTTTGAGAATGCCTTGACATAGAGCCTGTGGAATGTCTATTCTGTTCTGTTTTAGTAATAGCCCACTTGCGACACTTAACTCTGACCTGATGTGATAATACTTTGGACAGGAACCTTTTGGCCAACCATGATGAATGTTCTCTATTACTGTTTGTAACACTGTATCTTTTACTGTTTCTTCTGCTATTTGCTTTGATTTTGTGTCTGACACGGGCAGCGCAGCAGTGACCATACTCACATGAACATCCACGTCTTCTTCAGCAGAGCTCACATGACTCATTGTGGGTGCTCGGGATAGTGCATCTGCTAACACTATGTATTTGCCTGGTGTGTAGATCAGTTCAAAGTCATATCTTTGCAGCTTCATCATGAGTCGTTGGATCCTTGGAGACATCTCATTCAGATTTTTTTTTATCATTGCAACCAGTGGGCTGTGGTCTGTCTCAACTGTGAAGGTGGGAAGTCCATGTATGTAGCCATGGAACTTTTCTAATCCAACTACCAAGCCTAGACATTCCTTTTCAATCTGGGCGTATCAACACTCAGTATCAGTCATAGACCTGGAGGCTTAGGCAACAGGCTTCCAATCTTCACCCTCTGCTTGTAGCAAGACCGCACCTAGGCCATCTTTTGATGCATCCGTTGACACTTTGATTCTCTTTGTTGTGTCAAAGAAAGTGAGTACAGGTGTGGTTGTCAGCACTATTTTGAGGTTCATCCACTCTTGTTCATGTCTTTCTGTCCATGCGAACTCATTTGTTTTATGTAGCAGGTCTCGCAGACAGGTTGTCTTGGCTGACAAGTTAGGAATAAACTTTCCAATGAAGTTTATCATCCCCATGATGCGTAGTACTCCTGTTTTGTCAGTGGGTCGGGGCATTTTGAGTATGGCGTTTACTTTTTCCATATCTGGCTCTATTCCTTTACCAGATAGAATATTTCCTAGGAAAGTGACTTCCTGGATGCTAAACTGACACTTGGCTTTGTTGAGCTTCAGTCCATTCCGGCGTATGCTCTGTAGCACTTTAGTCAGTCGCTCATTGTGTTCTTTCAGTGTGGAGCCCCAGATGATGATGTCATCAACATAGACCCGGACTCCTTCCAGACCTTCAATTATGTGTTCCATCGCTTTATGAAAGATTTCAGATGCAGATATTATCCCGAAAGGCATTCTGAGGAAACAATACCTGCCAAATGGTGTGTTGAAGGTACAGTATTTGGTGCTCTCTTCATCCAGTTTTAGTTGTCAAAATCCTTGTGAGGCATCGAGCTTTGTAAAGTATCTGGCACCTGACATTTCACTGGTGATTTCTTCTCGCTTGGGAATCTGGTAGTGTTCACGTTTTATGTTTGCATTTAAGTCCTTTGGATCCATGCATATTCTTAGATCATTGTTCTTTTTCTTTACACATACCATGGAGTTAAACCAATCTGTTGGCTCTTCGACTTTCCTGATGACTGCTAGTGTGGTCATTCTGTCCAGTTCATTCTTGAGCTGGTCATGCAGGGGTGCTGGAACTCTTCGTGGAGCATGTACCACTGGCTGAGCATCCTCCTTTAGCTGGATCTTGTAAGTGAATGGTAGAACTCCAAATCCTTTGAACACATCCTGGAAATTATTTACTACAGAATCCACTGAGTCATCTGGTCTGCTTATGGCACAGTTTATATGGTAGAATAAGTCCTCACAAGCTTTGTCACCTAGTAGTGAATCAAGTCCTTCAGCCACAACAGAAAACATGAGATGATGCACTTTGTCTTTGACTGTCACTTTAAGTCTGCATACACCTAAGCTATCTATTTTCTGTCCATTATAGTTCTTCAGTAGTACTGACTTTTTCTGTATTTTGGGCTTTTCTTTCATATTTTTAATGTCACTCATACTGATTAAGTTTGCTTTTGCCCCAGTGTCTAGTTTCAATGTAACTAATGCTCCATTTACCTGCAGTGGCATCATCCATTTGTCCTCTTTTACTGCATTAACTTTATGTTCAGCATTGTCCATTCCTGAGGGCTGCACATTTTCTGTATCCTTTTCGATATTGTCACATGACACCATTCCTACAAAAAATGTCTCACTTCAATCAGTGTCCTCAATCACATTGACTTGTTGCCCTTCCTTTGTTTTTACTTTTGAAAATCATTGTTTGGCAAAGTGATTCTTTCCATTACATTTTGTGCCCATTTTCCCAAATGCAGGGCATTGTCTTGACTGGTGCTGGTAACCACAGCGTTTACAATTAAAAGTTCCATCCTCCGATTGCTTTGCATTTCTGTTCTACCCACGTTTCTTCCCCTTGTAGGACACAGCACCGACATTCACTACAGTCGCACCATTATTAATTTCACTGAAAGTCTTTGCATGCTGTTGAGCTAGCTTACTGGCATGGCATATTTTCACAGCATCCTCCAATGTTAGTTCGGTTTCTCTCCAGAAACGTTCCCTGACTTTTTTATCATGAATACCAAACGCAATCTGGTCACAACTCATGGATGATTTCAGTTCAGAGAAATTACATGTTTGTGCTTTCAGTTTCAGATCGGTCACAAAGCTATCAAAAGTCTCATTTTGCTGCTGTGTCCATGAACGGAACATGTACCTCTCATAGGTCTCGTTCTTTTTGGAGAACAATGTGTATCAAACTTCTTTAGCACATCATCCATTTTTTCTCTGTCCTCCTCTTGATCAAAGACAAACATATTAAATACCCCTATCGCCTGTGAGCCTGCAACCGTGAGCAGCAATGCTATTTTCCTTGCGTCTGGCTTCGTACCGAACCCGATGGCGGCAATGTAGAGTTCGAATTGTTGTTTCCAAGTCCGCCAATTGCAGTCGACATTCCCCATGAGTTTCAAACCCTCCGGTGGCTTCAAATTCTCCATGTCGCGTTTCGCAATATTCAGCAGATATTACCACCTCTGGTACCATGTTATGTTCATAAATAAATATACGTTTTCATTATGAACAGCTAGCTTGAGCTAGTCATTTATTCAGCCATGTGGACTAGTGTACAGGCATCCATCTTGACTACTGCCTTGTGGATAGCCCACCTACTAAACATACAGCTCCACCTAGTGTACCATTCTAGAATGACATGTTACTGATCATTACAGCCATGTCAGCTGTGGCTCAGTGGTAGCATTCTCGCTTCTGAGTCAGAGGTTTGCGAGTCCCACTCCAGAGACTTGAACATGTAATCTAGACTAATATTCCAATGCAGTACTGAAGGAGTGCTGCACTGTTGGAGGTGCCGTCTTATGGATGAGACATTAAACTGAGGTCCTGTCTGTCTTCTCAGGTGAGCATAAAAGATTCCATGGCATTATTAAGAGGAAAATGAATGTAACCATATATTCAAGGGATCGCTTATTTGTGGAACTACAGCACGTTACATGCACAGACATTTTTATGGAGCTGAGGTATGTGAGCGGAACAAATTTACTTATTTAGCTATCTATGTTGAGTGGGGAAAACAATATACTCAATTGAAAAAAACTTTGAGAAATTCCTATGAGAGAAATCTGCTCTGTGTCTAGTGTATGTTCGTCACTCATGCAAAATGTTCGTCGCACACGCAAACTGTTCAACAACAACAACAACTTGTATTTATATAGTGCCTTTAACATAATAAAATGTCCCAAGGTGATTCACAGGAGTGTTATAAGACAAAAAATTGACAACAAGCCACATAAGGAGAAATTAGGGCAGGTGACCAAAAGCTTGGTCAAAGAGGTAGGTTTTAAGGAGCGTCTTAAATGAGGAAAGAGAGGTAGCGAGGCAGAGAGGTTTAGGCAGGGAATTCCTGAGCTTAGGGCCTAGGCAACAGAAGGTGCGAATAGTTGGGCGATTATAATCAGAGATGCTCAAGAGGGCAGAATTAGAGGAGCGCAGATATCTCAGGGGGTTGTGAGGCTGAAGGAGATTACAGAGATAGGGAGGGGCGAGGCCATGGAGGGATTTGAAAATAAGGATGAGAATTTTGAAATTGAGGTGTTGCTTAACCGGGAGCCAATGTAAGTCAGCAAGCACAGGGGTGATGGGTGAACAGGGCTTTGTGCAAGTTAGGACATGGGCAGCCGAGTTTTGAATGACCTCAAGTTTATGTAGGGTAGAATGTGGGAGGCCAGCCAGGAGTGCGTTGGAACAGTCATCATACATAAAAATCCTGGTTGGTTCTTGGGAAATGTGAGCCGATCAAAATCACTTACTTCAATGTCTGGTGGCAAATCTCTCACAAGCTTCTTTCTAAATCTTTTTGATGCCTTTTACCCCCTGCCCCCCCTCAAGTTTCTCCGTCTTGTAACAGCATAGCCTCTGCTCCATTGTGAGCTTATCCACAGGATGTCCACTAGTAAGGTTCCATTTGCTAACTTGTGCATTTCTTTCTTGTAGCAGCTTGGTATAAATTAAAACCCTCCAGTAGGCCGGGCATCTTGGGATAGACATTCACATTACTATGGTGATCTCTTATAAAACCGGGGTAGCTTGCGGTAGCTGTATGAGGAAAATCAGCTGACAATTTTAGAATACCTCAAAGAATCAGTAGCCGCTGATGTAAAAAGACATAATCAAGATGACAGTGAAGTGAAATTAAACTCCTAAGTCCCCTGGTTCCCTTACAGTGAGTGCAATTATAATCGTGGGCTGGTTAACAATAGTGATGCTCAAAAGGAACCTGGACAAAATAATATGGTTGGAAATCTAGACTGTGATAAATGTCAGTAAAGCTATTCAGTCCTTGACTAGGCAGAGACAGAAATACTAACCCCCCACTCCACCCCCACCTTACCCAATGGACTGCAGTAATTGTACTGTGAATCCTTTACTTTGAACTTGTTTGAAGGCAAGTGTGATAATATCCCTGCCACGCATTCCAGTAATAATATCTGCCCCACTGTATGAATTCAATGGTAAAGCCTCCTCTGATCAAAGTGTTAATTGTGAGATGAAATATTTTTTTGGGTGGAATCTTTTATATGAAATTTACAATGGGCTGTGACAAATTATTGAGAATTAATTTGAAGGCAAGCTGGAGCGAGCGTTGCCAAATTTACAGTCACCACGGTAAGACTGATATGAGCAATCTACTGTACTTTCTGGTACTGAGCTGGTGACTCACATTAGACTGAGCTGCTACATCATTCCCCAGCCCCTGTCTCTTTCATCCATGCTTTTGATACCTCCAGACTCGACTATTCCAATGATCGCCTGGCCGGCCACCCATCTTCAACCCGTCATAAAATAGGGCTCATCCAAAACTCCACTCCATATATCTGAACTCGCGCAAAGTCCTGTTCATCCATCACCCCTGTGTTCGCTGCCCTACATTGGCTGCCGGTTCACCAATGCCTTTATTTTTAAATTATCATCCTCGTGTTCAAATCTATCCATGACCTTGCCCCTTTTTATCTCTGTAACCTTCTCCAGCCCTACAACCCTCCAAGGATTCTGCGTTCCTGCAACTCTGGCCTCTTGTGCATCCCCCACAACCTTCACCCCATCATTGGTGGCCGTGCCTTCAGTTCTAGAATTCCCTCCCCAATCCTCTGCCTCTCTACCTCTCTCTCCTCCTTTAAGCCGCTGCTTAAAATCTACTTCTTTGACCAAACTTTTGTCAAGATCTGTCCTAATATCTCCTTCTTTGGCTCGGTGTCAATTTATGTGTGATGACGCTCCTGTGAAGCACCTTGGGATGTTTTACTACTTTAAAGGCCCTATATAAATGCAATTTGTTGTTGTTGCTGATCCCTTTTCCCACTGAAGCTGATTCCCTGTTGGTGGGGGGGGTGGCGGGGCTGGGGGGTGGCGAATGCCTACTTTGAAATGCACGTGGGTTTAATAAAGACTAGTCACCTGTACTTCACAGAGTAAGAATAGATTATGTTATGTTATTTATTGGAAAGTGAGTCTGTCGGGGACTACAGTAAGAATATTAGGGGTAATTCTGTGATCCTGCACTTCTAGTCTCATTTGTAGGGATTGCGAGTCAGAGATAATTGGAGCCACAATGTAGTATTGCTATCTCCAACTCATGCTCCTTTCGACACTGGTTTCCCCCTCGGAGCGTAAGATCATGGAATCACCCATATCATGGCATAACAAAAACACAACCAGATTGTTTACAGTTTAGTTGCTACAAAATTATTGTAAATTAAGAAAAGTTATTTTCCTCGATATGTTTACCTACTCTATTAAGATCTCATATTATTAAAATATTAAAAATCTTTTGTCTGTGTGTACTTCCAATATAAATTCCTATGTCCACACTTATAATGGAAACTGCCTATGTAAACTTGCCATGCTGTAATTACACCCTCCTGCCGTTAGTGGCACTGTAATGTCTCATTTGCACCTCCCACCTCCTCAACCTGTACTGCAGAGAAACTCCTTTGCTCCAAACAACCCAACTTCTGTTTTTCAAATTACTATGAGTTTTGCAATTTAATTAAAAATAATAATATAAAATTAAAGTACGATATAAGAATAAGAATAAAATGAGGGCTGAATTCTGTCAACACACCCTTGATGAATTATCCCTTGCCCTCAAACACAGCATCAGCATCATTCATCAAAAGATAACACTGTGGGAGATTGACTACATAAAAACAAGTGACCACACTTCAAAAGTAATTCATTGGGTCTAAAGCACTCCAAGGTCATTTCTTTGACTAGTTATTATCGGAGGAAATTAAAAAAAAACTGTTTTCTGGGATGCGGTCAATAATGCCAAGGCTGCATTTATCACTTATGGTGAGTTGTCCTGGGAATTAAGAGTGAATCCCATATTGTAGGACTCAAGACTAATGTAGGGATGGTAGGTTTCCTATGCTGAACAATATTTGTGAACCAGTTAGATAGCTGACAAATGACCAGATTTATTTAATTCACAATTTACCATAATGGGATTTGAACTCAGAACCATCTGGCGTGCTAGTCTAGTACCATAACCATGAGGCTACCACACCTTTCAAACCTCGTAAGGGCAGCAGGTGCATGGGAACACCATCATCTGCAAAGCAATTAAATATATATTCTAACAAAGCACTGGAATTTATTTCTAGGGATATAGAATTCAAACTTGTATACAACCATGGTCAGGCTGCACTTAGAGTGCTGTGTACGGTTATGGTCTCCATACTATACAAAGGCCATAGAGGCACTGGAGAAAGTGCAAAAAAGATTTGCAAGGATAGTACCAGAAATGAGATTACAGCTATCAACAACAACAATAACAACTTGTATTTATATAGCGCCTTTAATGTAGGAAAACGTCCCAAGGCGCTTCACAGGAGTAATAAAAGACAAAAAATTTGACACTGAGCCACATAAAGATAAGTTAGGGCAGGTAACCAAAAGCTTGGTCAAAGAGGTAGGTTTTAAGGAGCGTCTTAAAGGAGGAAAGAGAGGTAGAGAGGCGGAGAGATTTAGGCAGAGCTTAGGGCCGAGGCAACAGAAGGCACGGCCACCAATGGTTGAGCGATTATAATCAGGGATGTTCAAGAGGGCAGAATTAGAGGAGTGCAGATATCTCGAGGGGTTGTGGGGCTGAAGGAGATTACAGAGATAGGGAGGGGCGAGGCCGTGGAGGGATTTGAAAACAAGGATGAGAATTTTGAAATTGAGGTGTTGCTTAACCAGGAGCCAATGTAGGTCAGTGAGCACAGAGGTAATGGGTGAATGGGACTTGGTGCGAGTTAGGACACGGGCAGCCAAGTTTTGGATCACCTCAAGTTTACGTAGGGTGGAATGTGGAAGGCCAGCCAGGAGTGCGTTGGAATAGTCAAGTCTAGAGGTAACAAAGGCATGGATGAGGGAAAGATTGAACGGATTGGGGCTTTTTCTTTAGAAAAGGGAAGACGTAGAGGTGACCTGATAGAGGTCTTTAAAATTATGAATGGGTTGGACTGGGTAGATGTGGAGAGAACATTTCCACTTTGTGGGAGAATCCAAAACTAGGGGCCATAATTTCAAGCTTGTTAGTGATAAATCCATTAGGGAAATTAGAAATTTCTTTACTCTGAGAGTGGTTAGAATGTGGAACTCGCTACCAACATTCCTACTAAGCTGCATGCCCCCGGGACCTTCTTTTCAAATGTGAAATTTCACATATGCGCGCAACTTTGAATAGGCCATGCAGCCCTTTAAAGGGAGCGCGCACCCAAAAAAATCATTAGGGGGAATATTGCTCGCTACATGAAGTGGTTGAGGCAAATAGCTTAAATTCTTTCAAAAGGAAACTAGATGAGTACATGAGAGAAAGGGGAAAAGAACAATATGCTGAACGGCTGAGATGAGGAAGATGGAAAGGGAGGAGACTCATGTGGAGTATAAACATCAGCACAGACTAGTTGGACTGAATGACCTGTTTCTGTGCTGTATATTCTATGTAATTCTATGTAATTCCTCTCAAAGTCACACAAAATCCTGACTTGGAAGTATATCACTGTTCCTTCATCATCACTGGGTCAAAATCCTGGAACTCCATTCCTAACAGCACTGTGGGAGTACCTTCACCACACAGACTGCAGCAGTTCAAGAGGAAGGCTCACCACCTTCTCAAGGGCAGTTAGGGATGGGTAATAAATACTGGTCTTGCCAGTGACCCCCACATCCCGAGAATGGATAATTTAAAAAAAATTCTACCTTGGAAGACATACATAATGGCCCAGAAATTCAGGTCGGGGGCTTCCCACGGGTGCAAGCCCCCGACCTGCACTTACTTTGCGCGCCGGCAGTTGAGCTCTGGGCTCCCGTGGAATTCCGCTCCGGGGCCTGCTCCAACTCCCGGCACGCGGTGCTTGTGTGTCCCATGTAATGATATCAGCAAATAGTGATGTTATTTGCCTGTTTGATTATCATGTCTTACCAGCATAGTTGCCTGATTGATTGCTTGTGCCTGACCAGCAGAGGGCATGTGACCGAGAGAAGCAAGGCAGTTAGTTTAGTTTCAGTTTCGTTCTAGATGCATCACTAGCATAATGGTGTCTCCTGAATGCTGTATAAAGAGTTGAACAGACTTTAGATTAAAACTCATTCTCTTTCATAAATGTCTCATCATTGAACCCACAAAGAAATCAACACATGGTGTCAGAAGTGGCTGAAAGAGATGAAGAGAAAATATCTGAAGTTAAATCAGCTCTCCAGAAATTAGCAAGCCAAAAGAGAACATCGTTGCTTACCATTAGAGAATAGCTAACGAAGTGAAAGAATGGAAGGTTTACACCCACCGGCGACGCTGCAATTGACAGGTAATGTGGCTGAAAATTGGAGGAGATTCAAACAACGTGTGGAGTTGTATTTAGCGGCAATCGGAGCTGACGAGAAAAGTGATAAAAAGAAATCGTCAGTGTTCTTACATGTCGTGGGTAATGAAGCGCTGGAGGTGTATAATAACTTCACATTCGCTGCTGATGGAGACAAAATGAAGCTAGATAAAATAATGGAACAGTTTGAGGCCTACTGCATACCTAAACATAACGTGACGTTTGAGAGGCACAGATTTTTCACATGTGTACAGAAAACGGGTGAGACTATTGATCAGTATGTGACTGAACTGAGAAACAGAAGCAAATCGTGTGAATTTGGGGGACTGACAGACTCGCTGATAAAAGACAGACTGGTGTGTGGTATTCCAGATAATGGTCTAAGGGAAAGACTGCTAAGAGAGCAAGATCTAGACCTGGGAAAAGCCATAGCACTGTATAGGGCTACAGAAGCTGTGAAGTCGCAGGCAAAGGAGCTGTTCAGTGACAGTAGCTGCAACATGGATGCAGTAAGTAAGAACGGATACAAACCGTTTAACAAAAAGAGCGCCAATGTGAAAAAAGAGGCGTGGCCAGCGAACGAAAATGAAAGGGACAATCGAAAGCCATGTAGTCGATGCGGTACACAGCATCCACCAAGAAAGTGTCCAGCATATGGTAAAACATGCAATAGTTGCAACAAAAACAACCATTATGCCCATTGCTGTAAGAACCAAATGCAACAAAGCAAGGTCCATGCAGTAGATGAAAGCGACATAGAGGAGTTCTATGTAGATGTGGTGTCTGAAAACAAAAAAGAAGAAAGAGACTGGATGTTGACACTAAAAGTGAATGACATACACATTCCATTTAAATTGGATACTGGAGCACAAGTTAATGTGATATCAGAGACTGATTTTAAGAAAATTAGACCCAGACCAAAGATACATGGAATAAAAGTGAAAGTGACAGGATACTCAGGTACTGATATACCAGTGAAAGGAAGATGCATTGTCAAAGTAACACACAAGGAGAGAGAGTACACGCTAGCATTAATCGTGGTGCCAAAGGATGTGCAAGCCATACTAGGTTTAAAAGCCTGTGAGAGACTGAACCTGGTAAAGAGAGTCCTCGTTGTGGAAAGCGAAGGAGAGACAGTCTATGATGAACTGAATGTTGCGTACACACCGGGTAAGCTGATGTATACAGCAGACACGTTGTCCAGAGCTGTTGACCCAGGAGAGCCCGCAAACACAGTGAAAAGACGGATGTACAAAGCAAAAGACAGTGGAACTGACTTCTACCAGAGCATGCTTGTATACCGCACAACGCCGCTCGAGTGTGGTATGTCACCAGCCCAACTCCTGATGGGACGTCGGCTAAGGTCAAACCTACCCATCCCAGAGAACCTCCTGAAAACAAAAGAGGGGGAGAAAGTGAGGAAGTTCAAAGAACAACAGAAAGAAAAGCAAAAGTACTATTATGACAGAGGAACACAAAACCTACCTGAACTCCACACTGGTGACCAAGTAAGGTTCAAAGACAAAACAAACACATGGACTCAGAAGGGAACTGTCCTGAGTGAAGTTCAACCAAGATCATACACCATTCAGACAGATGAGGGTGCTGTTCTGAGAAGAAATCATCGAGATCTTCTCATGGGACCAGCCACAGCAGGTCAAGAGACTGATACTGTTGAACAACCTGATCACACAGCTGAGAACACATCACCTGAGGCAACAACTCAGATTCAAGGACAATCAATCAGAAAATCCTCAAGACACGTGAAGCCTCCTGAGAGACTCATTGAGCAAATTTAAGGACTATTGTTATAGAAGGAAGTAATGTTATCTTATTCTTTCTTCAATTTCTAGTGTATTGACATATTTCATGTGAACACACAAAGCAAGGTTAAAAAACCTTGATCATGATAATGATAATGTAAGTTCATTAAGTGTTACAGTTAAAATGCAGATTAATACAAAGAAAACATGTTGTTAGTTAAAAGTAAAATACTTTTGTTTTAAGAAAAGGAGATGTAAAGATATCAGCAAATAGTGATGTTATTTGCCTGTTTGATTATCATGTCTTACCAGCATAGTTGCCTGATTGATTGCTTGTGCCTGACCAGCAGAGGGCATGTGACCAAGAGAAGCAAGGCAGTTAGTTTAGTTTCAGTTTTGTTCTAGATGCATCACTAGCATAATGGTGTCTCCTGAATGCTGTATAAAGAGTTGAACAGACTTTAGATTAAAACTCATTCTCTTTCATAAATGTCTCATCATTGAACCCACAAAGAAATCAACACATCCCAGGGGTGTAGTTAGTGCGATGTGTCCCCTGGGATCACATGAGCCATGGGCAGCCAATCAGAGGAGGGAAAAGCCCATTCATAAGATTGACAGGAAGACCTGTGTAAACTTATGAATATACGGGCCCCAAAATAACAGTAAACCTACAAATAATTTTTTTTTTTAATCACACTTTTTAAATAAACTATAAATTACATTAAATAACTATTTTAAACAACAATTTAAATTTTTGAAAAAAATTATTTTATAAAAAAATGGGGCTAAAAATAAACTTACCTTGCTTTAAAGTATTTAAAAATAATAAACCTTTGGAAAAAATGTTTTAATTTTAATTAATTGACCACTTACCTTTTAAAATGCAGGCCTTATGCCTGGTTTTTACATTTCTAAAATCTAAAGACTTACCCTCACAGAAAAACCTGTAAAAAAAACGTAAGTTCAAAGCGCACGCGCAGACTCCCGCACGCATGCGTTCGACCTCTGAACCCCTTCATTCAGAGGAACAGAAGTGCCAGTTTCCCGCACATGCGCAGTGCATGCAAGAAACCGTCACTTCCATTGGGTCCACGCGTGAGTGCCCTGTGCATACTCACGCGTTGGGACCCGAATTTCTGGGCCATTATGTTCGCTCTCCAAAAAGGCAGTGGATGCTGGGTCAATTCAACTTTTCAAGACTGATATTGTTGGATTTTTGATGGGTAAGGATATTAAGGGATATGGAATAAAGTCAGGTAAATGGAGTTGAGGTACAGATCAGTCATTATCTAATTGAATGGGGGAGCAGTTTGGAGGGGTTAAATGGCCTCCTCATGTTCCTATGGCCACGATTTTGCTAACCTTGGTGGGTCCGTGGTGGGCAACATCGATGGCAGGTCCCAACCCCGCTGCTAGCTCCAGCCCGCTATCTGAAATGAATTTACCTTGATGGGACTTGTTAAGCCCATCCAGTGCATTTCTCGGCCAATTAGAGGAAGCGGGTCTGGGGACTTCATTTGATGACGCATCATCAGCCGGTTTCCTTAAAGGGACCATGTCCAAATTTATTCTGACATTTGTGCTGTCAGTGTTCTACAGCATTGAGGTGCTGCAAACACTGACAATCACTGCACAAAGGTACAGGGCTGTGCCCAGGCTCTCCCATAACTCCCTCCATATGCATTTATTACCCATCCCGAATTACCCTTGAGAAGGTGCTTATAGAGGGAGTCACAGCACGCAGGGAGGTCCTCTTCCCTTCCCGTGGGTGGAAGAGAGCTCCCCAGGAGCTCAACACAGCCTGGTTGCACATTGCAGAGGAGGACACAAGCAGGGATGTTGTCAGGAGGACCTGGGCGCAGTGTTGCAAACGTTTCAATGATCTCAGAATGGTAGTACAAAGCCACACTCAACTTCATCCGGCTGTGCCTATCATCACATCCCCATCACTCTGCCTTCCCTACCCTACTCCTGCACATCCTTACTCACACCAACTTACCTTAGACCTCTACCCATTCATCTCTCTCTATCTATATTATCACATCCCCATCTCACAATCCACCCCTCACACTCACCCTCATCCGAGTGCAATCATACCAACTAACAACACACAAGGGTAGGCACTTAGGTGTTTTATGCTATGTCCATGTAAAGTTTCTGTTAATGTGGTGTGAAACATTGAAACCTTTATTTTCAACACTTTGCGTTCTTGGACTGATTTTTGTGCACCATTGAAAGTGATTAGTGAGTTGCAGTGAATGGTGAGACATAACCACAATGGTGATGAGTGTGAAAGGAATGGCTTGGCATTGTAGGAATGTGTTATGGTGTTGGTATGGGGTGGTACCAACCTGGTGCATCATGTGGTAGCCAGTTGTACAGCGTCAAGTGAAGTAAATCTGGCCATGGTGAGGCCATCCCTGGTCAGGTGCTGATGCCCTGTGTCCTGTGCAGCATCAGTTGATTGTGGAGAAGGTTGGTGTTGTTGGTGCTGCTGGTGTTCCTGGTGCTGCTGGTTTTGGGGCTGATCGTGGTGGGATTCTGAGGACCAAGGTGAGAGAGTATAAAGGGTACCTATGCTGATGGAGTAGATGGCAGGTGAAGTAGAGATGGCAGAAGCGATCTGTCAATGGTGAGAGAGGTAATAAAGCCAGACTGGATGGAGACTTGTGTAAAGACTTGCAGCATGGTGAATCTGTTGCAGAAATGCAGTGAGGAAGAGCTTGTGGCTGAGGGAAGATATCTCTGTAAGGTGGGAACTTTTACTCTACATTTGAAGTTTTCAACTCATCAGCTGATACAATGGCCACTGACCTCCCGCCTCAGCTTCACAGAAGTGGTCTAGCAACAGTGTGAAACCCGTGGGCGAGCTGTCAAATTCAAAAGGTCAGTTTAAAACCATTGTTAAGTGGCTGTAAACAATAATTTAAACTGGCTCCCCTGCCACTGCATGTTGGGTCTGTGAGCAGACCCGACATTTGGTAAAGGCGTGTGGCGGCGGGTTCACAGCAGGGTCCCGACCCACTGGAGATAAAAAATATTTTCCCATCTGACCCACCACCGATCGCGCCCGCTGTGCCCCGGGAAAATCTCGGCCTATGTTGCTAAGAATGAAGTTTAAGCATGACAACTGCACACTCCCTGAAGTATAAAAGCTATTACTATACAGTTTAGCAAGGCTGCGATTCTGGAGTTAGTTGGGAGTCTGCGAGAGGCATGGAGCACCAGAGTTCCAATTCTCCGGCCTGTGCTTCTGTCTAGCGGGCCTTTGCTCAGGAAGTACAGCCATGCTGGATTTTGCCCGGATATCATTACCATGACTGAGAATTTTATTTGAGTACTCAGAGGTATAGAAATAGAAGGATAGAGCAGATGAATACATGGCTGGAGAGATGGTACAGGAAGGAGGGCTTCAGATTCCTGGGACATCGGAACTGGTTCTGGGGGAGGTGGGACCTGTACAGGCCGGACAGGTTGCACCTCAATAGAGCCGGGACCAATATCCTTGCGGGGGGTTTGCCAATGCTGTTGGGGAGGGTTTAAACTAATTTGGCATCAGGATGTAGCATTAGAAAGGAGAAACAAGGTGCACAAAGAACTGGGAGAGACAGGTAGCACTAGAGTGAGAAATAGTATGGTATTAGGTGAGGTCAGACTAAGAGAGAATACAAGAAGGTCTAAGACAGGTTTACAGTGCATGTGTGTAAATGCACAAAGTGTGGTAAATAAGGTTGATGAGCTGCAGGCGCAAATAACCACATGGGACCATGATGCTGTAGCAATAATGGAGACCTGGGCCAAAAAAGGGCAGGATTGGGTACTAAATATTCCTGGATATAAGTTGTTCAGGAAAGATAGGGAAGGAAAAAAAGGAGGGGTGGTGGCAGTATTGATTAAGGAGAATATTACAGTGCTGGAGAGAGAGGATGTCCTGGAGGGATCAAAGACAGAACCTATTTGGTTAGAGCAAGAAATAATAGAGGTGCCATTACACTACTAGGTGTATTCTATAAGCCGCCAACTAGTAGAAAGGATATAGAGGAGCAAATTTGCAGGGAAATTACACAGAGGTGCAAGAACTATAGAGTAGTAATAATGGGGGACTTCAACTATCCTAATATAGAATGGGATAGTAATAGTGTAAAGGGCAGAGAGGGGGAAGAATCTCTGGTGTGTTCAAGAGAACATTCTTGAACAGTACGTTTCTAGCCCAATGAGGAAGGAAGCATTGCTGGATCTAGTTCTGAGGAATGAGGTGGGTAAAGTGGAGCAAGTGTCAGTAGGGGAGGTGGTAGAGTTAGGGTGGGACATGGAGCTGGGGGAGGTGGTAGAGTTAGGGTGGGACATGGGGCTGGGGGAGGTTGTAGAGTTAGGGTGGGACATGCGGCTGGGGGAGTTTGTAGAGTTAGGGTGGTATATTGACCTGGGGAAGGTGGTAGAGTTAGGGTGGGACATGGGGCTGGGGGAGGTTGTAGAGTTAGGGTGGGACATGAGGCTGGGGGAGGTTGTAGAGTTAGGGTGGAACATGGGGCTGGGGGAGGTGGTAGAGTTAGGTTGGAACATGGGGCTGGGGGAGGTGGTAGAGTTAAGGAGGGACATGGAGCTGGGGGAGGTGGTAGAGTTAGGGTGGGACATGGAGTTGGGGGAGGTGGTAGAGTTAGGGAACAGTGGTCATAGTAGCATAAGGTTTCGATTAGCTACAGAAAAGGACAGGGAACAATCTAGAGTAAAATACTTAATTGGAGGAAGGCCAATTTCAGTGGGTTGATAATGGATCTGGCCCAGGTAAATTGGAATCAAAGATTGGCAGGCAAATCTGTAATTGAACAATGGGCTGCCTTTAAAGAGATCGATCACGTACAGTTGAAGTATATTCCCATGAGGGGGAAGGTAGGGCAACCAAAATCAGAGCTCCCTGGATGACAAAGAGATAGAGAGTAAGATGAAGCAGAAAAAGGGGGCGTATGACTGATGTCAGGTTGAGAGTACAAGTGAGAATCAGGCTGAATATAGAAAGTTCAGAGGGGAAATGAAAAGGAAATAAGAGGGTCAAATAGAGAGTAGGGGAATAGATTGGTAGCTAGCATAAAAGGGAATCCAAAAGTCTTCTATTGGCATATAAATAGTAAACGGGTAGTAAGAGAAGGGGTGGGGCCAATTAGGGATCAAAATGGAGACCTATGCATGGAGGCAGAGGGCATGGCTGAGGTACTAAATGAATACTTTACACCTATCTTCACCAAGGAAGAAGGTGCTGCAAAAGTCAAAGTGAAAGAGGAGGTAGTTGAGATACAGGATGGGATGCAAATTGATAAAGAGGATGTACTAGAAAGTCTGGCAGTACTTAAAGTAGATAAGTCACCAGGACTGGATGGGATGCATCCTAGGATGCTGAAGAAAGTAAAGGTGGAAATTGTGGAGGTACTGGCCATAATCTTCCAATCCTCCTTAGATACTAGGGTGGTGCCAGAGGACTGGAGAATTGCAAATGTTACCAAAAAGAGTGTAAAGAAAGAAAGACTTGCATTTATATAGCACCTTTCATGACCACCGTTCGTCTCAAAGCGTTTTACAGCCAATGAAGTACTTTTGAAGTGAAGTCACTGTTGTAATGTGGGAAACACAGCAGCCAATTTGCACACAGCAAGCTCCCACAAACAACAATGTGATAATGACCAGATAATCTGTTTTAGTGATGTTGGTTGAGGGATAAATATTTGCCAGGACACTGGGGATAACTCCTCTACTCTTCTTCGAAATATTACCATGGGATCTTTTACGTCCACCTGAGAGAGCAGATGGGGCCTCAGTTTAACGTCTCATCTGAAAGACGGCACCTCCGACAGTGCAGCACTCCCTCAGCACTGGAGTGTCAGCCTAGCTTTATGTGCTCAAGTCCCTGGAGTGGGACTATTAACCCACAACTTTCTGACTCAGAGGCGAGTGTGCTACCAACTGAGCCACAGCTGACACTAAAGGATAAACCCAGCAACTACAGGCCCGTCAGTTTAACCTCGGTAGTGGGGAAGCTTTTAGAAATGATAATCCGGGACAAAATTAACAGTCACTTGGACATGTGTGGATTAATTAAGGAAAGCCAGCACGAATTTGTTAAAGGCAAATCGTGTTTAACTAACTTGATTGAGTTTTTTGATGAGGTAACAGGGAGGGTTGATGAGGGCAATGCAGTTGATATGATGTACAGGGACTTTTAAAAGGCATTTGATAAAGTGCCAAATAATAGGCTTCCCAGCAAAGTTGAAGCACATGGAATGAAAGGGACAGTGGCAGCATGGATACGAAATTGGCTAAGTGATAGGAAACAGAGAGTAGTGGTGAACGGTTGGTTTTTCGGACTGGAGGAAGGTACACAGTGGTGTTCCCCAGAGGGTCGGTACTAGGACCACTTCTTTTCTTGATATATATTAATGACTTGGACTTGGGTGTACAGGGTCTTATGTTCATTAATAAATAGACATTCTTATTATGAACACAGCTAGCTTTTGCTAGACACTTTTATTGAGCACATGTGGACTAGGTACAGTATCTGTAGAGGCTTCCATCTTGACTGCTGCCTTGTGGGTAGCCTAGTGCCTCATGGGTAATGTAGTCTTAATATACATACAGCTGGGTAGTGTAGTCTTAATATACATACAGCTATATACAGCTCTACACAGCTCTATGGCTCCACCTAGTGTCCACTATAGAATGACATGTTATTGATCATTACACAGGGTACAATTTCAAAATTGCAGACGACACAAAACTTGGAAGTATAGTGAACAGTGAGGAGGATAGTGATAGACTTCAAGAGGACATAGACAGGCTGGTGGAATGGGCGGACACGTGGCAGATGAAATTTAACACAGAAAAGTGCAAAGTGATACACTTTGGTAGGAAGAACGAGGAGAGGAAATATAAACTAAAGGGTACAATCCTACAGGGGGTGCATGAACAGAGAGACCTGGGGGTGTATGTGCACAAATCATTGAAGGTCGCAGGGCAGGCAGGCAGGGCCGGGAGCGGTAACAGGGTGCAAGTGCCCTAGCGCCCAGGTGTGGCACTGCTAATGCCTCCTGTGAAATTCAGCGGGAGGTTAGCAGCAGCGGTAGCCGGTAGTGCCCCGCGGTGCTGCACCGCCGATGATGATGTCATCGCCGTACACACCGCCCCATTTGCGCTCCGCCTGTAAACTTCTCTTGTGCCCCCTGAACTATCACTGGGCGATGGGACCAACAGGTTCAGGGGCAGTTTTGCAGCAGTGGTGCCGGGTGATGGCGCAAATTAAAGGGCCGGTGTCGGGCGGCCATTTTACTTTTGGCTG
Organism: Somniosus microcephalus; assembly: GCF_052327205.1. Taxonomy (NCBI): domain Eukaryota; kingdom Metazoa; phylum Chordata; class Chondrichthyes; order Squaliformes; family Somniosidae; genus Somniosus; species Somniosus microcephalus. The sequence continues at coordinate 345,572,850 of NC_140987.1, forward strand.
GCTGCCAGCACCTGCGCCCTTTCGCATTTGCAGACGGGGTGCCGGCCGTGAACGTCCAGCCCGGTACTCCTGCTGCATGCCGGGCTGTTGCCACGGCACCCCGCTCCCCAGTGGTCTGGCCGGGTCCCGGTACGCGCAGTGCTAGGCACCTCCCCTTTAATTGGCACAGCTGCATGTAGCGCCGAGACATTGAGTTGTAGCATCCCAAGAAGGAGGTGGAGTGCTTCCAGTAGCGCTCCACCACCTTCTTGGTGTGCTATAACTGCATTTATGGGGTGGGTCGCTAGCTTTTTCGGGGCACTAAATTATATTTTAAATTTTGATTTCTGTCGGTTCCCAACGATTTCCCGGCAGGAACAGGTGGGAAGTTGGCCGGTAGCATTTAACTGAGGTTTGGAGTGAAAACTACCCCGGGCCTCAATTTTGAAGCAGTGCAAAACTCACCTGTGAAAAACTAGCCCACAGTTAAAATCAGGGCCTTAATGCAACAAAAATCAATATTTGACTTAAATATGGCTCAGCATTCACTGGAAATGCAATTATTGTTTAGATTTTATTTGACCCATCAAAAAAATCTCGAGACTGAAAGATGCTGTATAAATCTATAAAAGTAATTGCTACAGCTCCATTTATCTTTAATAATCACCTGCCACTGATGACACCGATTGCGGGACTGACACAGCGGATGGTAAATGTATTTATTTATCTCTGTGACAAGTATTTTGCTTCTATAAGGTTTGCTTTGTGTGAACAGGGCTTGACAAGATGATGGGCTGTATCGTTCTTAATCAGTTCTGGCGTGATGTTACTGCTTGAACTGTTCCCATTATAATTGTCTGTTTGCTCTGACCTTGTCTGTGCTTTCAGTACACAGGATTTAGTATTTCCTCCCAATTATGAGTCACTTGCTTGTTGCTCACTTTGTGTTTCCAGCTTAATTGTAAAGTGGAATTGTTGGGGTCTCACTACGCCAATAGCCGGGGTCATTACCTGTTGCTATATTTCATGAATATGGTGCTATTTATTAAACGGACGTCACTGAAATAAATTACGTCTGCAAAATTGCTGGCAGCACAGCTCAGTAAGTGAAAGGAGAAAAAAAATTATGGGGCCCTCTGACCAGTGAGATACAATGAATCTTAGCAAAGCTCCACAGCAACAACATATATTTGACCGCATAATGAGACCTTGTTAGATATCACGGTGTCAGCATTGAGGAAATACCAACACTAAATCTTCAGTTTTAAAAGTAAATATTGGGGCGAAGGATTGCTTTCATGCAACAAAACTGTTGACATATTTCATCGTTTCATTGTGTAAATAGTGTAGCTCGTGACTGAAAGATGTGTTTCTCATATATTTATATAACAGGGATATAATGCAGTCCACATTTTGGCATTTGAATGTTATGCATTTGAATGTTATGCATTTGGGACCACTCATTATATCAATCTTACATCAAACACCACTAGTCATGAGAAGTCCTTTTCTTAACAACAGAAAAAAATACAATTGGGAAAATTCCATAGAATGTATTCAGTAAACATTATGGAATTCTCGCATTGAACGATAGGCAAATTGAATATCCTTGATCAGTGAGCGCCATGGAAACTCATGAATGAATTAAGTTCTGATTAGGTCTTAATGGGGTCCTCAGTGGATAAATTTGCCAGCTTGGTTCTGCTGGATCGAGCTCTGTACAGTGTAACTCACACTTATATAGCATGATGATTAATGGAATAACGTGTTCCTAGACAATTCATGAAGGAGAAGAAGAACACCAAGTATGCGTTAAGGGAATGACTGAAGGCATGGTTGAGGTCATAGCTTTAGAAAATAATCTTTGATAGTGGAGAGGGAAATAGAAAGCCAGAGTGGTTTAGGAAGAGAATTCCAGAGGGTAGGGTGGGACATCTAAAGGCCCTGCCACTGCTGGTGGAGTGTGGGAGGGAGGGGTTGTGGGGGGGTGGGAGGAAGAGATCAACAGTAGGTCAGCATTGGCGGAATGTCATAGGCCACTAAGTTGATGGAGCTGGAGGGAGGTTGCAGAGGAAAGATGGAATGTGGGCAGGGGAAGATTGAGTATTATAGTGGGGCTGGAGGAAGTTGTAGATTTAGGGTATGACATGGGGTTAGGGGCTGTTATAGAGGCAGACTGGGACATGGGGCTGGGGGTGGTGGTAGAGTTAGGGTAGGACATGGGGTTGGGGGAGGTGGTAGAGTTAGGGTGGGACATAGGGCTGCGGGAGGTGGTGGAGTTAGGGTGAGATATGGGGCTGGGAGAGGTGGTAGAGTTAGTGTTGGACATGAGCTGGGGGAGGTGGTAGAGTTAGTGTTGGACATGGGGCTGGGGGAGGTTGTAGAGTTAGGGTGGGACATGGGGCTGGGGGATGTGGTAGAGTTAGGGAGGGACATGGGGCTGGGGAATGTGGTAGAGTTAGGGAGGGACATGGGGCTGGGGGAGGTGGTAGAGTTAGTGTTGGACATGGGGCTGGGGGAGGTGGTAGAGTTAGGGTGGGACATGGGGCTGGGGGAGGTTGTAGAGTTAGGGTGGGACATGGGGCTGGGGGATGTGGTAGAGTTAGGGAGGGACATGGGGCTGGGGGAGGTGGTAGAGTTAGTGTTGGACATGGGGTTGGGGGAGGTGGTAGAGTTAGGGTGGGACATGGAGCTGGGGGAGCTGGTAGAGTTAGGGTGGCGCATGGGGCTGGGGGAGGTGGTAGAGTTAGGGAGGGACATGTGACTGGGGGAGGTGGTAGAGTTAGGGCGGGATATCCTCAAGGCCTCCATAATCAGCACCTGTGAAGAGACGCTCGGTCACTCAACCAGGAAACACCAAGACTGGTTCGATGAGAATGACCAGGAGATCCAGGAGCTAGCAAGCGCAAGGCATTTCTGACCTGGAAACAGCAACAGAACTCGAGAGCAGGAAAGCAACTATACAGAAGCCTGAAGGCCGAGGTCCAACAAAAAACCCGCGACCTAAAGAACAGATGGTGGGTGGAGAAAGCGCAGGAGATCCAGCAGCTAGCCGACAACCATGACGTGCGTGGATTCTTTAGCGCAGTCAAGACCATCTACGGCCCAAGCACCCAAGGCTCTTCCCCACTGCGGGCCAAGAACAGAGAGGTACTCATCAAGGACGGGGAAGCAGTCAGTGCCTGCTGGAAGGAGCACTTCGAAGATCTCCTTAACCACGACTCTGTCTTCGACAAGAGTGTCCTGAACTCCATCCCACAGCATGCTACCTGCCACCATCTCAGCACAACCCCAGCCCGGCATGAGGTTGAAAAGGCCATACGACAACTGAAGAACAATAAGGCCTCAGGAGCAGATGGAATCCCTGCCGAGGCACTAAAGCATGACGGGGAAGCACTACTAGCGTGAATTCATGAACTCATTTCTCTTATCTGGAAGGAGGAGAGCATGCCAGGGGATCTCAGAGATGCCGTAATTGTGACCATCTTCAAGAAAGGTGACAAGTCCGATTGCGGTAATTACAGAGGAGTTTACCTGCTGCCTGCCACAGGGAAAGTCATCGCAAGAATCCTCCTCAATCGCCTTCTCCCAGTGGCTGAAGAACTCCTCCCAGAGTCGCAATGCGGATTCCGCCCACTAAGGGGCACAATGGACATGATCTTCACCGCACGTCAATTACAAGAGAAATGCAGGGAACAGCACCAACCACTGTACATGGCCTTCTTTGATCTCACAAAGGCCTTCGACACTGTCAACCATGAGGGATTATGGAGTGTCCTCCTCAAATTTGGCTGCCCTCAAAAGTTTGTCACTATCCTCTGCCTGCTTCACGATGATATGCAAGCCATGATCCTGACCAACGGTTCCACCACAGACCCAATTCACATACGAACCGGGGTCAAGCAAGGTTGTGTCATCGCACCAACGCTCTTCTCAATCTTCCTTGCTGCAATGCTCCATCTCACCCTCAGTAAGCTCCCCACTGGAGTGGAGCTAATTTACAGAACAAACGGGAAACTGTTCAACCTCCGTCGCCTCCAGTCCAGATCCAAGGTCGTCCCATCATCTGTCGTTGAATTACAGTATGCAGATGATGCTTGCATCTGCGCTCACTCGGAGGTCGAACTCCAAACCATCGTAAACACCTTCACCGAAGCATACGAGAGCATGGGCCTTACATTAAACATCCATAAGACAAAGGTCCTCTACCAACCTGCCCCCGCCACACAGTGCTGCCCCCCGATGATCAAAATCCACGACAAGGCCTTGGACAACGTGGACCACTTTCCATACCTTGGGAGCCTACTGTCAACAAGGGCAGACGTTGATGACGAAGTCCAACACCGCCTTCAGTGTGCCAGTGCAGCCTTCGGTCGCCTGAGGAAGAGAGCGTTTGAAGACCAGGACTTCAAACCCGGCACTAAGCTCATGGTCTACAGGGCAGCAGTGATACCTGCCCTGCTGTATGCCTCAGAGACATGGACCATGTACAGCAGATACCGCAAAGCACTGGAGAGGTACCACCAACGCTGCCTCCGCAAGATCCTGCAAATCCATTGGCAGGATAGGCACACCAACGTCAGTGTTCTTGCTCAGGCCAACATCCCCAGCATCGAAGCTCTGACCACACTCAATCAGCTCCGATGGACGGGTCACATTGTCCCCATGCCCGATACGAGACTCCCAAAACAAGCGCTCTACTTGGGGCTCTGTTACGGCAAGAGAGCCCCAGGTGGGCAGAGGAAACGCTTCAAGGACACCCTCAAAGCCTCCTTGAAAAAGTGTAACATCCCCACCGACACCTGGGAATCCCTGGCCCAAGACCGCACAAAATGGAGGAGAAGTATCCGGGAAGGCGCCGAACTCTTCGAGTCTCTTCGCCGGGAGCAAGCGGAAGCCAAGCGCAGGCAGCGCAAGGAGCGCACTTCAACCCAAGCACCCCACCTACCCGCCCCTTCAGCCACCATCTGCCCCACCTGTGACAGAGACTGTAGGTCCCACATTGGACTTATCAGCCACATGCGAGCTCATTTTTAATGTGGAAGCAGGTCATCCTCGGTTCCGAGGGACTGCCTAAGAGAGTTAAGGAGGGACATGGAGCTGGGGGGGTGGTAGAGTTAGGGTGGGACATGGGGCTGGGGAGGTGGTAGAGCTAGGGTGGGACATGGGGCTTGGGAGGTGGTTGAGTTAGGGTGGGACATGGGGCTGGGGAGGTTGTAGAGTTAGGGTGGGACATGGGGCTGAGAGAGGTGGTAGAGTTAGGGTGGGACATGGGGCTGGGGAGGTTGTAGAGTTAGGGTGGGACATGGGGCTGAGAGAGGTGGTAGAGTTAGGGTGGGACATGGGGCTGGGGGAGGTGATAGAGTTAGGGTGGGACATGGGGCTGGGGGAGGTGGTAGAGTTAGGGTGGGACATGGGGCTGGGGGAGGTTTTAGAGTTAGGGTGGGACATGGGGCTGGGGGAGGTGGTAGAGTTAGGGTGGGACATGGGGCTGGGGAGGTTGTAGAGTTAGGGTGGGACATGGGGCTGGGGAGGTGGTTGAGTTAGGGTGGGACATGGGGCTGGGGAGGTGGTAGAGTTAGGGTGGGACATGGGGCTGGGGAGGTGGTTGAGTTAGGGTGGGACATGGGGCTGGGGAGGTGGTTGAGTTAGGGTGGGACATGGGGCTGGGGGAGGTGGTAGAGTTAGGGTGGGACATGGGGCTGAGAGAGGTGGTAGAGTTAGGGTGGGACATGGGGCTGGGGAGGTGGTTGAGTTAGGGTGGGACATGGGGCTGAGAGAGGTGGTAGAGTTAGGGTGGGACATGGGGCTGGGGGAGGTTTTAGAGTTAGGGTGGGACATGGGGCTGGGGAGGTGGTTGAGTTAGGGTGGGACATGGGGCTGGGGGAGGTGGTAGAGTTAGGGTGGGACATGGGGCTGGGGGAGGTTTTAGAGTTAGGGTGGGACATGGGGCTGGGGAGGTGGTTGAGTTAGGGTGGGACATGGGGCTGGGGGAGGTGGTTGAGTTAGGGTGGGACATGGGGCTGAGAGAGGTGGTAGAGTTAGGGTGGGACATGGGACTGAGGGAGGTGGTAGAGTTAGGGTGGGACATGGGGCTGGGGAGGTGGTAGAGTTAGGGTGGGACATGGGGCGGCGGGAGGTTGTAGAGTTATGGTGGGACATGGGACTGAGGGAGGTGGTAGAGCTAGGGTGGGACATGGGGCTGGGGGAGGTTGTAGAGTTAGGGTGGGACATGGGACTGAGGGAGGTGGTAGAGTTAGGGTGGGACATGGGGCTGGGGGAGGTGGTAGAGTTAGGGTGGGACATGGGGCTGGGGAGGTGGTAGAGTTAGGGTGGGACATGGGGCTGAGGGAGGTGGTAGAGTTAGGGTGGGACATGGGGCTGGGGAGGTGGTAGAGTTAGGGTGGGACATGGGGTGGGGGGAGGTTGTAGAGTTATGGTGGGACATGGGACTGAGGGAGGTGGTAGAGCTAGGGTGGGACATGGGGCTGGGGGAGGTTGTAGAGTTAGGGTGGGACATGGGACTGAGGGAGGTGGTAGAGTTAGGGTGGGACATGGGGCTGAGGGAGGTGGTAGAGTTATGGTGGGACATGGGACTGAGGGAGGTGGTAGAGCTAGGGTGGGACATGGGGCTGGGCGAGGTTGTAGAGTTAGGGTGCGACATGGGACTGAGGGAGGTGGTAGAGCTAGGGTGGGACATGGGGCTGAGATAGGTGGTAGAGTTAGGGTGGGACATGGAGCTGAGGGAGGTGGTAGACTTAGGGTGGGACATGGGGCTGACGGAGGTGGTAGAGTTAGGGTGGGACGTGGGGCTGAGAGAGGTGGTAGAGTTGGATTGGGTGAGTTTTTGGGAGTAATGGTACACAAGGATGAAGATTTGAAATCATGCATTAGGGAAGAAGGATTAATTAGAGAACAGTAATGATGGAGACGATTGGTAAACCGGACTTGTTATAGGATTGAATGCAGGTGAAGAAATTTTGGACTGATTGGAGTTGTGTAGTGTTGGAGTTGTGTAGTGTTGGAGTTGTGTAGGGTTGGAGTTGTGTAGGGTATAGCTCGAGAGGCTGGCAATGAGAGTATTGCGGGTGAGCTTCTGGTGATAAAAGTGGATGAAAGTTAAACAACAACAATAACAACAACTTGTATTTATATAGCGCCTTTAACGTCGTATAATGTCCCAAGACGCTGCACAGGAGTATTCAAAGAGAACAGATTTGACACTGATCCATATAAAGATAAATTAGGGCAGGCGACCAAAAGCTTGGTCAATGAGGTAGGCTTTAAGGAGTGTCTTAAAGGAGGAAAGAGAGGTAGAGAGGCAGAGAGGTTTAGGGAAGGAATTCCAGAGCATAGGGCCTAGGCAACAGAAGGCACGGCCACCAATGTTTGAGAAATTATAATCAGGGATGCTCAAGAGGGCAGAATTAGAGGAGCACAGATATCTCGGGGGGTTGTGGGGCTGATGGAGATTACAGAGATAGGAAGGGACGAGGCCATGGAGGGATTTGAAAACAAGGATGAGAATTTTGAAATCATGGCGCTGCTTAACCGGGAGCCAATGTAGGTCAGCGAGCAAAGGCGTGATGGGTGAACGGGATTTGGTGCGAGTTAGGACACGGTCAGCTGAGTTTTGGATGACCTCAAGTTTACGTAGGGAGGAATGTGGGAGGCCAGCCAGGAGTGCGTTGGAATAGTCAAGTCTAGAGGTAACAAAAGCATGGATGAGGGTTTCAGCAGCAGATGAGCTGAGGCAAGTGCGGAGACAGGCGATGTTACAGAGGTGGAAGTAGGCGGTCTTTGTTATGCTGCGGATATGTGGTTGGATGCTCATTTCAGGGTCAAATATGACACCAGTTATAGTGATTGGGTAGGAATGTTGAAGAACCCCTGCATATTTGAACAAGAGCAGGGGGATCTCTGGTGTACTGGCCAACTTTCATCCCTCAATTAACACTACTGAAAGCAGATTAACTGGTAATGTTACTGTTGTGTCCGTGTATAATAAGACACAGACTGCAGGAGAGCGGTACAACAGGTGTTTACTCAACGTGGCTCACAGTGGAACTGATCTGTACAGATTACTACTCAGTGCTATATACAGGTGTGGTCACTGCCGGTACTGCAGTATACATGAGCTGTAAAAGATAGTTCCCCTTAAAGGTATATACATTACAATTCCTCCCCTTTTAGATTAACAGTACCATAACACTCATTTAACAATTAAATATCAAACTAATTACAATTAACACTTTTAACATGCAACATTAGCTGAAAATAGTCTAATTATATATTTAGTCTTTGGGGAGGCTTCCTGATCCTTTCTGGATAGCGCCTTTCCCGAGTGTCTTGCTCTTGGTGCGGAGGCGATTCTGGCCCCCTGTCATCAGTTGGTTCATCAGCTTCTGATGCAACTGTTTCTGGGGTAGATGCGACCTGTACGTCGGGTTCATCACCAGGTACGTGTGGGCGAGGCATGGGGTTGACTTGTTCCTGTGACTCTAGGATCTGGTCAGCATGGCATCTGATGATCCTCTCCCCAACGTCCACTGTGTACATTAGTGGGCCCTGCCGTGTGCATATCGTTCCTGGCTGCCATTTTTCTGTTCGGTAGTCGCGGGCCAAGACTGGTTGCCTTACATTGAAGCTCCTTGTTGGCTTTTCATGGATGTGCTGGAATTGCTTACTCTCAACATCTCGTCGTACGTTTGGTCTGAGCAAATCCAGGCGAGATCTTAACCTTCGGTTAAAGAACATCATGGCTGGGGCCTGGTTGGTGACTGCCTGTGTCGCATTCCGGTAGGCGAACAGGAAATTGTCCACCTTGTGCTGCAGCGGAATGTTGTCATTGTACATAGCCTTTATTGCCTTCTTAAAGTTTTGTACGAACCTCTCAGCCAATCCATTTGTGGCTGGATGATACGGGGCGGATGTGTAATGCCTTACCCCATTCTTTTTCAAGAACCTCCGGAACTCTTCGGACACAAACTGTGGTCCGTTGTCGGAGCAAATCTGTTCTGGCAAGCCATTCCTGGCAAAAATGGTCCGTAGGACTGCAATAGTTTTCTCCGTGGTGGTGGAGGACATTTTGATGACCTCAGGCCATTTCGAGTGCGCATCCACAGCTATTAAAAACATTGAGTCCATGAATGGACCAGCTAAATCAATATGCACCCGTTGCCATGGAGATGAGGGTCACTCCCATGGGTGTAGAGGGGCCTGTGGTGGTGCATTTTGGACTTTCTGGCATCCTGAGCAGCTCTTGGTCAGGTCCTCGATTTGTTTATCGATTCCCGGCCACCACACATAAGCCTTGGCTAGGCTTTTCATTTTTACCCCTCCCAGATGACCGTCATGAAGCTCATTGAGCACTCTATCCCTTAACTTGGGTGGAATTACCACTCGGGATCCACACATCAAGGTCCCCCGGCACACTGACAGCTGTTCTCTCCTTGTCGAGAATGCTGGCAACATTGAGTCGCCATGTGCTGGCCATCCCTTCACCGTCAAATCATATACCAGAGACAGTGTCGGGTCATTTCGGGTTTCCTTTTCGATACAAGCGTTAGTTACCGGTATGTATTCAACTATAGCCGAATGGAATATTTCGACAGGATCCACTGCTGGTGCTTCCTCCGCAGTAGGCAGTGGCAGGCGTGATAGCCCATCAGCATTTCCATGCTGTTTTGTGCCCTTATATTCAATCTCATAGTGGTGCTCCCCTAGAAAATGTGACCATCTTTGTAGTCGTTGCGCAGTCATCACCGGAACGCCCTTCTTCGAATTAAAAATGGAGACAAGTGATTGGTGATCAGTCAGCAAGGTGAATTTCTGCCCGTGCAGATAGTGATTGAACTTTTTCACTCCCCACACTAGGCTGAGGGCCTCCCTGTCAATCTGGGTGTAGTTACGCTCGGCTGAGGTTAGTGATCGTGACGCAAAGGCTATTGGCCTCTCTGAGCCGTCCGAGAATTTGTGCGACAGCACCGCTCCAATGCCGTAGGGTGACGCATCACATGCCAACCGAATTGGTAATGCCAGGTTGTAATGGGCCAATACCTCTTTCGATGTGATTAGTGTTTTGCTCTTCTGGAAAGCTCGTCTACATTCGCCACTCCACTTCCATGGCACCCCAGTTTGCAGTAGGGTGTTCAGTGGGTGTAGTATTGTAGACAAATTTGGCAAGAACTTATGGTAGTAGTTTACCAGCCTGAGGAACGACCTCAGTTGTGACACATTTTCCGGTGCTGGAGCCTTGACTACTGCCTCAATCTTCTCTGGGGACTTATGTAACCCCTCTTTATCGATAACGTGGCCACAATATGAGATCTGTTTTCTAAAAAACTCGCATTTGGAGCGGTTAGCTCGGAGCCCATATTCCTGCAATCTAGTGAGCACCTGCTCCAGGTTGGCAAGGTGATCACTGTCATTTTCGCCCGTGACCAGGATGTCATCCAAATAACACTGGGTCCCTGGGATCCCTTGCAGGACTTGTTCCATTGCCCTCTGCCAAATAGCCGGAGCTGATGCTACCCCAAATACCAGCCGGTTGTACTGGTAGAGACCTTTATGGGTGTTGATTGTGAGGTATTTTTTTGCTGCTTCTTCTACCTCCATTTGCAGATACGCCTGGGCCAGATCAATCTTAGTGAAGTGTTTCCCTCCAGATAGCGAGGCGAAAATATCTTCAATCCGCGGAATTGGATATTGTACAGTGTGAAGCATCGGGTTCACTGTTACCTTAAAGTCCCCACAGATGCGAACCTTCCTTGGTTCTTGGTTCCCCAGGCGTGCTGCTCAACGTCTTTTTCATTACAGGGACGATGGGTGTAGCCCACTCGCTCCAGTCTACCTTGGACAGTACACCTGAACGTTCCAGACTCTCCAGCTCTGCTTCGACGGCTGGGCGGATCGCATAAGGTAGCGGTTTGGCCTTAAAAAATTTTGGGCTTGCGTTTTCTTCAATTTTAATCGTCGCTGTCATGCCTTTTAGTGTTCCGTGTCCTTGCTGGAACACTTCTTTCGCGTCAGTTAGGATCTTTGACAGTCACCTAGGTGTTACGTCGTCATCCTTTTTGTCAGCCACAGTCAGTGCCTGTATGGAATGCCAATCCAGTTGTATTTTCCGGATCCATTCACGTCCCAGTAATGGTGGTCCTCCATCTTGCAATACATACAGGTCTAATTTTGGTGTTTCCTTACCGTTATATATAACGGTCACCCTTATTTTTCCTTTGGGGTAGACTTTTTGCCCCGTGTACTTTTTCAAAATAATTTTTGTGTCTCTCAAGGGTATGTGTGAGAATAGCCGTTCGTAGTCCCGTCGGTTTATGACTGTTAGGGCTGATCCTGTGTCCAATTCCATCTTTACCTGGACTCCTGCTATCTTGAGAGTGACCCAAATGGTTCGGTGATCCTCCGTTGTGATCACATTATGTAGTTTCAGACAACTCAGTTCCCTGCTTTCGGAGTCGTTATCACTCTTTTGTTCGTCTGAACTATTCTCCGTCATCTTATGTACCTTCTTGTACTTTCCTTTGGTAGGTTTCTTATTGCTGGTTTTCTTTCCCGACCTGCAGACTCGTGCTATGTGTCTTACTTTTCCACACTGTCTGCACACTTTGTCTGTGAACCAGCAATCATTCTGGTCGTGTGTTGTTCTGCCGCAGTGATAGCACTTCTCTGTTCCATATGACATTTCGTTTGTGCCATATTCTTGCGGTCTCTGTTGTATCTCTGCAGCGCCCCGTGCTGCTGCTTCGTATGATACCGCAATGCTGAAAGCCTTTTCAAGCGTAAGGTCCTTTTCAGATAAAAGCCGTTTCTGGGTTCCTTCACTTTGAAGCCCACACACAAACTTGTCCCGCTCCAAACTGGCAGTGTTTCGATAGTTTGCGCAGTTCTGTTAAATAATCAGCATTGCTTTCATCCTTATGCTGATTCCGTTTGTGAAACTTGAATCTTTCTGCTATCAGCAGCGCTGTGGGGATTAAATGTTCCTGTAGTGTCGTTACTATGTCTTCAAAACTCTTTTCCATTGGCTTCATTGGGGTTACTAGATTTCGTAATAAACCATACGTCTTTGCACCCATTAAATTTAACAATACCGACACTTTCCTGTCATCTGACACCTCATTTGCCTTGCAGTACACCTCTATTCGTTCGACATATGTAGTCCAATCTTCGACTTCATTGTCAAATGCGGTAATACTGCCACTCTTCGGCATTTTGGGTGTGGTTTAAAATGGCGTCTCCCAATGACTTAAAATGGCATCTCCCGCGCTTTCCTTCCTCCCCCGCTGCTGCCAACGCCGCTCCCGGCGGTTCTCGTGGCAATGGCGGCGCCCTGTATGTTTCGCGCGCTTCTCCTGCGCTGCTGCCAACGCCGCTCTCGGCAGTCCTCGTGGCGAGACACAGACTGCAGGAGAAACGGTACAACAGGTGTTTACTCAACGTGACTCACAGTGGAACTGATCTGTACAGATTACTACTCAGTGCTATATACAGGTGTGGTCACTGCCGGTACTGCAGTATACATGAGCTGTAAAAGATAGTTCCCCTTAAAGGTATATACATTACAGTTACAAAAAAAGATTCCTTATCAATAATATATTCCTTTTACTGTTGAAAACTTGGATGTTGTATAAACAATGCACTGGGACAGTTTATGAGGTCGTTTTTGGAAATTTATATTTATTAAACTCTGCATAAGTCGCCAAATTCACTAATTGTACATTAAGTGCTTTAAGGCAGGAACATAAAGACAGGTACATGGTGACAACAAAGAAAGCAGTGGGACGAGGTGCCAAATGGTGCAAAAGAGGCTGCGGAGATGTCAGTGGAGGATGCTGACAGGCGGGAGTGTGGGGAGGGGTGGGGCCTGATGGTCTGAAAGGGGCCAATGACTGTTCGAGCCCATTCTTAAGGCTCCTCTTCGCCACAAAGATGGTGGTGCCCCATATAGCCAAAAGCTGCCCCCTGTGCAATGCTCCCAAATCCCTTATCGAGTCCGACTGCAACCCAATCCCTTTCTCAAGGAAGCTCTCTTTCCAGGAGTTCATTGCCCAGTTCCAGATCCTGCAATCCAACCTCAGTGCTTGCAAAGCTCTGGTTATATGGTTAGAACTCACTTCTCTTTATCGAATGACCTTTTGCGAGCAATATCATGGGGGATTTGCTAGTTGTATGAAATAAATATCAATTCATCTTAATTGATTGTGGAACTCACACTTCCAAAATGAAATAAAATAGAAACCGAAATATGTTGAGCATCTTTGTGTTGAGCTGCCCTTAGACAAATACACACACGCCTTGATCTTTTGTATATATATACTGTATATACAGTATATATACCAATACAGCCATCGTATGTGGCCCACCTCTTTGAACTAGCCAAAGGTGTGGGTGTGGGGAGGGGCCACTTATAGTAATTCACAGCGCATCGAATAGTTGTACATTTGAAGTGGTTGGGCTTTACCCACTGATGGCGTGGAAGGTCAAAACCAGGGGAGCTGGACTGTTGGATCTATTACTAAAAAGCACAAGCTTTGTTTGAAGCTATTTCAGATAATGACATATGACCAGATGCCCTTCCCACCCATTTCACGTTATTTCCTTACCCTACCCATCTAAACTGAGTTCTCGGGGTTTCTGGACTCTGCATTCCATAAGGAAATGAGGTTAAAATAGCCTTGTGGCTATTGTTTGGTGCTGCCTTTTCCTTGCCCCTGCGGTCACAGCGACTGTCCCACTGGGAATCCCCCTAGATCCCTGCTTTTTGAAGGAAGAGGACAGTCAACACCACAGTGATACCAGACACTGCACCTCAGATACTCTTGCACCCCCATACCCAGCTGGTATCCTCACCCTAGAATACATAGGCAACAACAACTTGCATTTATATAATGCTTTTAACCTAGTAAAATGTCCCATGGCGTTTCACAGGAGCATCAAAACAAAATTTGACATGAGGCATGTAAGGAGATATTTGGACAGGTGAGCAACAGATTGGTCAAAGAGGTAGATTTTAAGGTGTGCCTTAATGGAAGAGAGAGAGAGGTGGAGAGGCAGAGAGGTATAGGGGGGGGAATTCCAGAACTTAGGGCTTAGGCAGCTGAAAGCACGGCCGCCAATGGTGGAGCGACTAAAATCGGGGATGTGCAAGAGGCCAGAATTGGAGCAGTGCAGAGATCTCGGAGGGTTGTTGGGCTGGCGGATATTACAGAGATAGGGAGGTGCGAGGCCATGGAGGGATTTGAACAGTTGGCAGAGCTGCACTTACCTCCACTTGTCTCAGGAGCAGTGCATGCGGAAGGATGTAACCATGGAATTATGCCACATCCTGGAGGCAGAGGGACGGTTCAACTCCAGCACAGGCCCGGCAAAACCAGCTGCCTTAAAGGAAGGACTGCACTCGACTTTTATGCATGCTTCCAGGGCAGGGTCATTGTGGGCATCAGCTGAGTAGCCGCCCACAGATACATCATTTATTCAAGCATTGCAGTTGATTTCCTACCCAATCGACAACAGACAGCCACATGAGAGCGTTCTGTAACTTTAGAGAGTTGGCTGGAATCTCGAAGGTGCAGGGGAGCATTATAGATTGCATCCTTGTAGCTCCACATACGCCATTACACAATAGAGTAAGGTTTTTGATAGCCAACCGCTAACCCAGACTTCCAGAGTGTAATGGATGGAAAGTCCTGGGCTGCATGCACACTAGTTCCTGTTATATACTCCCGGAGGTCAAGGCACTGAACCAGGATCATAAAATCAAAACATTCACTACCTACATGAAGCAGAATAGATTCCACTCTCAGTGTCTGTAACCATCAGCACCTCATAAACAAAATGCTTTCCATTCTTGCCAATTCGTATCAGTAATTGGTCCAACTAATATTTGACCCTGAAAAGCAAGTTGCAGAGTGCCTCCTGGGGGCAGTCGATGCTATCTTTTGGAACCATGGCTTATCACACCTCTGTAATTTCCTCAGACATTGGCTGAACCCAAATATAATGAGGTGTGTGCCTCCCCTAGAGATACCATTGGACACACCAGTGGCATGATGAAGCAGTGCTTGAAGTGCCCAGATCAACCTGGGTTGTCCTCCACTGCTGCCCATGCAGAGTTTGTTGGCTGCTGAATGCTGCATAACCTTGCACACAAGGGGACATTGCCATGGAGGCTGGTGAGGAGGAAGACCTCCATGTGACAGCAAGGAGACCACCAAGAGGAGCTGGAGTAAGATGCAGAGACATCGGAAAAGAACGCACTGTTGATAGAGAAATTTATGCTGCTCTCATAAAGGAGACCTTGTCTTAAATTGTCAATATTCCCACTGCATTAACAGCCCTGCCTACATCTTCCATAGATACATAGATACATAGAAGATAGGAGCAGGAGTAGGCCATTCGGCCCTTCGTGCCTGCTCCGCCATTCGATGAGATCATGGCTGATCCTTTAATTCAGTATCCCGTCCCCGCCTTCTCTCCGTAACCCTTAACCCCTTTTGCCCGTAGAAATATATCTAATTCCCTCTTAAATATATTTAATGAGCTGGCGTACACTGCCCTCTGTGGCAATGAGTTCCACAGGTTCACCACTCTCTGAGTGAAGAAATTCCCCCTCATCTCTGTCCTAAATGGTTTAGCCCTTATCCTTAAATTATGTCCTCTAGTTCTGTTCTCACCCGCCAAGGGAAACATTCCTTCTGCATCCAGTCTGTCTAGACCTGTCAGAATTTTATACACTTCTATGAGGTCCCCTCTCAATCTTCTAAACTCCAGTGTGTACATCCCTAAACTACATAGTCTCTCCTCATAGGTCATTCCCGCCATTCCTGGTATCAGCCTGGTGAATCGCCGCTGCACCCCCTCCATGGCAAGAACATCCTTCCTCAGATGAGGCGACCAAAACTGTACACAGTACTCGAGGTGTGGTCTCACCAGTGCCCTGTACAGCTGCAGCAAGGTATCCCTGTTCCTGTATTCTAACCCTTTTGCTATGAAGGCCAGCATACCGTTTGCCTTCTTGACCGCCTGTTGCACCTGCATGCTCGCCTTCAGTGACTGGTGTACAAGAACACCCAGGTCTCTCTGTACCTCCCCCTCTCCCAATCTATTGCCATTTAAATAATAATTTGCCCTCCCGTTCCTGCACCCAAGGTGGATAACTTCGCACTTGTCCACATTATAGTGCATCTGCCATTTATCCGCCCAATCGCCCAGTCTGTCCAAATCGCTCTGGAGCTTCCTGGTCTCTTCCTCTGAGCCCACCCCCCCTCCTAGTTTAGTGTCGTCTGCAAATTTGGAAATGCTGCATCCGACTCCCTGATCCAGGTCATTAATGTAAATTGTGAACAGCTGGGGGCCCAGGACAGATCCCTGTGGTACCCCACTTGTTACTGCCTGCCATTCAGAAAATGAGCCGTTTATTCCAACTCTCTGTTTTCTATCTGACAGCCAGTTCCCTATCCACGCCAAAACTTTCCCCTTTATCCCATGAGCCTCAATTTTCCATGCTAATCTTTTATGTGGGACCTTATCGAAGGCCTTTTGGAAGTCCAGGTACACCACATCTACTGGCTCTCCCCCATCTATTCTACCAGTTACTCCCTCAAAAAATTCCAATAGATTAGTCAAGCACGATTTACCCTTTGTAAATCCATGTTGACTCTGTCCTATCCTGTCCCCATTTGCTAAGTGCTCCGCTATTTCATCCTTAATGATGGACTCCAGCATTTTGCCCACAACTGATGTAAGGCTTACAGGTCTGTAATTACCTGCTTTTTCCCTACCCCCCTTTTTGAATAGTGGGGTAACGTTAGCTACCCTCCAATCCATCGGCACTGTTCCCGAGTCTAATGAATTCTGAAAAATCATCCTTAGTGCATCCGCTATCTCTAGGGCCACCTCCTTCAGTACCCTAGGATGCATGTTATCAGGCCCTGGGGATTTGTCCACCTTCAATCCCTTTAGCTTCCTTAACACCATATCCTTAGAGATATTGATTTGCGTCAGTTCCCTAACCCCTCAGCCTCCCTTTTCAATACAACACACAAATCAGCCATTCATGCCCCCTGGTGAAATCTGCTCCAAAATCTCAGCAAGAACAATCTCTGCACAAGCTGTAGTGCAGCCAAATTTTTTATATATGTATGTGTGTGCCCATTGTTTTCTACTAAGCTACATAAGAACATCTTCTGGTCATCTTCCAGAACTCAATAGACTCTGGAACAGTACCCATGGATTGGAGGGTAGCTAATATTACCCCACTATTCAAAAAAGGTGGTAGAGAAAAAGCGGGGAATTATAGACCGGTAAGCCTGACATCGGTAGTGGGGAAAATGCTAGAATCTATTATAAAAGATGTAATAGCAGACCACTTGGTAAGCAGTGACAGGATCGGACAAAGTCAACATGGATTTACAAAAGGTAAATCATGCTTGACTAATCTACTGGAATTTTTTGAGGATGTAACTGGTAAAATAGATAAGGGAGAACCAGTGGATGTGGTGTATTTGGACTTTCAGAAGGCTTTCGATAAGGTCCCACATAAGAGATTAGCGTGCAAAATTAAGGCACATGGGATTGGGGGCAAGGTATTGACTTGGATAGAGAACTGGTTGGTGGACAGAAAGCAAAGAGTTGGAATAAACGGGTCGTTTTCCGAGTGGCAGGCAGTGACTAGTGGGGTACTGCAAGGATCGGTCCTAGGACCCCAGCTGTTCACAATATATATTAATGATCTGGACGAGGGAATTGGATGTAATATCTCCAAATTTGCAGACGACACAAAGCTGGGTGGGAGGGTAAGCTGTGAGGAGGATGTCGTGAAACTCCAGTACGATTTGGACAGATTGGGTGATTGGGCAGAAACAAGGCAAATGCACTATAATGTGGATAAATGTGAGGTTATCCACTTTGGTGGCAAAAACAGGAAGGCAGATTATTATTTGAATGGCAATAGATTGGGAGAAGGGGAAGTGCAAAGAGACCTGGGTGTTCTTGTGCACCAGTCGCTGAAGGTAAGCATGCAGGTGCAGCAGGCGGTTAAGAAGGCAAATGGTATGTTGGCCTTCGTAGCAAGAGGGTTCAAGTACAGGAACAAGGATGTCTTGCTACAGTTGTACAGGGCCTTGGTGAGACCGCACCTTGAGTATTATGTGCAGTTTTGGTCGCCTTACCTGAGGAAGGACGTTCTTGCCATGGAAGGAGTGCAGCGAAGATTCACCAGGCTGATACCTGGGATGGCAGGAATGACGTATGAGGAGAGATTATGTCGATTGGGCTTATACTCACTGGAGTTTAGAAGATTGAGAGGGGATCTCATCGAAACCTATAAAATTCTGTCAGGCTGGACAGACTAGATGCAGGAAGGATGTTTATGATGGCCGGGGAGTCCAGAACCAGGGGTCATAGTCTAAGGATAAGGGGTAAGCCATTTAGGACTGAAATGAGGAGGAATTTCTTCACCCAGAGAGCGGTGAACCTGTGGAATTCTCTGCCACAGAGGCCGGTGGAGGCCAGTTCATTAAACATATTCAAAAAAGAGTTGGATATATTTCTTAAGACTAAAGGGATCAAGGGATATGGGGAGAAGGCAGGGACAGGCTACTGAATTTGGATGATCAGCCATGATCTCATTGAATGGCGGAGCAGGCTCGAAGGGCCGAATGGCCTACTCCTGCTCCTATCTCCTATGTTTCTATGTAACATAAGAAATAGGAGCAGGAATAGGCCATTTGGCCCCTCGAGCCCACTCCACCATTCAATAAGATCATGGCTGATCATCTACCTCAACGCCACTTTCCTGCACTATTCCCATATCCTTTGATTCCCTTAATATCCAAAAATCTATCAATCTCTGTCTTGAATATGCTCAACGACTGAGCCTCCACCGCCCTCTGGGGTAAAGAATTCCAAATATTCACCACCCTCTGAGTGAAGAAATTTCTCCTCATCTCAGTCCTAAATGGCCAACCCCTTATTCTGAGACTGTGACCCCTGGTTCGAGACTCCCCAGCCAGGGGAAGCACCCTCCCTGTATCTACCCTGTCAAGCCCTGTAAGAATTTTGTATGTTTCAATGAGATCACCTCTCATTCATCTAAACTCCAGAGGATATAGGCTTAGTCTACTCAATCTCTCATCATAGGACAATCCCCCATCCCAGGAACCAGTCTGGTGAACCTTTGTTGCACTCCCTCTATGGCAAGCATATCCTTGCTTAGGTAAGGAGACCAAAACTGTACACAATATTCCAGGTGCGGCCTCACCAGGGCCCTATATAATTGGGGGGAAAATTCAGTTGGTAGCACCACCTGTTAGCGCCTTAAGATGGTGCTAAGTGGGGCGCAAACCAACTAGTGCCTGGGTGTGGCACTGCCCACGCCTCCCGCAAAATTCAGCGGGAGGTTAGTGGTGGCGCTAACCGGTAGCGCTGCGCCGCTGGCGATGATGTCATTGGTGTGCGCAGCGCCCCGCTCACGCCCCGGCTACGAACTTTGGGAGCGCCCCCTGATTTACCGCCGGACGCTATGTCCGACAGGGTCAGGGGGGCGTACCTGCGGCCGGGGAGGCGCAATTTAAAGGCGAGGTGCGGGGCGACCATTTTTGTTGCTGGCCGCCTGCCAGTACCTGCCTGCGCTCCCGTCCCCGGCCTCCTGAACCCCTCCCCGCGGAGTGCCGGCTGCGCTCCAAGAGCCCGGCACTTCTCTTGGGTGCCGGGCTCTTTTGCCTGCACTCCCGATCCCCAGGGGCCCAGCTGGGCCCCAGGTCGTGCTGCACAAGGCCCCTCCCCTTTAAGAAGGGGAGGAAGGCCTGCAATACTGCAGCGTGACATGCCGCAGCGTGTGGCACTGCGGCATGTAGCGCCATGATATTCACTCGCAGCGCCCCAAGAGGGATGTGGGGTGCTTCCAGTAGCTCAATTTCCAGTGCGGGGGCTCTAGTTTTTCCGGGGCGCTACTTTTAGCACCCCGGTGAAGTTAGCGCCTCAATTGGGGCGCTACTCAATTTTTAGCCCCTTTACTCTTATACTCAAATCCTCTTGAAATAAAGGCCAACATACCATTTGCTTTCTTAATTGCTTGCTGTACCTGCATGTTAACATATAGTGATTCATGTGCAAAGGCACCCAGGTCCCTCTGAACACCAACATTTCCCAAACTCTCACCATTTATAAAATACTCTGCTTTTCTATTTTTTCTAGCAAAGTGGCTAACTTCACATTTCTCCACATTATATTCCATTTGCCATGTTCTTGCCCACTCACTTAGCCTGTCTATATCCCCTTGAAGCCTCTTTGCATCCTCCTCACAACTTACATTCCCACCTAGCTTTGTATCAGCAGCAAACTTGGATATGTTACATTTGGTTCCCTCATCCAAATCATTGATATAGATTGTGAATAGCTGAGGCCCAAGCATTGATCCTTGCAGTACCCCACTAGTTATAGCCTGCCAACACGAAAATGACCTGTTTATTCCTATTCTCTGTTTTCTGTTCGTTAACCAATCCTCAATCCATGCTAATATGTTAGCCCCAATCCCATGAACTTCTTGTGTGACACCTTATCAAATGCCTTCTGAAAATCCAAATACGCCACAGCCACTGGTTTCTGCTTATCTATTCTGCTAGTTACAACCTCAAAAAACTCTAACAGATTCGTCAATCATGATTTCCCTTTATTAAATCCGTGTTGACTCTGCCCAATCCTATTATTATTTTTTAAGTGCTCTGTTGCCACGTCCTTAATAATAGATTCTAACATTTTCCCCACTACTGATGTCAGGCTAACTGGACTGTAGTTCCTCTTTTTTTCCCCTCTCCCTCCTTTCTTAACTAGTGGGGTTACATTTGCTACCTTGCAATCCATGGGAACCGTTCTAGAATCAATGGAATTTTGGAAGATGACAACCAATGCATCCACTATCTCTATAGCCACCGCTTTCAAAACCCTAGGGTGTAGGCCATCAGGTCTAGGGGATTTATCGGCTTTCAGTCCCATTAATTTCTCCAGTACTATTATTTTAGTAATACTAATTTCTTTCAGTTCCTCATTCTCGCTAAACCCTTGGTTTCCAGGAGGTTTTTTGCGTCTTCTTCCGTGAAGACAGACACAAAGTATTTGCTTAATTTCTCTGCCATTTTCTTATTCCCTGTTATAATTTCTCCTGTCTCAGACTATAAGGGACCCACATTTACTTTTGCTAATCTTTTCATAGAAACATAGAAGATAGAAGCAGGAGTAGGCCATTCGGCCCCTCGAGCCTGCTCCGCCATTCAATGAGATCATGGCTGATCATCCAAATTCAGTACCCTGTCCCTGCCTTCTCTCCATATCCCTTGATCCCTTTAGTCTTAAGAAATATATCTAACTCCTTCTTGAATATATTTAATGAATTGGCCTCTGCTGCCTTCTGTGGTAAAGAATTCCACAGGTTCACCACTCTCTGGGTGAAGAAATTCCTCCTCATCTCTGTCCTAAATGGCTTACCCCTTATCCTTAGACTGCGACCCCTGGTTCTGGACTCCCCAGCCATCGGGAACATCCTTCCTGCATCTAGTCTGTCTAGTCCTGTTAGAATTTTATAAGTTTCAATGGTCTAGAAATTCAGTTGTTTGCGCCAGCCGCTAGCGCCTTAGGAGGAGGAGAAGTGGGGCGCTAAGCAGCTAGCGCCCGGGCGCGGCGCAATCTGCGCCTCTCACGAAATTCAGTTAAGATTTAGCGGCGGCGCAAAACCTTTGCGTGCGCTCAGCTGCGCGTGCAGATCCTGACGTCATTTCATGGTGCAACGCCCTTTGTGCGCCCCGAACCAGAAATTCAGTGGCGCCGGCCTATTGTGCGCCTGGCGCCCCCCGCGACTGGTAGAGGGGAATGATTCCCAGTCGCTGCGGGGCGCTGGGGGCACTAATTAAAGGGGACTCCTCCTGCAGTATAAATGGCAGCCATTTTGCTCCACTCCTTCTTTGTGAGAGACGGATATTTGGAGAGAGACAAAGGGAGAGAGCTTTCTGGTTTGGCTCAACACTCGCACAGGTACTTGTGGCTTCAGGCCAGAGCTTTGCACTTGTCTTTAACTTCAGTGTCATAGCATTGATTGGAAGCATATAATGGGGGCTGCAATGGGTGGAAACATTGGGCTTCTCCATTGCATTCAAAGGGCTCAGAGACGCCGTGAGAGAGTGCCTGTCATGGCCAGACAGAGAAGGGCCAACAGGCGTCGGCAAAGGAGGCCTTACCCACCCAGGGTATACCGCCAGCAGTTCTCATATCTGAACATGTCTGAGGAGCAGTGTGTTTGGAGGCTGCAATTCAGAAGGGCGGTGGTCACTGAGATCTGCCACCTGCTACGCAGAGATCTGCAGCCACAGCGGAGGAGCAGGACGTCTCTGTCGGTGGCAGTGAAGGTGACGGTGGCTCTCAACTTCTATGCCACCGGCTCCTTCCAATCCGCTACTGGGGACATTTCCAACATCTCCCAGTTCGCGGTACATTGCTGCATCCGCCAGTTGACCAATGCCCTTTTCAGAAGGAGACGTCAGTTCATCTCCTTCCCCATGACCGTGGACAAGCAGCAAGAGCGTGCAATGGGCTTTGCAGTATTAGCGGGCTTCCCCATGGTGCAGGGCACCATTGACTGCACGCATGTGGCTTTGCGGGCACCTCTAGAGAATGCTGAGGATTACCGCAACCGGAAGGGCTACCATTCGCTCAACGTGCAGTTGGTGTGTGACCACAGGCAGCTCATACTAGCTGTCAATGCCCGCTTTCCAGGCAGCAGCCACGATGCCTTCATTCTGCACCAGACTTCTGTGGCAGACATGTTCGAGGCCCAGCCTCACCCACGAGGATGGCTTCTCGGGGACAAAGGCTATCCTTTGTGCACCTGGCTGATGACCCCGCTCTGTGTGCCCAGCACCCCTGCTGAAGAGCGATACAATGACAGCCATCAAGCAACCAGGAACATCATTGAGCAAACAATCGGCGTCCTGAAGCAACAGTTCCGTTGTCTGGATCGTTCCGGGGGAGCCCTACAGTACTCGCCTGAGCGAGTCTCCCATTTCGTTGTCGTGAGCTGCATGCTGCACAACCTGGCTATCCGCAGGACTCAGCCACTGCTAGCAGACATTGGAGGACCACCAGAGGAGGAGGAGGAGGAGGAGGAGGAGGAGGAGGACCAGCACGGGAGGGAGGCAGAAAGTGCAAGTGCCGCCCGTCGGCAGCTTATTGCAACTCGGTTCTAGGCCCCCTCTTAGGGAATGGCTTGTGCCAATGGCAGAGGATGAATGTAGCCGCTCCACAAGCCTTCAGCCGAGCAGGGCAACCAGGACTTCCAAAAGAATACATGGACAGTGCGATTTAAGAAAATGTTTTACTGTGATACCTCTGTGCCCTTCCCACATGACAAACTAATGGAGAGAAACCCCCCCCAAAAACACAAATACACCAGTCTCGGCCTTTAAATATAAAAGAAATATACCAGTCTCGGCCTTTATATCTAAAACAAATACAGCAGTCTCGGCCTTTATAAATAAAACAAAACATTTGGCCACACCTTCTACTTTTTCCCCTGCGAGGGTAATCCATCTCGCTTCCGTGACTGGCCCCTAGCCGCCCTGCAGCTCCTCCGCAATGGGACCCCAGTGGCTGCAGCAAGTCTGGGGGAAGGCTGCTGAGGGTCAGATGGTGAGATGGAAGATGCCCTTGGGGGTCGGCCTGGACCAGCTCTGGGCCTGGAGGGGCCGGCTGCTGACTGCTCCAACTCTGCTTGGGTGGCATCAGTCTGTCCAATGGCTGGTGGCAGCTGCAATGGAGGAGTGACAGTGTTGGCTGCAGGAATGCTGCCAACCTGACAGATCACAGGCACTCCCTGGTCGGCTGATACATTGGCACTCGCACGGGCCAGCACTGCAGCATGCGCAGCAATCTGCTGAAGCACAGACTGCTGGGCTGCTGCGGTGCGGCGAGTGCCCCGGCGATGCCTGGCCGATCCAGCGAGGGTGGCAGCAGTTAGTGCCCGTGTGGCCCTGGTCTGTGTCTGCATGACACCAGCCAATGAATGCACGGCACGACTGAGCACTTGGCTAGAAGCCGCCTGTGATGCAGCGAAGTCCTGCTGACTCCTGGCCTGTGCTGCCCCGAATTCCTGCACACTCCTTGCCAGTGACTCTATGGAGTCAGGCATCCTTGCCACTGCAGCCATGAGCTCAGTGTGCCTGCGCTCAGCCTGGGCGCCCATTTCTGCTAGGTGCCACACCTCCTCTGCGCTCACCGTAGCAGGACTGGAGGTCGCACTCACCCTCCGGGGAGAAGGCCGGCGATCTTCCCCACCCCTCCCGCGTTGCTGCAGCCCGCTGGTCCCCGGAGCTTCACTCTCCTCCGACCCTTCCCCCCTGCTCCCCTCCAGGGAAGACGTGTCGCCATTATGGCCATGGGCTGCCTTGGCTGAGGGTGTCCCTGATGGGCCGGCTTCCTCTTCCTCCTCCTCTATGTCTGACTCGGACACAGTGCCAACTTGAGGGGCCGCCTCCTCACCTGGCGAGTCACCATCTGAAAGCAGGGAAGCACAAGAGTTGCTTTAGAGTGAGGACAGGGTGGCAGTGAGGGAGGCATGAGTGCTGCTGGGCACTGCATTGGTTCGATAGTGGCAAAGGATGCTGGTGTGAGGCGCAAGTGGAAAGCGAGAGATCAAAAAGGTGATGACCTTACCATTGGTGCCCAGAACAGGGTCAGCATCTCCAGTGGCGATGGGGCCACTCAGCCGGCCTGCCATGATCTGCTCCACTCACTGCTCGAGGTCGCTCAGCTGCTTCAGGTCAGGACGGCCTCCCCCGGTCTGTCGCTGCTGTCTTCTGTTATGCGCCAGCTTGCCCTGCAAGAGAAAGGACGGCCGCTAAGTACAATGCCAAGCCCTGATCTTGCCCGCACTGCCTCCCATGGTTGAATAGCCCTGACAGTGTCAAGCCCTGATCTCACCTGCACTGCCTCCCATGGTCGAATAGCCCTGACAGTGTCAAGCCCTGATCTCACCTGCACTGCCTCCCATGGTCGAATAGCCCTGACAGTGTCAAGCCCTGATCTCGCCTGCACTGCCTCCCATGGTCAAATAGCCCTGACATTGCCAAGCCCTGATCTTGCCTGCACTGCCTCCCATGGCAGAATAGCCCTGACAGTTTCTAAAGTCCTGAATGTGCAAGTGCTTTTCATGACAGTCCCATAGCTGCTGGATGAGGGCTGGCCATTAGGGCTTTCAGGTCCCTTTGGCCATAAAGTGAGGTGCACATGCAGGGATGAGGAGAATACTGGAAAGGGTTCTCACCCTGACAACCCGAGTGAGGTCGTTGAATTTTTTCCAGCATTGGGTTGGTGTCCTGCCAACCACGCTGTTGGACGTGACCCTGTTTGCCACCTCCCTCCATGCTTTCCAATATTCGGCGGCCAGCGGCCTCCTGCCACCCTCAGGGAAGAGGATATGGCGCCTGCGGTCCACTGCGCCAACCATCAGCCTCAGGTCACCCTCGCCGAAGCGCTGCGCTCTCTCCCTGGCCTTCTCCATTCTCCTGGGCGTGGAGCAGTTCCAGAAGCAATGTTCAGGCCTTGCCTTAGGGCTGCAGTGTGCAGGGCGTGGCAGCCAAACAATTCCACCCTCCCCCTTTAAGCGCTGACCGGCGCCTGACTGTCTGCCCTCAATGAGCAACTCGCCGCACCTGCGCCGCGCTCGCCTTCGGTGTTTGCGCCCCAGATCGCCGGCTTAGCGCCTAATGATAGTCGTGCATCGCCTGCTTTTGCGCAGCAGCAACCTCTTGGGGTGATGCAACTGAATATCGGCGAAGGTGGCGCTAAGTTGCGCCGGGCGCAAAAGTTAGCGAACGCCATGCTGTAGCGCCCCAAACGTGGCTATACTGAATTTCTAGGCCAATGAGTTTTATAAGTTTCCTTTTTACATACCTATAAAAGCTTTTACTGTCTGTTTTTATGTCTCTCGCTAGTTTACTCTCATGTTCTATTTTCCCTTTCTTTATCAATTTCTTGGTCCTTCTTCACTGAATTCTAAAATCCTCCCAATCCTCGGGCTTATTGCTCTTTTTGGCAACATTATAAGCCTTTGATCTAATACTATATTTAACTTCTCTTGTTAGCCACGGTTGGACCACTTTTCTTGTGGGATTTTTGTGCATTAAAGAAATGTATATTTGTTGTAAATTATGTATTAATTTTTTTAATGTTAGCCATTGCTTGTCCACCATCATACCTTTTATGTAGTTTCCTAATTTACATTAGCCAACTTGCCCCTCATAACTACATAGTTTGCTTTGTTTAGGTTTAAGACCCTAGTTTTGAATTTAACTAAACCACTTTCAAACTCAATATAAAACTCTATCATGTTATGGTCACTCATCCCTAAAGTCCCCTTTACTACAGGGTTATTAATTAACCCTTTCTCATTGCACAATACTAGATCTAAAATAGCCTGTTCCTTGGTTAGTTCCTCAACATACTGATCTAGAGAACTATCTTGAATACATTCCATGAATTCGTCCTCCACACTATTACTGCAAATTTGATTTGCCCAGTCTATATGTAGATTAAAGTCCCTCATGATCACTGTATGTTACATGTGCCTCTAATTTCCTGATTTATACACTGCCCTACATTACAACTATTGTTTGGGGGCCTATAAACAACTCCCACTAATGTTTTCTGCCCCTTGCTGTTTCTTAGCTCCACCCAAACTGATTCTACTTCTAGATTTTCGGAGCTAAGATCCTTTCTCTCTACTGTCTTTATCCCATCCTTTATTATCAGGGCTACCCCTCCTCCTTTTCCATTTTGCCTATCTCTTCTAAAAGTTAAGTAACCTGGAATATTTAATTTCCAACTTTGGTCACTTTGCAACCATGTCTTCATAATGGCTATCAGATCAAACCTATTAATTTCTATCTCTGCTATTAATTCATCTATTTTGTTGCGAATGCTTTGCGCATTCGGATATAATGGGCTGGATTTTGTCAATGGGGACGTGATGGATGCGGGACTCCCACTTTTTGGGTTGTAGTCCCGCCTCCATCGATTTGTGGCCAACCCACGCGATTTTCCCTTGATTGACCTTGTTGAGCCTATCCAGCAGGCTCAGCAGGCCAATTAAGGGACATCCGGTTAC
This sequence comes from Somniosus microcephalus, assembly GCF_052327205.1. Taxonomy (NCBI): domain Eukaryota; kingdom Metazoa; phylum Chordata; class Chondrichthyes; order Squaliformes; family Somniosidae; genus Somniosus; species Somniosus microcephalus. The sequence goes on from NC_140987.1 coordinate 345,599,995, forward strand.
AGGTGACATCAGGGATTGACATTTCATCTGTCAAGAGCTTTTTTGATGAAATATCAGCGTTTGACAGCTCAGTGAAGCTGTCAAACACTGACAATCTGACTTCTAACTTGAGTCCTTCTCCACAGACTCAGTTAGAAATCTCTCCAAAACAGAAAGCAGAGGCTGTAACTTTTGACAGCTCGCGACAATTCTGCATTCTGTGCCGGTGAGATCAGGGACTCCCAAGACCTGAAGGAAGGAAGCCTGCATTAGTAAGTAAAGGTAAGTAAAACTTATTTAAACACTTTACACACACCAAACACACTTACCTCTGCATTCATGCACCCATCACTCACCTGAACACCGGACATCTCGAACCCTCCAAGCCCTTCAGCCCGACGGTCCGCCTCGCGAACTTGGCGTGGTTTGCAGCCATCGGGCAGCCCACACTTCAGGGCTAAAAATAGGGATTAGGCCAAAAACTGACTGTTAAATACCTGTTAACAGGCAGTTAGTTGGCACTAATCCCCTTCCCACCTTGGGGAGGCGGCTCCCAGCACAGGTCGGGTAACTGCCTCCTGGGAAATGGGCACGGAGGCGGGTTGGGGGCGGGAAGGGTTCATGCCCCCCCGATTCTGCAAGTTTCCCCCCACTCCCACCTCCAAACCCGCCTCCACGGGGCTTGGAAATTCGAGCCCAATGCCTTTAGCTTTGACTTTTTTCTATTTTTCCCTGATGTCACCTTAGTCACTGATGCCCTATTACCTTTGTTACTCTCTCTGTCCCTTCCTGACCCACTCTGCTTACTTTTACCCAAAGCTCTGGTCTGCTCTAGAACCTTGACATTTCTCTTGCTGCTTTTAAATTTACTCTTTTGCGAATCCTCCCCTCCTTCATTAGTTTAAAACCCTGTCTACAGCCCTAGTTATTCGATTCGTCAGGACACTGGTTCCAGCCCGGTTTAAATGGAACAGTTCCCTCTTTCCCCAGTACTGGTGCCAGTGTCCCATGAAACTAAGCCCCTGCCCCCCGCACCACTCTTTGAGCCATGCATTTACATTTCTAATCTTCTTATCCCTATGCCAATTGGCATGTGGCTCAGGTAACAATGTAAGGATTTCGCAATAATTTTGAAATTTCCTACAGTTCCGAAGATTGAATTTTGATTAAAGAATACCTGGGTAATGTACCTTTATAATCCAGGGATCAAAATGGCTGTCAGACCTTGTGGCAGAAGACAAAAGACATTGAAAAGGCAGCTTGTGTGTGTCTGTGAAAAAAAGGGGTAATCAAAGATGGCTGCCCGACCTCGTGTCAGGACACAGACTGTGGACATATGAAAAGGGAAGATCAAAGATGGCTGACCAAACTGCCAATCAAAGGCAGTTCAGGGAGTTCCCCTCCCTGCAGAGACAATCGACAGAAACTGCTGCTATGTTTTACACAAGGATTAACCACTTGAGACTGCGGTTTCAGTTTGACCACAGGACAATGACTTTTGTTTACACTAACTTCCAAAGCTGTTTGCTCAGCAATTATAGAAAGACATGCTTTTGTTTCAAACCAAGACAGCTCCATTCAAACTCAGTACGATGAATGGGAATACATTCACAAGCCCATCACGATAAATGGGTAATTCATCCAAACCCATCACAGACAATGGGGACAGTTTGGACCCCTTTTGTTTAGCCCAGATGCACCTGGATTTGGGCAGGAAAGCTTCGGCCCCAATTGGGGTATAAGATAGCTTCTCAAGAAGCCATCTCTCTCTCTCTCTCTGCCGCCTCGCCTCCGTGCTCTGCCTACAGAAGAACAGCTCAGAAGCCTGCCTAAAGGAATGGAATACCAGCAGTTTACTTTTAAATACTGGGGTATTCTTTACTTCGGGGCAATGAAGATCATAGACCGCAGGGGGCACGGAGCAGGCGTTCATTGGTGAGCATATCTTATCTGGCCCATTACAAGGCAACTTAGAATAGGTATAGGGGTGGGAATTAAGGGGAATTTTGTTAGAACTGTAATTTTAGTCAATTTTCCCTCGTTGTGTCCATTCTCTCCTCCCCTATTTAAGTAACAGTGTTGCACTAGCAGAGAAGTGCTGTAGTGAACACTGAGTTCTGTATTAATAGTGCTGTATTTAAATAAAAGTGTTGCAATAAGCAGGGAAGTGCTGTAGTGAACATTAAGTGATTTGTAAGAAGTAAAGTGCTGTATTTGAGCAACAGTGTTGCACTAGCAGAGAAGTGCTGTAGTGAACACTGAGTTCTGTATTAAAAGTGCTGTATTTAAATAAAAGTGTTGCACTAAGCAGGGAAGTGCTGTAGTGAACATTAAGTGATTTGTAAGAAGTAAAGTGCTGTATTTAAATAAAAGTGTTGCATTAAGCAGGGAAGTGCTGTAGTGAACATTAAGTGATCTGTAAGAAGTAAAGTGCTGTATTTGAGTAACAGTGTTGCGCTAAGCAGAAAGGTGCTTCAGTGGACACTAAGCAGCTGTATTAAAGTGCTGTATTTAAGTAAAAGCCACTAAGCAGAGGTGCTGTAGTGAGCAAAGTGTACTGTATTAAAGGTGTGTTGCACTAGTTAAAGGTGCTGTATTTAAGTAAAGCCACTAAGCAAAAGAGTACTGCAGTAAACGATAAGTGAACTGTGTTAAGCAAAAGTGCTGTACCAGGCATAGGTGTGTTGTATCAATTATTTTTAAGCTGTTTCTTTCTTTTGTTTCAATAAATACTGGTCTGTTTTGCACCCGAACCACGAGTCACGTTTTTTCTGCCTACATCACTACCGAATAAGTCCGGCGGTCAGAACCAGGAATAGGGGAGCGCTTCGAAACCGCACGGGGGTCCCTGGAGCAGCTCAGAGGCTTCTGACTGGCCAGAGTCAATAACCATAACCCCAACCCCGCTTGTATTAATTCCTACACCTTTGAGGTTCTGCTTTTTAATTAGGGCCCCAACTCCTCAAACACTCTCAGCAGAACCTCATTCCTAGTTCTACCTATGTCATTGGTTCCTACGTGGACCACGACTACTGGATCCTCCCCCTCCCACTCCAAGTTCTTCTCCAGCCACAATGTCTTTAACCCTGGCACCGGGCAGGAAACACAACCTTCGGAACTCACGGTCGCAGCTGCAGAGAACAGCATCTATCCCCCTGACTATACTGTCCCCTACCACAACAACATTCCCTTTCACTCCCCCCACTTGAATGGCCTCCTGCACCATGGTGCCATGGTCAACTTGCTCATCCATCCTGCAGGCTTTTCCCCTATCCACACAAGCAGCAAGAACCTCATACCTGTTGGATAAGGACAAATGCTGAGGCTCCTCTAGCACTTCACCTGGGGTTCCCTTACCTGCCTGAGTTACAATCACACCATCCTGTCCCTGACCACTAACCAGACCTGTACCATTACCTAACCTAAGGGGTGCCACTGCCTCCTGGATCAAAGTGTCCAGGTAACTCTCCCCATCCCTGATGCCCCGCAATGTCTGAACCTCAGGCTCTAGTTCAACAACTCTGAGCTGAAGTTCCTCAAGATGCAGGCACTTACTGCAAACGTGGTTGTCCGGGATCACAATGCTCTCCACAAACTCCCACATGTTGCAGTTGTGGCACACCACCTGTGCTGCCATCCCTCTATGACCTTGTTCTATTTAATTACATTTAATTAAATTTGTATTTAAGTAACTTAGTTTACAGTTTAGTTTCTTGACTACTTAACTGAACCTACCTGCCCTTGGTGATGTTGCATGAAATATGATTGCTTGAGCTTAAACAAAGAAAGAAAAGCTTGCATTTATGTAGCGCCTTTCACAACCTCAGGACGTCCCATAGAGCTTTACAGCCAATGAAGTACTTTTGAAGTGTAGTCACCGTTGTAATCAGGTCCAGCCTTAGGGAAAATGGCACCCTGGGCGAACTTATATTTTGGTGCCCTTTCTTTGAGTTTTAAGTATTTAGTAATATTAACGAAAGTTTCAGAAATAAAGCTGTAATCTCAAAAGCTTTTTTATAATTTAAACAATAAATCGTATGTCATTAAAAATAACATTATAGCTAAGTGATAAATAAACTAAACATTAAATTAAACACTAACCTAATAAATAGCAGTAAAAAATAAAAAACTTTGTTCACCTAGATATTTTGAGCCACATCATTCTCGATAGACAGGATGGCCAGCAAAGATAACCTGTCGTCTCCTATGGACGATCGCAAATATGTTTTTATGAGCTTCAACTTCGGGAAGCTCCGTTCGCTGCTCGCCACCAATATGGGCATGGTTAACAGGATCCTGAGTGCTATCCATGTGTTTGGGATCTTGTTCTTGAAACCTGAAGTTTGCTCTTCTTGAGGAGCATGACAGTCCTCTGGAAGCAGACTTTGAAGATAGCCAAGTTCTTCACAGAGGTCGATGCCGGTAATGTCAGAGCCTCTTGACCATGGTGTCCCCCTGACCATGGTTCCCTGGGCGGTTGCCCAAGTCGCCCACCCGTAAGGCCGTCCCTGGTTGTAATGTAGGATATTATGTCTGCTGTTAGGTGTTAGGTCTTGGTGCTATCTCAGTAGTAGGAGTGCTCCTCCTGGCTCCACAGATACTGCGAGTCGCTGCCGGCTCAACCATGCCCCGCCTTGTTATAGCCTCCCTCACCTCCTCTCTCCCATATCTAACGAACTACCTGGGAGTCTCTGCCAGCATCCCTGACATTCCTGAGGCCTAAGAGTGGTGAGCTGCACTGCGACGTCCATTTGCCGTCCGCAGCTCGCCTGCCAAAATGGCATCCAACCTCTTTGGCGCCGGAATGGTGAGCAGCCGATACACTCCGCTGCTTGGCTGCCGAAAAGTCCAAATGGACCCCATTGTGTCCTGGCCTTGCCAAATACATTGCACGGTTGATCAGGTGACATATATTCTGGAGAGTTCAGAGCCACTGAACACACAAGGCCCTGTTGGGAGAAGTTCTGTTCAGCAAATTGAGTGTGTATTTCTGTATGGATGCAATTAAAATAAATTTGGATAATTTATGCAAGTAATTATCAACAGGAATGTGATCTTGATGATCTGCTTGACCAGAATCAGAGAGGGGCTAAAAAGGAAAACATCAAGTAATGGAAATGAAGAGTCCGTATCTAAAACGTTAACCTACCTTTTCTCTTTCAGATGTTGACAGACCTGGAATATCTGTTTAAAATCAGACAGTTTAGTTTAACATCAATACACATGCAGTTAACTAGAAGGCAAGGGATCAGATTAACCTAGTTAGACAGCCAGATAAGTTACAAAGCACCTACCTTACAAAGATCCAGCCACAGACAGTGAGATCTCACCCCAGACATGCGTGTCTCCGTCCATTGTTTGATCTGCTAACCAGTGTTGGAGTGTGCAGTTGGGTATATAAGCAGCCATTGACATCCCAGTGCAATTTCTCTAGGGCCCTGAAATGATACTTTGGGATGTTATCATGCAGACGCTAACTGCATTTGTCTCAACTTCTCTCCTTACTGGTTTAGTGGAGGTATTAACCAGTTAAAATAAACTGGTATCATCTCTGCTAAAATAGAGGAAAAAATTATTTCAGATGGTCATCCATTATTATCCCACAGCATTATTTCAGAACCTAAGTCATTCTATGTTCATAAGTATCAGCAGGGTCAAATTCCTAAGACATCTGTTGCAAACATCTCCAATTCTCTCCCTCAAAAAGCAGTTGAGGCTAGGTCAATTGAAAATTTCAAAACTGAGATCGAGAGATTTTTGTTGGGCAAGAGTAGTAAGGGATATGGAGCAAAGGTGGGCAAATTGAGTTGAGGTAGAGATCAGCCATGATCTAATTGAATGGTGGAACAGGATTGAATGGCTGATTGGCCTATTCCTGTTCCTATGTTCCTACTGTATCAGATATTTTTTTTAAAACTCACAAAGACTAACGTATCTAAAACTGGGAAAAATCTGGAAATTGCAGATGATTCCCTGAAAGGGTGATGCATGTTGATCTGCATTCTGAATTCTCTCACTGCTACTCGTTTTGTTCTTGCTTCCTCAGAATGAATTAATCACAGGAGTATGGTGCGACCATCCACTCGAAGCTTTAGTTAGGATTTTAACATATAAATTCAATAAAGAAAGTGACATGTAATGTGTTGATATTAACACGTCTTTACCTCTTTTTAAAGATAATGAGATAACTGCATGCAAGGTAATATGCAGGGTATGATTATGAAAAGATCAAAGTATCTTTGTAAGGAAAAAAAAACCCCGAGAGCTCTTGCCAGAATGTTTTATAATGCCTCCCAGCACTATATAGGCTGATCTGTAGAGAGTTTTCCTTCTTTAATATCAGGTTCATAAAAGTTTGACTAGTCAGTCATTTTAAAGTTGCCTGGGTTGGTAGCACTGGATTGTAACACGCGGATGAAGGTCGAGCTCGCCGGGTCTGCTCTAATTGTGCGCCACACATGTTCTGCGGCCTTTAAGATCGGCCTAAAATGTTCTCGCCTTCATTTTAATATCAGAATCAATCAAACGAGTGCTTCAGTTTAATTATAAACAATTGCATATGTGAGAAAACTGGGATCATGCTGTGCATACATCTTGCCCAAATAAAACGGGTGATGGGGGCATAGGAATGTTCCAGACTGATAGGAACTCACCACTTAAAGGGGCACTTTATCTTTGAGTTTGTGGGTGGAATTGTTTAGTATTTGTGTTTTTCCAGATGTCTCTGTCCAAGAGTTCAGGCAGCAAGAACTTTTACTTGGCTTGGCTCGGTGGTTTTTCTTCTCTTGCTGCTAAGGCAGAAGGTCATGTGTTCACCGGGACTTGAGCAGATAACTCAGGCTGACAATCCAGTGCAATATTAATGGATGGTGCGTTGTCAAAAGTGTTGTATTTTGGATGAGACTTTAAGCCTGCTTGCATGGATGTAAAAGATCCCATAGCACTATTCAAAGTCAAGCAGGGAGGTGTCCTGGCCAACATTTATGCCTCAACCATCACAACCAAAACAGATTATCTGGGCATTTATCTTAATTATGGGATTTGGCTGTGCGTAAATTGGCTACCATGTTCGCCTTCTTCACAATAATGACACTTCAAAAGCAACTCATTGGCTGTAAAGCGCTTTGGGATGTCCTAAGGATGTGAAAGTCGTTATATAAATGCCAGTCCTTTCTTTACTACAATTTAAATTCTCAAAATGGGTATTCCTCTCTTTTTAACTTATATGGAGGAGAAAGACAAGGATGGATGAAGGAATATGATGCAGGTTTGCTTACATGAGAAGTAGATTGTCCTTGCCCATCCTTACCCACATGGCTTTGTGTACAGTCCAAGGCACACCTACCTGGGTATGTTTGAGGGAAAGCTGCCTCTACTAGCTCCATTTAACTAATAACAACTAATAATAAACTTGTATTTATATGGCATCTTTACCATGGAAAAAATACCCCAAAGCACTTTACAAAGGAAAGTCTAATGGGGCAGGTGGAGATCTCTGCCCTGCCAGACATATACCCCAACTGGGAAAATCCAGGCTATAACCTCGACTGACATTTCAGTGCTGTACCGAGATGTTGCTGCATTATCGGTGGTGCCATCCTTTGGATCAGATGTTAAACCAAGGTGCCAGCTGCACCAGAGAGGAGCAGGAAGCAGTCCCATTAAATCAATACCTATCAAGCACTTATACCCTGCAAGCACTAGCCCACGTACCCCCACTTTGGTGTTTTGCTGGTTCACAAAACCTCTGACATGCCCACACAGATGTCAGAGCAACCCTGTTGTATATTTTCCAATGTTACATACAAGATGTTCTAAATCTTCTCCAAGAAGCGTGAAGAGCTTCTGCTGATTAATGAATGTAGCTCAGTCTACAGCACTGTGAGCTACAAATCTGTGATCCCACCACAGCTGTCCATCACCCTTCATAGAATCATAGAATGTTACAGCATAGAAGGAGGCCATTTGGTCCACTGTGCCTGTGCCAGCTCTTTGAAAGAGCCGTCCAATTTAATCACACACCTCAGCTTTTTCCCTTTGACCCTGCAAATTAGTCCTCTTGAAATACATGTCCAATTGCCTTTTGAAAGTTACGATGGAATCTGATTCCACCACCCTTTCAGGGTGAAATCACGCAGTCAAAATCATTCACATTTATTACTTTTCTTTTATTCTGCATTTCTTGAGAAACCTGTTCCTCACTTAGGAGGAATTGAGTGTAGCCTTGAAATGACTTGGTGGGCAAGCACTTACCACATTCTTGTGGCATTCCTCTGTCTGCTATTCTAACACAGGTGTTAACCTATCTATTTTAACTGGGTCAATGTCTCTACTGAAGCAGCAGGAAAAGAATATCACACAAGTGAGTGAATTGTTCATCCGTTCGGGTCGCCAACAGTAATTTCCGGGCTTGACTATCTCGGAATTCATTTTCTAAGTAGACTCAAGCTGTCAAAAGATTAATTTCTCCTCATTTTTGGTAGGAATGTCACAAGCACACACAAACATTCCGACTCGGCTTCATTTCAAGGGTGGCAGCCTCATTCCTGAACAAGCACCCACATTTTTCAATGCGCACTCGTATTGTTTTCTTATTTTGCTGGCATATTTTGTGACCAAATGGAATCCTGGAACTCCCTACCTAACAGCCCTGTAGGAGCACTCTCACCACACTGACTGCAGTGGTTCAAGAAGAAGGCCCACCACCACCTTCGCAAGGGCAACTAGCGATGAACAATAAATGCCAGCCTTGCCAGCGACGCCCACATCCCGAGAATTAATTCTTTTTTTTTAATGATTTTAACAATCAAAAGGTTCTGGAGGCCTCAAGTAGTCTCTGAAACCACATGAAATTTGGCTGCATCTTCTTCATTTGGCTGAGCCTTCACCCCATAAGGGTTCCTCAAGCTAGTGGATAAATTAACTTTATCCTCATCACAAATTCTTAACATTCAGATATGAAATGCGAGAACAGAGATCTCAGGAGATACAATAGCAAAATACTGTGGATACTGGAAATCTGAAATAACAACGGAAAATGCTGGAAATACTCAGCAGGCCAGGCAGCATCCGTGGAGAGAGAAACAGAGTTAACGTTTCAGGTCTGGGACCCTTCATCAGAACTGGAAAAAGCTGGAGATGTAACAGATATTAAGCAGGTGCAGAGACGGGGGGCGGGGGGGTGGGGGGAGCGGTTAGGAGGGGAGGAAGGAATTGAAAGAACACACTGTGCTTATGTAAGAGGCAGGGAAGATAAAATATTGCAAATGGGAATGGCAAAATAATACAGCATGAAAAATTGTTGAACTCGATGTTGAGTCCAGAAGGCTGTAAAGTGCCTGTAAAATTCTCAATGAATTTCGAGCTCGGCACAATGCTGAGCTCTTTTTCCGTCGCCTTGTCTCCATGCCCACTTCTTTGGCCAGGAGTCTTCCCCCCGCACAGCTGACCCTTTCTCCCACTTTAAAAATTCTCGTTCTAATTGGACCCCTCCCTCTGGCCCAACCAGTCCCCATCCACCACCACCCTCCTCCGCCTGGCTGAACTTGTTCTTGTTGTGTATGTACCTTTAAGAGAATAACTGGTCTCAGACTGCAGTACCGGCAGTGACCACCCCTGTATAAAAGGCGCTAGAGAGCCTCTGTTGTTTAGATTCGTTTACGCCTTTCACCAGTAAAGACTTGTTTGTTTCTCTCCTGCTAGTCCGTGTCTCAATCATTCACGGACTTAACACTGGCGACGAGTTAGAAACGAACTTACCTGCAACTCAGCAGCAGCTCCGACGACGTTGTTGAAGGTCGGAGCCAGAAGAAAGAAAAAAAAAAAAATAAGCCATTGAAACTCGAGAAACGGGCGTCGACCATCAATCATCGAGTTCAAAACTTGCAGGACAGACTGTCCAGAGCCAGGCTGGGTTCCTCGGTCCGTGGCTTCCCAGCTAATCGGGCTGGTGGCAGGTAGTGCTCTGATCCTTCCTGGGCTGTGGCGGGCTGAAGCTCGATCGGGTGGCCTTTCAACGGGGCCGGGCAGCGAGTCGGGAAGCAAGGAGAGAGAGAGAGGGTGGAGCACACAGGGCGCGGCTGGTGTTTCAAAGCTGGGCAGCGTTCGGACCTCAGAAGAGGGAGGGAAGTGTCCCAGAGGGTCCGCTCCACGACGGGAAGATAATAAAAGAAAACGAATTAATATTTAACGCGCAGGAAACCATGGAAAGCAGCGCTAACAACAGCGGGGAAGAAGACAAAGCGCGGGAGGCGCCATTTTGTTAAATCGGGGAAGAAGGCAAAGTGCGGGAGACGCCATTTTAGATTTGCAAGATGCCGAAGACTGGCTGTATCACTGCTTTTGATAATACATTAGAGGACTGGACCACGTATGTGGAAAGAGTCGAGGTATATTTCAAGGCAAATGAAATAGCGGAGGGGAAAAAGGCATCAATATTGCTAAACGTAATGGGCGCTAGAACGTACGGCCTATTGCGGGATCTGATTACTCCAGCCAAACCGAAGGCGAAGAGTTTTAATGAAATTGTTGCTGTTCTACAGGAGCACTTAAACCCTGCACCGCTGTTGATAGCAGAAAGATTTAAATTCCACAGGAGAACTCAGCACAAAGATGAGAGCAATGCTGAGTATCTTACGGAACTACGCAAGCTATCAAAGCACTGCCAGTTCGGAGCAGGACTGGCAGATACCCTATGGGACAAATTTGTCTGTGGACTCCTGAGTGAAGGAACACAGAAGAAGTTACTCGCAGAAAAAGAGCTGACGCTAGATAAGGCTTTCAGCGTGGCAGTGTCGTATGAAGCAGCAGCCAGGGGAGCTGCAGAAATTCAACAAAAACCACAGGAATACGGCACCCACGAAATGACACGGGGATTTGCAAAATGTTATCGCTGCGGCAGAACTAACCATGACCAGAAGGATTGCTGGTCCAAAGACAAAATATGCAGACAATGCGGGAAGATTGGACACATTGCACGAGTTTGTAGGTCTGGGAAGAAGACCAGCGACAACAGAAAGGCTACTAAGGAACCGTTCAAGAAAGTACAAAAGATGACGGACAGTAGTTCCGAAGAACAGATGAGTGATAGTGAATCCGAGAACAGGAGATTAAGCTGTCTCAAACTTCACAATGTAATCGCAAAAGAGGATCACCGAACCATTTGGGTCACCCTCACGATAGCAGGGTCCCAAGTTAAAATGGAATTGGATACAGGATCAGCGCTAACCGTCATGAATCGACGAGACTACGAGCGGCTATTTTCACACATACCCTTGAGAGAGACATCCATCGTCTCGACGACGTATACGGGGCAAAAAGTATACCCCAGAGGAAAAATAAGGGTGCCTGTCGAATACAATGGCAAGAAAATACGGAAATTGTATCTCTACATACTGCCAAATGGTGGACCACTGTTATTGGGATGGGAATGGATCAGGAAGATAAACTTAGATTGGCATTCCATTCATGCAATGACGGTGGATGGTAAAAAAGGATGAAGACATCACTCCTGGACGATTGTCAACAATCTTAGCTAACGCCAAAGAGGTATTTCAAAAAGAACTGGGCACGCTTAAAGGCGTAACCGCCTCGTTAAAAATAGAAGAGAGTGCAGTTCCCAAGTTTTTCAAAGCGAGACCGGTACCATATGCAATTCGTCCAGCTGTCGAGGCAGAGCTGGAGAATCTGGAGAAGGCGGGCGTGTTGTCTAAGGTCGACTGGAGCGAGTGGGCGACACCCATCGTTCCTGTCATGAAGAAAACGTTAAGCAATAAGTCCGGAGAGCCAAGGAAGATTCGCATCTGTGGGGATTTCAAGGTGATGGTGAACCCTGTCCTTCACACAGTACAATATCCTCTTCCAAGGATAGAAGACATCTTTGCCTCACTGTCTGGAGGGAAGCGTTTTACAAAAATTGACCTAGCACAAGCATATTTGCAGATGGAGGTTGAAGAGTCCTCTAGGAAGTATCTCACAATAAACACTCACAAAGGTCTTTACCAGTATCATCGATTGGTATTCGGAGTAGCATCGGCTCCGGCGATATGGCAAAGAGCGATGGAACAAGTCCTGCAAGAGATTCCGGGGACTCAGTGTTACTTGGACGACATCCTTGTAACAGGTGAAGATGACAGTGAACACCTTAACAACCTAGAACAGGTGCTCACTAGACTACGGGAACATGGGCTGCGAGCCAACCGCCCCAAGTGCGAATTTGTTAAGAAACAGATATCGTATTGTGGCCACGTGATTGATGAAGAGGGGTTACATAAGTCCCCTGACAAAATTGAAGCGGTTGTTAAGGCCCCAGCACCTGAAAATGTGTCGCAACTGAGGTCATTCCTCGGGTTGGTGAATTACTATCATAAGTTTTTGCCGAATTTGTCGACAATTCTGCATTCACTGAACGCCCTGCTACGAACGGGGGTAGCATGGAAATGGAGCGATGATTGTAAACGTGCTTTTCAGAAGAGTAAGGACTTAATCACTTCGAAGGAAGTATTGGCTCACTACATCCCAGCACTGCCAATCAGGCTGGCATGTGATGCGTCTCCCTACGGCATTGGGGCGGTACTGTCACATAAATTCCTTGATGGTTTGGAGAGGCCGATAGCTTTTGCGTCACGCTCGTTAACTTCTGCCGAGCATAACTACGCCCAGATTGACAGAGAGGCCCTCAGCCTAGTGTGGGGGGTGAAGAAGTTCAATCACTATCTGCACGGTCAAAAATTTACTCTACTAACAGATCATCAACCTCTTGTCTCCATTTTCAACCCTCAGAAGGGCGTACTGATAATGACAGCACAACGGCTGCAGAGATGGTCCCTTTTCCTAGGGGCACACCAATATGACATCGAGTACAGGGGAACTAAACAGCATGGAAATGCTGATGGATTGTCACGTCTACCATTGCCGACGGTGGAAGAAGAAGACCTTGCAGTGGATCCAATGGAATTATTCCACTCGACCATAGTCGAATGTCTCCCTGTGACGAATGCAAACATAGAAAAGGAAACACGGAATGACCCGACACTATCACGGGTCTATGATTTAACGGTGAAGAGATGGCCAGCACATGGCGAACCACTGCTGCCAGCATTTTCGTCAAGAAGAGAACAGCTGTCAGTGTGCAGAGGAACCTTGATGTGTGGATCCAGAGTAGTAATTCCACCTAAGTTGACGGATAGAGTGCTCAATGAGCTTCATGAGGGTCATCTGGGTGGGGTAAAAATGAAGAGCTTAGCCAGAGCGTTTGTGTGGTGGCCGGGAATTGATAGAGAAATCGAAGAGATGACCAAGAGCTGTGCAGGATGCCAGAAGGTCCAAAACGCCCCACCACAAGCTCCTCTGCATCCATGGGAGTGGCCCTCATCTCCATGGCAAAGGGTGCACATTGATTTTGCTGGTCCCTTCATGGACTCGATGTTTTTAATTGCGGTGGATGCACATTCAAAGTGGCCAGAGGTAATAAAAATGTCCTCAACCACCACGGAAAAAGCTATCGCAGTTTTACAAACCATATTTGCCAGGAATGGGCTGCCTGAACAGATTTGCTCTGACAATGGACCACAGTTTGTGTCTGAAGAGTTCCGGAGGTTCTTAAAGAACAATGGTGTTAAGCATTACACATCTGCCCCATATCATCCAGCCACTAATGGATTGGCCAAGAGGTTTGTCCAAACATTCAAGAAGGCTCTCAAGGCAATGTGTAATGAAGATATACCCCTACAACACAAGGTGGACAACTTCTTGTTTGCCTACCGGAATGCAACACATGCGGTTACCAACCAAACTCCAGCCATGATGTTCTTCAATCGAAGACTACGATGCCGCTTGGATTTGGTTAAGCCAAACATCCGAAGAGATGTGAAGAACAGGCAGTTTCAGAATATGAATGAAAGGCCGACCAGGAGTTTTAAGATAGGTCAACCAGTTTTGGCCCGGGACTACCGCACTGAGAAATGGCAGCCAGGAACGATTTGTACACGACAAGGACCTCTCATGTATACCGTGGACGTTGGGGAGAGCATTGTAAGACGCCATGCTGACCAGATTCTAGAGTCACTGGAAAACGTCAACTCCACAGCACGATCTGATACACCTGGTAATGAAATCGACGTTCCAATTGCAGCTACCGCAGAACCGGTAATATTGGAAGCAGATGAACCAAACAACGACATTGATTCCGACTGAACATTGCCAGAAGAACTTGATACTCCAAAGAGGCGTTATCCAGACAGAATTAGGAAGCCTCCTCAAAGACTGAACTTATAATTGCTTAAACTTAACCAATGTATCTAGCAACAGTAATTGTGATTGTAATTCGTTATCATTAGTTGTTAAATGAATGTTATGTACTGTTTATCTAAAAGGGGAGGAATTGTTGTGTATGTACCTTTAAGAGAATAACTGGTCTCAGACTGCAGTACCGGCAGTGACCACCCCTGTATAAAAGGCGCTAGAGAGCCTCTGTTGTTTAGATTCATTTATGCCTTTCACCAGTAAAGACTTGTTTGTTTCTCTCCTGCTAGTCCGTGTCTCAATCATTCACGGACTTAACAGTTCTCACATTGAACAACTTCTCCTCTGACTCCACTCACTTCCTCCAAATTAAGGGTTTGCTATGGGAACCCGCATGGGCCCTAGCTATGCCTGCCTGTTCATGGAATATGTGGAACATTCTTTGTTCCAGTCCTACTCAGGTCCCCTCCCTCACCTCTTTTTCTGGTACATCGATGACTGTATCGGTTCCGTTTCCTGCTCTCGCCCTGAACTAGATAAGTTCATTCACTTTACTTCCAATTTCCACCCTTCCCTCACCTTCACATGGTCCATCTCCGACTCTTCCCTTCCCTTCCTTGACTTCCCCGTCTCCATTTCTGGCGATCGGCTTTCGACAAACATCCACTACAAGCCCACTGACTCCCACAGCTACCTGGACTACACTTCCTCCTACCCCGCTTCCTGTAAGGACTCTATTCCATTCTCCCAGTTGCTCCATCTCCGCCGCATCTGTTCTGACGATGCCACCTTCCATACCACTGTTTCCGACATGTCTTCCTTTTTCCTCAACCGAGGATTCCCCTCTACTGTGGTTGACACGGCCCTTGACCGTGTCCGTTCCATTTCCCGCACTTCTGCTCTCACCCCTTCCCCTACCTTCCAGACCCACGATAGGGTTCCCCTTGTCCTCACCTTTCACCCCACCAGCCTCCACATTCAACGGATCATCCGTCGCTATTTCCGCCACCTCCAACGTGATCCCACCACCAAACATATCTTCCCCTCACCCCCCCTTTCAGCATTCCGAAGGGACCGCTCCCTCCGCGACAGCCTGGTCCACTCCTCAGTCACCCCTAACAGCCCTTCTCCTTCGCCTGGCACCTTCCCGTGCAAGCGCAGAAGATGCAACACATGCCCTTTTACCTCCTCCCTTCTCACTGTCCAGGGCCCCAAACATCCCTTCCAGGTGAAACAGCGATTTACTTCACTTCTTGCAATTTAATATACTGTATTCACTGCTCACGATGCGGTCTCCTCTACATTGGGGAGACCAAACGCAGATTGGGCGATCGCTTTGCAGAACACCTCTGTTCAGTTGGTAAGTGTGACCCTGAGCTTCCGGTCGCCTGTCACTTTAATTCGCCGCTTCACTCCCACTGTGATCTCTCTGTCCTCGGCCTATTACATTGTTCCAATGAAGCTCAACGTAAGCTCGAGGAACAGCACCTCATCTTTCGATTAAGCTCTTACAGCCTTCCGGACTCAACATCGAGTTCAACAATTTCAGACAACAACCCCTGCCCCCATTTTTCATGCTGTATTATTTTGCCATTCCCATTTGCAACATTTTATCTTTCCTGCCTCTTACAAAAGCACAGTATATTCTTTCAATTCCTTCCTCCCCTCCTAAACCCGTCCCCCTCCCACCCCCCCCCCCCCGCACCGTCTCTGCACTTGCTTAATTTCTGTTACATCTCCAGCTTTTTCCAGTTCTGATGAAGGGTCCCAGACCTGAAACGTTAACTCTGTTTCTGTCTCCACAGATGCTGCCTGGCCTGCTGAGTATTTCCAGCATTTTCTGTTGTGATCTCAGGAGATACTTTTGTTACACCCTCCCCTTCCTGCAAAAAACTTGCTTGGGAGCGCTGTGCATGCTCCTCAGCACTGTTAGAAATTCAAGTCAATTGGGTCAATCTCTCTCAAAACTTGCAATACGGTTTGCCATAACTACCAATGACACAAGTTTTTCTTTCTCTCTAGTATTCTCAGAATAACACCAAAATGGAGATGCTTAAACAGAAAGTAATAGGAGTTTTGTTTATAGGGAGGGCCTGGAGAAGGTTCATTACTTATTATTTATTGCTGTATCTTTAAGTTGGAAGGGTATTTCCCGGCAGCGATAAGTGCAATCAGAAAGCATTTAAGAGTAATTTGTATTACAATAACTCTCATCATTACTTTATTCACATCTAATTTCGAGATCTGTCCAATAGATAATGGAAGACATCCAAACAGTAGTAGCAATTTTAAAGCGAATGGAATTCTTTGCATTGCTATTAACACTAGTGAGAAAATATGCAGTAAAGATTAATTAATCTATCAGAGTAAAATATGAATTCCTCATATTATAAAGCACATTTTCTCATTATATTGATTAATTACTTGCAAGCACTTTAGCCTAGTCTTTCATTTTACCATTGTACATTAGACAATTTCTTTTCCTTGTAAGACAAGTGAATTGGAGGAGCTAATTTCTTCATTCAAAATTAGAAGGCCAACTTCTAATGATGAATACGAATGAATGTGTTATTGTAAGGCTGGATGTGAGCAGCATTAAGTGTTGAGTTTTGAAATGGTGTGTGCAAAGAATATTGCACATTTTGACATGCAAAGCATATGCTCTTAACAGTCATAAGCTCAGCTCTGTGTGGGATGGAACAAGTACTGCAGGGTCGAATTTTCAAAGTAATTGTGACTCCAGTTCGTCGTTTTTCCTGAAATGAATCATTGTGTTTTTCTCGATTTTGTTTTAACACACAGCTCTACAGGGATCTGCAGTTTATCGAGTCTGGTGAATTGATGAGAAACTATTATGCATACAGCAGCCTAGTGGTTATGGTACTGGACTTGCAACCCCAAAGATTGTGAGTTCAAATTCCACCATGGAAAGTTGTGAAACTGAATTCAATAATCTGGTCATCTGTGGCAAAATGACCGTGAAATCTGCTGGATTATTGTAAAATCCCAATTGGTTGATTATTGACCTTCTGGGAAGGGAACTTGCCTTCCTTGCCTGCTCTGGCCTACATGTAACTCCACTCCCACACGATGTGGTTGAATGCTTCTAGGACAACTTAAGGTAGGAAATAGATGCTGCCTTGCCACATCCCAAGAAGAAATAAAAACCATTCACTAGCTGCTCACAGCCTATAACCCATGGAGCTGGGTCATTTCCCTCACATTAATTGTTGGTATCATTGGGACCCACTTGGTAGCATCTTCAGACAGTTGTGTGTTTAAAGCCTCAGTCCAGGATGAGCACATCCAGACACTTAATAATAATAATATAGAGCAACAGTCCTAACACCGATCCCTGCGGGACACCTCAGGTGACTGGTCTCCAAACAGACCCATCTATAATTACTTTTTGCCTACGTCCTGCCAGCCAGTTCTCAATCCAGCTCAATATATTACCACTAATACCAGAGGCTTTGATCTTATAGAGACGCCTCTTGTGCGGTACCTTATCAAAAGCTTTTTAGAAGTCTAAGTAGACAATGCCTACTGGAATCTCTCATCCACCAACTTTGTAACTTCTTCAAAAAATACAATTAGATTTGTAAGACATGACCTCCTTTTTATAAAGCCATATAAACTGATGCTCCGTTTGTCCTCTCAGGTGGACATAAAAGATTCCATGGCACTATTTCGAAGAAGAGCAGGGGAGTTCTCCCTGGTGTCCTGGCCAATATTTCTCCCTTAACCAATATCAGTAAAAAGAATTATCTGGTCACGTATCTCATTGCTGTTTGCCGAAACTTGCGGTGCGCAAATTGACTGTCATGTTTCCTACATTAATACGGTGACTACACTTCAAAAGTACATCAGTGGCTGTAAAACGCTTTGGGAAGCTCTATAGTTGTGAAAAGGTGATATATAAATGTTCCTTTCTTTCCTCCCTTCCTTCCCTCCTTTCCTCCCTCCTTCATTCATTTCTTCCCTCTTTCCCTCCTTCCTTCTCATAGTGGAATAGACTGCCAACATTCAGTGTTAAGGCTCACATATGATTAATTACCAATCTGGTGAGGTAGGGGGAGGGGTAGGTGCCTGGTACAAGTAGTCAGTGCTTTCAGGATAGGACAGGAGAAATTGGGCCAAGAAAAATTGGGGAGAAAACAACTGGCATAGGTCCCCGATTTGTATTTTTAAATAGTATCCTGCCGGTTTTGAGCGGGAGTGCTGGTGTCAGTGTAAAGGTCTTGTTGAAAATCAAATCAAGTGGGCAAGTGGGTGGCCAAGTGGCCCATCAGAATCGGATGACCATTGTTGAAAATCTTCCCCTCTCTGTTGGTCTGCTTTAGGTGTGAAAGGAACCTGGTTCTGAAACTACATCATTTTTTTGCATGACATCAGCAATGCAATTTATCAGTAATTCAGACGACTTTGGGAAATGTCAGGAATAATTGTTTGCCACTTCATCACAGAGATTGAGAAAAGAAAATCACAGAAACCAAATGAAATGTATTAAAGTAGTCAGCAAATCCTTGAGTGATAGACTTCACATTTTAATTGGCTTTTAGTCACTGATTTCAATCACACTGGATCACTCTATACAGTTTATAGGAACACAGGGACAGGGGTAGGCCATTCAGCCTCTCAAGCCAGCTCCACCATTTAATTAGATCATGGCTGATCTGAAACTGAACTCCATTTAGCAGCCTTAGCTCCATATCTCTTGAAACCATTACCTAACAAAAATCCATTGATCTCAGTCTTGAAAGTTCCAATTGACCTAACATCCACAGCCTATAGGGGCAGAGGATTCCAGATTTCTACTATCCTTTGTGTGAAAAAGTACTTCCTGATTTCCCTCCTAAATGGCCTAGCTCGAATTTTAAGATTATTTCCCCTCGTTCTTGATTCCCCCATCAGAGGAGGTAGTTTCTCTGTATCTACCCTTTCAAATCCTTTTACCATTTTAAACACTTCAATCAGATCACCCCTCAATCTTCTAATCATGGGAATACAAGCAAAGTTGATGGAAACTGTGCTCGTAATTTAACCCTCTAAGCCCCGGGATCATTCTGGTTAATCGGTGCTGCACCACCTCCAAGGCCCAATACACCCTTCCAGAGGTGTGGTGCCCAAAACTGAACAACAGCAACTTGCATTTATATAGTGCCTTTAACATAGTAAAACATCCCAAGGCACCTCACAGGAGTGTATTCAAACAAAATTTGACACCAAACCACATAAGGAGACATTAGGGCAGATGAGAGGTTTTAAGGAGCGTCTTAATGGAGGAAAGTGAGGTAGAGAGGTGGAGAGCTTAGGGAGGGAATTCCAGACTGTGGGTCTTGGCAGCTGAAAGCACGGCCACCAATAGTGGAGCAATTAAAATTGGGGATGCAAAAGAGGCCAGAATTGGAGGAGTGCAGATATCTCGGAGGGTGGTAGGGCTGGAGGATGTTACAGAGATAGGGAGGGGCAAGGCCATGGAGGGATTTGAAAATAAGGATGAGAATTTTAAAATTGAGGTGTTGCTTAACTGGGAGCCAATGTAGGTCAGCGAGCACAGGGATGATAGGTGAATGTGACTTGGTGCAAGTTAGGACACAGGCAGCAAAATTATGGATGACCTCAAGTTTACGGAGGATAGAGCGTGGGAGGCTGGCCAGGAGTGCGTTGCAATAGTCAAGTCTAGAGGTAACAAAGGCATGGATGAGGGTTCCAGCAGCAGTTGAGCTGAGGCGGAGCAGAGTCGGGTGATGTTGCTGAGGTGGAAGTAGGCAGTATTAGTGATGGTGCAGATATGTGGTCAGAAGCTCATCTTGGGGCCGAAAAGGACAACAACGTTGTGAACAGTCTGGATCAGCCTCACACAGTTGCTGGGGAGAGGGAACACAATACTCCAGATGGGGTCTGACCAAGGTTCCATGCATCCAAAGCACAGCTTCCTTTTCTTTGTAGTCCAGCCTCCTTGAGGTAAATCTAGATACTCTGGATCTATGTATTGGAAACTGAAAGGTAAAAATATATACAATACAAGACATAAAGAGCTAACCTGGAAAGGAATCTTCCAAATAAATACATCAATAGTGTTAGATCCGTGTAATAATAAGAAAAGGACTGCAGAGAACGGTACAACAGGTGTTTACTGAATGAGGGTTACTCCAGAACTAACTATACAGATCACTACTCAGGGTTTATATACAGGTGTGGTCACTGCCGGTACTACAGTATACAGGAGCTGTAAAACGTAGTTCTCGCCTTAAAGGTACATACATTACAATTCCTCCCCTTTTAGATTAACAGTACCATAACACTCATTTAACAATTAAATATCAACGAATTACAATTAACACTTTTAACATGCAACATTAGCTGAAAATAGTCTATTTATATATTCAGTCTTTGGGGAGGCTTCCTGACCCTTTCTGGATAGTGCCTTTCCCGAGTGTCTTGCTCTTGGTGCAGAGGCGATTCTGGCCCCCTGTCGTCGGTTGGTTCATCAGCTTCCGATGCTACTGTTTCTGGGGTAGATGCTACCTGTACGTCGGGTTCATCACCAGGT
This sequence comes from Somniosus microcephalus, assembly GCF_052327205.1. NCBI lineage: Eukaryota > Metazoa > Chordata > Chondrichthyes > Squaliformes > Somniosidae > Somniosus > Somniosus microcephalus. The sequence goes on from NC_140987.1 coordinate 345,620,771, forward strand.
ACGTATGGGCGAGGCATGGGTTTGACTTGTTCCTGTGACTCTAGGATCTGGTCAGCATGGCGTCTCATGATGCTCTCCCCAACGTCCACTGTGTACATTAGTGGGCCCTGCCGTGTGCATATCGTTCCTGGCTGCCATTTTTCTGTTCGGTAGTCGCGGGCCAAGACTGGTTGCCCTATATTGAAGCTCCTTGTTGGCTTCTCATGGATGTGCTGGAATTGCTTACTCTCAACATCGCTTTGTATGTTTGGTCTGAGCAAATCCAGGCGAGATCTTAACCTTCGGTTAAAGAACATCATGGCTGGGGCCTGGTTGGTGACTGCATGTGTCGCATTCCGGTAGGCGAACAGGAAATTGTCCACCTTGTGCTGCAGTGGAATGTTGTCATTGTACATAGCCTTTATTGCCTTCTTAAAGGTTTGTACGAACCTCTCAGCCAATCCATTTGTGGCTGGATGATACGGGGCGGATGTGTAATGCCTTACCCCATTCTTTTTCAAGAACCTCCGGAACTCTTCGGACACAAACTGTGGTCCGTTGTCGGAGCAAATCTGTTCTGGCAAGCCATTCCTGGCAAAAATGGTCCGTAGGACTGCAATAGTTTTCTCCGTGGTGGTGGAGGACATTTTGATGACCTCAGGCCATTTCGAGTGCGCATCCACGGCTATTAAAAACATTGAGTCCATGAATGGACCAGCAAAATCAATATGCACCCGTTGCCATGGAGATGAGGGCCACTCCCATGGGTGTAGAGGGGCCTGTGGTGGTGCATTTTGGACTTTCTGGCATCCTGAGCAGCTCTTGGTCAGGTCCTCGATTTGTTTATCGATTCCCGGCCACCACACATAAGCCCTGGCTAGGCTTTTCATTTTTACCCCTCCCAGATGACCCTCATGAAGCTCATTGAGCACTCTATCCCTTAACTTGGGTGGAATTACCACTCGGGATCCACACATCAAGGTCCCCTGGCATACTGACAGCTTTTCTCTTCTGGATGAGAATGCTGGCAACAGTGAGTCGCCATGTGCTGGCCATCCCTTCACCGTCAAATCATATACCCGAGACAGTGTCGGGTCATTTCGGGTCTCCTTCTCTATACCAGCGTTAATTACTGGCAAGCATTCAATTATATTCGAATGAAATATTTCGACAGGATCCACTGCTGGTGCTTCCCCCGCAGTAGGCAGTGGCAGGCGTGATAGCCCAGCAGCGTTTCCATGCTGTTTCGTGCCCTTATACTCGATTTCATATTGGTGCGCCCCTTAAAAAAGGGACCATCTTTGTAGCCGTAGCGCAGTCATCACCGGAACGCCCTTCTTTGGATTAAAGATGGAGACAAGTGGTTGGTGGTCAGTCAGCAAGGTGAACTTCTGCCCGTGCAGATAGTGATTGAACTTTTTCACTCCCCACACTAGGCTGAGAGCCTCCCTGTCAATCTGGGCGTAGTTACGCTCGGCTGAGTTTAGTGATCGTGACGCAAAGGCTATTGGCCTCTCTGAGCCGTCTGAGAATTTGTGCGACAGCACCGCTCCAATGCCATAGGGTGACGCATCACATGCCAACCGAATTGGTAATGCCGGGTTGTAATGGGCCAATACCTCTTTCGATGTGATTAGTGTTTTGCTCTTCTGGAAAGCTCGTCTACATTCATCACTCCACTTCCATGGCACCCCAGTTTGCAGTAGGGTGTTCAGTGGGTGTAGTATTGTAGACAAATTTGGCAAGAACTTATGGTAGTAGTTTACCAGCCCGAGGAACGACCTCAGTTGTGACACATTTTCCGGTGCTAGAGCCTTGACTACTGCCTCAATCTTCTCTGGGGACTTATGTAACCCCTCTTTATCGATAACATGGCCACAATATGAGATCTGTTTTCTAAAAAACTCGCATTTGTGGCGGTTAGCTCAGAGCCCATATTCCTGCAATCTAGTGAGCACCTGCTCCAGGTTGGCAAGGTGATCACTGTCATTTTCGCTCGTGACCAGGATTTCGTCCAAATAACACTGGCTTCCTGGGATCCCTTGCAGGACTTGTTCCATTGCCCTCTGCCAAATAGCCAGAGCTGATGCTACCCCGAATACCAGCCGATTGTATTGGTAGAGACCTTTATGGGTGTTGATTGTGAGGTGTTTTTTTGATGCTTCTTCTACCTCCATTTGCAGATACGCCTGGGCCAGATCAATCTTAGTGAAGTGTTTCCCTCCAGATAGCGAGGCGAAAATATCTTCAATCCGCGGAAGCGGATATTGTACGGTGTGAAGGACCGGGTTCACTGTTACCTTAAAGTCCCCACAGATGCGAACCTTCCTTGGTTCCCCAGGCGTGCTGCTCAACGACTTTTTCATCACAGGGACGATGGGTGTAGCCCACTCGCTCCAGTCTACCTTGGACAGTACACCTGAACGTTCCAGACTCTCCAGCTCTGCTTCAACGGCTGGGCGGATCGCATAAGGTACCGGTCTGGCCTTAAAAAATGTTGGGCTTGCGTTTTCTTCAATTTTAATCATCGCTGTCATGCCTTTTAGTGTTCCGAGTCCTTGCTGGAACACTTCTTTAGCGTCAGTTAGGATCTTTGACAGTCACCCAGGTGTGACGTCATCAACCTTTTTGTCAGCCACAGTCAGTGCCTGTATGGAATGCCAATCCAGATGTATCTTCCGGATCCATTCACGTCCTAGTAGTGGTGGTCCTCCATCTGGCAATATATATAGGTCTATTTTTGGTGTTGCCTTGCCGTTATATATAACATTCACCCTTATTGTTCCTTTGGGGTAGACTTTTTAAGAACATAAGAACATAAGAAATAGGAGCAGGAGTAGGCCAATCGGCCCCTCGAGCCTGCTCCGCCATTCACTAAGATCATGGCTGATCTGATCCTAACCGCCAATCCACTATCACAGAACCATCTCCTGAATCTAACAGAATTAGACACACGAAATAGGAGCAGGATCAGGCTACACGGCCCCTGGGCCCGCTCCGCTACCCACAGGGCCATGATCGATCCGAACCTAGACTCATGTCCAAATTTCTGCCCGCTCCCCGTAACCCTTAATTCCCTTTACTTCTAGGAAACTGTCTATTTCTGTTTTAAATTTATGTAATGATGTAGCTTCTACAGCTTTTTGGGGCAGCATATTCCATGGACCTACCACCCTCTGAGTGAAGTAGTTCCTCCTCATCTCAGTTTTGAAAGAGCAGCCCCTTATTCTAAGACTATGCCCCCTAGTTCTAGTTTCACCCATCATCGGGAACATCTTCCCTGCATCCACCCGATCCAACCCCTTCACAATCTTATATATTTCAATAAGATCGCCTCTCATTCTTCTGAACTCCAATGAGTAGATTCCCAATCTACTCAACCTCTCCTCATATGTCCATCCCCTCATCCCCGGGATTAACCGAGTGAACCTTCTTTGTACTGACTCGAGAGCAAGTATGTCCTTTCTTAAGTATGGACACCAAAGCTGTACGCAGTATTCCAGGTGCGGTCTCACCAATACCTTGTACAACTGAAGCAATACCTCCCTATTTTTATATTCTATCCCCCTAGCAATGAAAGTCAACATTCCATTGGCTTTCTTAATCACTTGCTGCACCTGCATACTAACCTTTTGTGTTACGTGCACCAGGACCCCCAGATCCCTTTGTACTTCAGTACTTTCCAGTTTATTGCCATTAAGGTAATAGCTTGCTCTATGATTTTTCCTGCCAAAGTGCATAACCTCACACTTTCCAGTATTGTATTCCATCTGCCAAATCTCTGCCCACTTACTTAGCCTGTCGATGTCCCCTTGCAGGTTTTTTATGTCCTCCTCACTCACTACTTTCCCTCCCATCTTAGTATCATCTGCAAACTTTGATATGTTACACTCGGTCCCCTCCTCCAAATCGTTAATATAGATTGTAAAGAGTTGGGGACCCAGTACTGACCCCTGCGGAACACCACTAGTTACTGATTGCCAGTCTGAGAATGAACCATTTATCCCAACTCTCTGCCTTCTGTTAGATAGCCAATCCTCTATCCATGCCAGAATATTACCCCCAATCCCGTGATTTTTTATCTTAAGCAATAATCTTTTGTGTGGCACCTTGTCAAATGCCTTTTGGAAGTCTAAATACACTACGTCCACTGGTTCCCCTTTATCCACCCTATACGTTACTTCCTCAAAGAACTCCAGCAAATTTGTCAAACATGACTTCCCCTTCATAAAACCATGCTGACTTTGTCCTATTAAATTATGATTATCCAAATGTCCTGTTACTGTCTCCTTAATAATGGACTCCAAAATTTTACCTACCACAGATGTTAGGCTAACTGGTCTATAGATTCCAGCCTTCTGTCTACTGCCCTTTTTAAATAAGGGTGTTACATTAGCAGTTTTCCAGTCTGCCGGGACCTTTGCCGAGACCAGGGAGTTTTGGAAAATTATTACCAATGCATCCACAATCCCTACCGCCACTTCCCTCAAGACCCTAGGATGTAAGCCATCAGGTGCAGGTGATTTATGCGCCTTGAGTCCCATTATTTTACCGAGTACCACTTCCTTAGTGATTTTGATCGTGTTTAGCTCCTCCCCCCCTTTAGCCCCCTGTTTGTCCAGTGTTGGGATATTCTTAGTGTCTTCTAGTGTAAAGACTGATGTAAAATATTCATTCAGTGTTTTTGCCATCTCCATATTTCCCACCATTAATTTCCCGGTCTCATCCTCTAAGGGACCAACATTTACTTTAGCCACCCTTTTTCTTTTTATATAACTATAAAAACTCTTACTATCTGTTTTTATATTTTTTGCTCATTTACTTTCATAATCTATCTTCCCTTTCTTAATCAATCTTTTTGTTATTTTTTGCTGTCTTTTAAAGTTTTCCCAATCCTCTATCCTCCCACTAGATTTGGCTACCTTATATGCCCTTGTTTTTAGTCGAATACTATCCTTAATTTCTTTACTTAGCCACGGATGGCTGTCTTTTCTTTTACACCCTTTTCTTCTCAGTGGAATATATATTTTTTGGAAGTTGTAAAATAACTCCTTAAATGTACACCACTGATCATGTATCGTCTTACCCTTTAATCTATTTTCCCAATCCACTCTACTCAATTCCGCTCTCATACCTTCATAGTCTCCTTTATTCAAGCTTAGCACGCTTGTTTGAGATCCAACCTTCTCACCCTCTAATTGAATATGGAATTCAACCATGTTACGGTCACTCATTCCAAGGGGATCCTTTACTAGGACATTTTTAATTAATCCCATCTCATTACACAGGACCAGATCTAAGGTTGCTTGCCCCCTGGTCGGTTCAGTTACATACTGCTCAAGAAACCCATCCCTAATACACTCAATGAACTCATCCTCAAGGCAGCCCTGCCCAATTTGATTTGTCCAATTAATATGATAGTTAAAATCCCCCCTATTTATAAATGTTCCCTTATTACAAGCCTCAACTATTTCCTGATTGATACTCCATCCAACAGAGTTGCCACTGTTTGGAGGCCTATAGACTACGCACACTAGTGTTTTTTTCCCCTTATTATTCCTTACCTCCACCCAAACTGTTTCATTATCCTGATCTTTTGACCCAATATCATTTCTCTGTATTACAGTGATTCCTTCCTTTATTAACATAGCCACCCCACCTCCCCTTCCTTCCTGCCTGTCCTTCCTGATCGTTAAATAACCTGGTATGTTTAATTCCCAGGCATTGTCACCCTGCAGCCATGTTTCTGTAATGGCCACAAGATCATACCCATATGTAGTTATTTGTGCCATTAACTCGTCTATTTTGTTACGAATGCTACGTGCATTCAGATACAGAACTTTCAAAGATGTTTTGTGACATTTAGTTCCTGCGTTTGCCCTTTTTATTACTTTACCTTTTATTCCATACCTTCTGCCCCTTCCTGACACGCTCTGGTTTTTAATTTCCCCACTGCTACCTAAGTCTATGACCTTCTCTGTTGTCATTTTTATTATTTGCTCTCTAGGAACCTCCCCCCCACTAGTTAGTTTAAAGCCCTCTCTACAGCCCTAGTTGTATGATCCGCCAGGACTCTAGTCCCAGTACTGGCCAAGTGAAGCCCGTCCCAACAGAACAGCTCCCTCCTGCCCCAGTACTGGTGCCAGTGGCCCAGGAAGCAAAACCCATTTCTCCCACACCAGTCATTGAGCCATGCATTTAACTCTCTAATTTTATTTGTCCTAGCCAAATTCGCTCGTGGCTCAGGTAATAATCCAGAGATTATTACCCTTGTGGTTCTGCTTTTTAATTTGGCCCCTAGCTGCTCAAACTCCCTCAGCAGAACCTCCTTCCTTGTCCTATCTATGTCATTGGTACCAACATGGACCACGACAACTGGATCCTCCCCCTCCCACTCCAAGTTTCTCTCCAGTCCAGAGGAGATGTCCTTAACCCTGGCACCGGGCAGGCAACACAGCCTTCGGGACTCTCGCTCTCGGCTGCAAAGAACTCTATCTATCCCCCTAACGATACTATCCCCTACCACTACAACATTTCTTTTAACTCCCCCCACTTGAATGGCCCCCTGCTCCACGGTGCTGTGGCCAGGTTGCTCATCCTCCTTGCAGTCCCTGCTCCTGTCCCCACAGGGAGTAAGAGCCTCGAACCTGTTGGACAAGTGCAAGGGCTGCGGCTCCTCCAACACTACCTCCTGGATCCCCGTACCTGCCTCACTTCTAGTCACACCATCCTGACCCTGGCCACGGACTACATCTGAATTAATTAATCTAATTGGTGTGAATACCTCGTGATACACAGAGTCCAGGTAACTCTCCCCCTCCCTGATGTGTCTCAGTGTTTGAAGCTCGGACTCCAGCTCTTCAACACGGAGCCGGAGTTCCTCGAGCAGCCAACACTTACTGCAAATGTGATCACCGTGAGCATCAATGGTGTCCACCAGCTCCCACATATTGCAGCAGCAACACATCGCCTGATCTCCCATTCTATGTAATTAATTAAATTTATTAATATTATTCTTAAATATCCTCTGCCCCGATTCTAGATGGTGAATATCACACCTTAGAAACTATAAACTAAAGAGATTAAACTTAAAAGGGAGAAATACTTACCAACCAATCACTTACCCGCTTTCTGGTGATGTCACACTTGGATTACTTTTTACCTCTCTCCTTCCAGACTGGAGACTGTGAGGCCTTACCTGGTCTCTGGGACTTTTATAGCCCCGCTCTGCCGCTCGAGATTCCCACCGACGCTGTGAGGCCTTACCTGGTCTCTGGGACGTTTATAGCCCCGCTCTGCCGCTCGAGATTCCCGCTGACGCTGTGAGGCCTTCCCTGGTCTCTGGGACTTTTATAGCCCCGCTCTGCCGCTCGAGATTCCCACCGAGGCTGTGAGGCCTTACCTGGTCTCTGGGACGTTTATAGCCCCGCTCTGCCGCTCGAGATTCCCGCTGATGCTGTGAGGCCTTCCCTGGTCTCTGGGACTTTTATAGCCCCGCTCTGCCCCGTTTACATCTTCAAGACAATCTTTGTATCTCTCAAGGGTATATGTGAGAATAGCCGCTTGTATTCCCTTCGGTTTATGACTGTTAGGGCTGATCCTGTGTTCAATTCCATTTTCACTTGGACTCCTGCTATCTTGAGCGTGACCCAGATAGTTTGGTGATCCTCCATTTTGATCACATTATGTAGTTTCAGACAACCCAGCTCCTTGCTTCCGGAGTCTGTATCACTCTTCTGTTCGTCTGAACTACTCTCCGTTACCTTATGTACCTTCTTGTGCTTCTCCTGTGGAGATTTCTTGCTGCTGGTTTTCTTTCCCGACCTGCAGACTCTTGCTATGTGTCCTACTTTTCCACTCTGTCTGCACACTTTGTCCTTGAACCAGCAATCATTATGGTCATGTGTTGTTCTGCCACAGCGATAGCACTTCACTGTTCCGTATGACATTTCATTTGTGCCATATTCTTGCGGTCTCCGTTGTATCTCTGCAGCGCCCCATGCTGCTGCTTTGTGTGATACTGCAATGCTGAAAGCCTTGTCCAGCGTAAGATCCTTTTCTGATAGAAGCCGTTTCTGGGTTCCTTCACTTTGAAGCCCACACACAAGCTTGTCCCTTAAAGTATCTGCTAGTCCCGTTCCAAACTGGCAGTGTTTCGATAGCTTGCGCAGTTCCGTTAAATACTCAGCATTACTTTCATCTTTATGCTGGTTCCTTTTGTGAAACTTAAATCTTTCTGCTATCAGCAGCAGTGTGGGGTTTAAGTGGTCCTGTAGGATTGACACTATGTTTTCAAAATCCTTTTCTACTGGCTTCTCTGGGGTTACTAGGTTTCGTAGTAAGCCATACGTTTTTGCACCCATTGAATTCAACAATACCAGCGCTTTCTTGTCATCTGGCACTTCATTCAAATCAAAATCAAATCAAATCAACTTTTATTGTCATTGTTAGTGCATACGTGCAGTACAACAAAATGTAGGCTTGCGGCTCCCGAGAGTATACATTTAGATTAAGACATTTAAACATTCAACATACATTTGGCTTGTAATACATTAACATAAACATAACCATAATAAAGTGCATTGGCAGATGTGCAGACTTTAGAGTTTATTTGTGGAGTTCAGTAGGATGACAGCCCTGGGAAAGAAGCTGTTCCTAAATCTGGTCGTACGGTAGTATATAAACCCTGAATAGTGATCTGTACAGTTAGTTCTAGAGTAACCCTCATTCAGTAAACACCTGTTGTACCGTTCTCTGCAGTCCTTTTCTTATTATTACACGGATCTAACATTGGCGACGAGCAGATTCGAACCTACCTGCAAATCTGCATCACCTCCCAGGGATTCGCTCCTGGAGAACAGTGGAAGAAGGTCGAGTCCAGCAGCACGGGCGTCGACCACGGGCAACCGCCCAGTCATCTAGTGGAGATTTGAGCATTGCAGGGGAGGCTGTCGAGAGCCAGGCTTGGCTTTCCAGTCACGATGGTCCAGCGAAACGGGCTGGCAACAGGTACTGCGCAGACCCTTCCCGGACAGCAGCAGGCTAGAGCCCGACCGGGCGGCACAGAAAAAGGCCGAGCAGCGTCGACGGGGGAGAGAGAGAGGGCAGAGTGCACAGGGCGCAGCCGGTGTTCAGGACCGAGCGGCGTCAACGCCTTGCAGTATACTTCTATGCGTTCGACATATGTCGTCCAATCTTCGACTTCATTGTCGAACGCTGTGATACTGCCACTCTTCGGCATTTTTGGGTGTGGTTAAACTGGCTTAAAATGGACTCTCCTGCGCTTTCCTTTCTTCCCCGCTGTGGCTTAAAATGGCGTCTCCCGCGCTGCTGCCAATGCCGCTCTCGGCGGTCCTCGTGGCAAATGACGACGCCCTGTGGGTTTCGTGCGCTGCTCCTGCGCTGCTGCCAATGCCGCTCTCTGCGGTCCTCGTGGCAATGGCAGCGCCTCGCGTTTTCCTGCGCACCTCTCTCCCCTGTTGACGCTGCCCGGCCCTTGAACACCGGCTGCGCTCTGCTCTCTCTCGTCTCTCTCCCCCGTTGATGCCACTCGGTCCTGAACACCGGCTGCGCCCTGTGCGCTCTGCCCTCTCTCTCTCCCCCGTCGACGCTGCTCGGCCTTTTTCTGTGCCGCCCGGCCGGGCTCTAGCCCGCCGCTGTCCGGGAAGGGTCTGCGCAGTACCTGTTGCCAGCCCGTTTTGCTGGACCACCGTGACTGGAAAGCCAAGCCTGGCTCTCGACAGCCTCCCCTGCGATTCTCAAATCTCCGCTGGATGACTGGGCGGTTGCCCGTGGTCGACGCCCGTGCTTCTGGACTCGACCTTCTTCCACTGTTCTCCAGGAGCGAATCCCTGGGAGGTGATGCAGATTTGCAGGTAGGTTCGAATTTGCTTGTAGCTAATGTTAGATCCGTGTAATAATAAGAAAAGGACTGCAGAGAACGGTACAACAGGTGTTTACTGAATGAGGGTTACTCTAGAACTAATCGTACAGATCACTACTCAGGGTTTATATACAGGTGTGGTCATTGCCGGTACTACAGTATACAGGAGCTGTAAAAAGTAGTTCTCCCCTTAAAGGTACATACATTACAAATAGGGCAAGCTGCACTGTCAATTTGGGCTGAATTATTTTCCAAACCCATTTTAAGGCCTGAGACACAGAGAGGGAATGGGGTCAGTATAGACTGGGAATGACTAACCTCTCAGATCATTCATTTGCTGGTGATTTACCTCAGGAGACAAGCCTCTCACAGCAGGTGTGTAAAATTCAGTGGTGACATTACTTTGGGTTTTTGGGTATATGCCAAGCAAGCCTTCGCCTGTTCGCTTACTGACGGGTACAGACAGTTCAGGACGGAGTGGGAATAGTGCAGCAACTCTGGGTGCCGCTGAAACACTCTTTGATTCATGCCAGTTGAAACACGGGGTGGGGAGGTTAGATTTGAACTCTGGGCACGGAGCGGGTGGGCAGCATGCAGAACACAATCGGGAGAGATGTAAAACAGGCTGCCAGCTCACTGTCACCTGCCTTACACCATCACACAAAGCCAAAAACCACCCCCTATGATCCTGGATTTTGAAATTCTGAATTTCAGAGGGAAGTTCAAATGTAACTAAAATCCTCATCCACAATGATTAATTAACATATACGCTCTGAATGGGGGAGAGGGCTGTTCAGCTCTTATCATTTGTCTTAAATTGAAGGTGGCTGGGAGGGAGGGGTGAGACTGGCCCCTAGATCCTCCTCTCTCCATTTTAGTTGCCTACGTGCAGTGCAGATATTGTAAGCCCAAGCTGAGAAAAAGCTGCTGTTCTACTCACAGTCTCAAGCAGCTCGTGGGTCTGTTATGGAGTTTGTTCAAATCCTAAGCCTATTGGGAAATGCCAAAGATGCAATGTAAGTGAAGAGATGCCTTTGAGAACAGGAATTTGGCCCAGGTTCCAACATAATCAAGTTTTCCCTGGTAAAACATCAATGATCTTACCTCACAGCTAAGTTTATCAAATGCAGTACTTTGATGTCAATCAAACTTTCTTGATGATTCTAAGCAGAGTGAAATTATTACCATTCACGCTGGGCAATAAAATGGACCATTGACCATGTGGCAGCGTGGTGATTATATGGTGTACACATGCTCTCCCTTAAGTCAAACAATGCAATCAAACTTTGCCTGATATTAAACTTACTCCACAGGCTTGGCGAGTTACTTGTCTAAATGCATGTTTCTGTAAATATGTGGATAGTTTGTTAAAAAGTGGATAAAAGTCAAAATGATACATTGACAAGAATACAGAGCTCATTTTAATCTGCCACGTCACTACAATAATCATCTGTTAAAAGCTTAGACCTCAGTTTGACTCCAGGTTACTGACTTCCTTTTTCACTGAAGGTGGATCATTAAATTGGGATTGGATTTTTCATGTGCCTTGTGCAGTGTTTGAAGTACTTGACTTTCAGTTATTTTTTCTCCTGTAAAGAGCAGTCTTTATTTTATAATTTCCTTTTGTAATTTCACCAGGAGCTGAAGTTAGATTCTTCACAAAAGGCATTTTCGGCTGAGCAAGAAGTTCACCTCGTGTTTGATCTTTCTTGCTTCACTTGTTTTCCAGATGGAAAAAGTGAAGGTCAATAGCCCCGGGCAAGCAAACAGATCTGAGACAAATGCCATTTTGACGGAAATTTCGAAAAGAAATTTAGATTAGAGAGTATGAAACCTAAGTGTTTCAATGATTTCTATACCAGTTTTCAAATAATACTATATAACCCAAACCTGCGACATTCCAGTCTGTGTTCATTTTCTTTTTTTTTAATCCGAAGTTTAGTTAAGCAAATCGAGTATTTTGCTATCGTCACAGTAGCGTGGATTTATGTTCCAACTGCTCCCTCTCTGGAATGCAAAACATTAGCCTTCCCTCTCCACTTAACTCGAGCAGTCAATGCTGACAGTACTGCAGGGACTTTTCCTTTATCTTTCGCCTTCTCAAAGTGTACAATAGAGGACATTAATTGATGCGACTACAATTACTAGAGGCTGCAATGTGCCTTCTCATTTCCAGCTTAATGCAGGTCTGGCCACTAACTGAAACTAATTAATTAAAGGGTATTGCTTATTCGCTGACTTAATATGAGTCAGAACCATTAACTAGACAGCTACACCTAGCACTCTGACTTAGCCCAAGTCTGAGTTGATAACAAATCATGGGACAAAATCCTGTGAGCGAGTTGCAGGCACACGCTTGGTGGAATATTGTCAGTTAAAGTGTCGAGACAGTGAGCAGTGCTCTAGGTCTCCTTGTGGGCCCTGCTGGGGAAATTGAATTCAAAAAATGTTTTTTTTATAACATCAGCTCCCGGTTTTCAAAAATAAAAAAAATAAAAAGTCACACTTTTTTTCCAGATTCTGACTATCCTCTGTTCCTGTGTCTTAGTCCGAACCTGTGATCTACTCTCACTGGCTGGCAATTTCTGGTCCACAGGTTGAAACCCCAGGCTTGCAAGCACTGAACACCTGCAGGAAGTCGCCACTCGTACATTAGGCTTCACAGCGTTTAAAGTTTGCACATCAAAGCTATATAAAAAAAAACCCACATACAAATTGCTTACAGCCATTAGTGGTAGGAGCAAAACTGAAAAGGGAGACAGGTCTACAGTGAAACATTAAAGAGGGAATGGGCACAAAAAATATTGAAATCTAATTTTAGTTCTTCAATCAAATTCTGCGTAAATGAATGTGGCTTTTGTTCATATTATTAAGCAGCAAGGTTTTTTTTACTGCATTAATATTCTGAAGGTGCTAGAGAATATTTCTGGTGTAGCTCGTGGCTCTGTTTAGCTCTCCGTGAGATTGCCTGATCAGTGAAGTTAAACTGAAATTTCCTTATCTTTTTATGCTCAGTCTGTGTGGGGTTAGACTAGAAGAATTCAAATGGCTTTAGTCTTATGTATGTATATCCACCATTGCATGTATAGTTAGTTTACAGGTTTATCCATTTATGGGTAATTTGGATATTACTGAATGTCTTTTTCAATGCATTTCTTTTTGAAAAGTCCCATATTTTCCTTTTTCATTTCATGGGCTTTTAATTCCTTTAAATACAGTCCTCAACGTGCAAATTCCAGTTCTATACCAGAAAAAAGTCTGACTATATAATTAGTGGGTAATGTCTGTTTTATGTTAGTTAAATGGATGCATTGAACTGTGAAAATCAGGTTGAACATACCATGTTAAATGTAACAGGAAAAAAGGTGATATTTCTGATCTGACTCTAAATAGCACGCCTGAGAAATAAAATCATGTCATCTACGATCGGTAAATAATTATTAGATTTTAATAATTGTCAAAGGTCTTTTTAGACTATGTTTTTAATTTTATATGTGCAGCTTTTAAATGGAGTTACTGTGTCCCCATTTTTGGAAATACCTATACTGCCAATAGCAATGGGGCATAAAGTCCAAGAATAAAGAGATTATGATAAATGTGTACAAAGCATTGATTAGGCCACAGTTAGAGTTCTGTGTGCAGTTTTTGGTGCCCCATTATAGAAAGTACTTTCAAGCCATAGTTCAGCATAAATTCCTCAGGATGATGCCAGGGGTGGGAAGCTATAGACACCATGAGAGACTTGAGATACTGGGTCTGTTTTCACTGGTGCAGAGAGGAGATTTAATGGTGGGTTTTGAAAGGCTGTATAGGGAAAACCTATTTTCTCTGGTTGGGGAATTAGTAATGAGGAATCATCAATTTAAAAATATCACCAAGAGCGCGAAGAGAGAAGTTAGGAGAATTTATTTCACACAGATTCTTGTTAGAGCATGGAATGTTTCACCACAGTAAGTAGTTTGATCCAAGTACAACTACTTGGGCATGTCAGAAGAGACTGTCTGCTGGAGCCTGACCTTCAGACACCACCCAATACAGGGACTGCCCTGACCACAGCTGTTGAGGTCAGCACCAAATTGAACTCTTATGTTACTGGCTCATTTCAAACTACATTTACCAGATCGGTCAATCGCTCTGACACCAATGCATCAAACAGGGCACTGCTGCCTTCTTTGCCTGGGGCAATAAGTTTGTCATTTCCCAGTAGAGAGGAGGGGACAACTCGAGAGGAACCAATACTTCTATTGGTGGCCAAGTTCTCAAAAGGGGAGGTCTCATTGATGACACCCATGTACCTATATATGAGGGTGCCCAAATATAGCCGCTCGCCACATATGAATTGCAAAGGAATTCGATCAATTTCCAGATGGTCACAACAGAATAATCCACAATGTTGAGGCAATCCATGGTGCCACAACTATCCATGGTGCCAGAACTATTTGAGAGAACAAGCAAGATGGACAGATGATTGCTGGGGGACCAGGGATACTCCTGGTTATTAACATCAGTCAGGAACCCCCGCACCAATGTAGAGAGAAAACACAATGATGCTCACCCTCTGCCCAAATTCTGGTGGCACATAGAATTGGGAAACTAAAGCACACTTCCAATATCTGGAGAGGCCTGGTGGGTTCCTACTCTACAACCCTGAGGAAGTATTGAAGTTCTTCTGCATCTGCCATGTGCTGCATAGCCTCACCATATGGAGTTGGGATCCCATGTAGCCAGAGGCCTGGAAGTTGAGCTTGTAGGTTACAGAGGAAGAAGAAGCAGAAGGAGGGAAGGAAGGAAAAGTGTCTGAGGCTGATGCCTGGTCAGGCAGGCTGGTGTATCAAGAACTGTGTGGCAGGACTTTCTCTCAAAGGCAGCCCTTGAGCCCCTTGATAAACTGTCCTGAGTTCTTCTCTGTGGTATCCTGACCACATAATAACATGAACAGTCAAATCTCCCCTGGCTTCATTACTATCCTTACAGAGGCAGTTGTTGCTTCTGTGCAACACAAAATTGTACTCAAGCTTTCCAAGAAAGTGCAAGACAATTATTTATTTTCCACTTGTGCATCAATAGTTGCTTTCCAATGCTCGTCCTTGATGAACGTGCAGCGTGTGTGATGGTTGTCTGCTTCCTAATTTCCTGCTACTTCTAAGTGCCAACTGGTGAGGGGGATAAGTGTGGTGTCATGCTGCTGCTCATCAATGGGCTTGTGGGGAATGTCCTGAGCCTGCTGGGTCATGAGAAGACCCTGTCCCCACAGTCAGCACTTTGGCATCTGAGCCGGTTGGCTGCTGCTTTGTCCTCCCTGCCTCTTCTGCAGTCCTCCGGGGAGGTCGGATGGGAGGGGCACTCATAATCTTTCTTCCTGCCATGTGCTGGAGATGACTGTGAGGGACTAACCCTTGAATGTTGATAAAGAGCACAATGCCTGCCATTAAGGTGCTCTGAAGAAAATCTCCTAGCCTCTGAGTGTAAAGTGCTCGCAAGCAGTAGTTGGAAAATATATTTACCTTTTTGGGCGAGCACGTAACCCACCCTTCCATGTCCTCTCATTCAATGGCTTCCATGACAATTATTTGGAGGGCCTGCTCCTCATGTCACCTGAAGCCATGCAGGTTAAGTGGTCCACCCCCAGTGCATATTCTCTCATGAAGGCTGTGTCTGGCCTTCTATTAAAACAGAAAATCTCTGCATTAGCATTGAACACAAGAGTGCGGCGAGGAGGCCTGGGACCGGAGCTGAACGGCGGACCTGCGAGAGGCACAGAGTCAGCGAGAGGAGGATAAAAAGATTGCGGAGAGGAGGCCTGGGACCAGAGCTGAGCAGTGGACCTGCGAGAGGCACAGAGTCAGCGAGAGGAGAGAGAGAAGTAAAACGTAATCGAAGGATGACATCACCAGAAAGCAGGTAAGTGATTGGTAGGTGAGTATTTCTCTCTTTCTCGCTTTTTTCCAAACTTATTATTTGTGGTTTACAGTTTCTAGCGTCTCTGTTGTGTAGCGGGGAATGCTGGTAAACAAGGGCCCTTGAGTATATAATTTAATTGTACTGTAATTAGTGGTATCGATTTGATTTAATTTAATTTGAATTTATTAAGGGGTAAGTCATGGCAGCACAGCTTGGCCCTGTGGCACGCTCCTCCTGCACTATGTGGGAAATCAGGGACACTTCCTGTGTGTGGGAAGTGTATCCAGCTGCAGCTACTGACAGACCGCATTATGGCGCTGGAGCTGCGAATGGATACATGCTGGAGCATTTGTGATGCTGAGCACATCGTGGATAACACGTTTAGGGAGTTGGTCATACCGCAGGTAAAGGCTGCACAGGCAGGAAGGGAATGGGTGACCACCAGGCAGAGTAGTAGGCACAGGCAGGTAGTGCAGGGGTGCCCTGTGGCCATCCCCCTTTCAAACAGATATACCACTTTGGATATTGTTGAGGGGGGTGGCTTATCGGGGGGAGGCAGCAGCAGCCAACTTCCTGGCACCATGGGTGGTCCTGCTGCACAGGATGGGAGGAAAAAGCGGGAGAGCTATAGTGATAGGGGATTCTATTGTAAGGGGAATAGATAGGCATTTCTGCGGCCACAAACGAGACTCCAGGATGGTATGTTGCCACCCTGGTGCAAGGATCAAGGATGTCTCAAGGTGGCTACAGAGCATTCTGGAGGGGGAGGGTGAACAGCCAGTTGTCGTGGTGCATATAGGTACCAACGATGTAGGTAAAAAAACGGGATGATGTCCTAAAAGCTGAATATAGGGAGTTAGGAGGTAAATTAAAAAATAGGACCTCAAAGGTAGTAATCTCAGGATTTCTACCAGTGCCACGTGCTAGTAAGAGTAGAAAGAGAAGGTTAATTACAGATGAATACGTGGCTAGAGGAATGGTGCAAGGGGGAGGGATTCAAATTCCTGGGACATTGGAATCGGTCCTGGGGGAGGTGGGACCAGTGCAAACTGGACAGTTTGCACCTGGGCAGGACCGGGACTGATGTACTAGGTGGAGTGTTTGCTAGTGCTGTTGGGGAGGGTTTAAACTAAAATGGCAGGGGGGTGGGAAACTGTGCAGGGAGACAGAGGAAAGGGAAGCAATGATAGAAACAAAAGACAGGAAGGAGAAAAGCAAAAGCGGAAGGCAGACAAACCAAGGACATAAATCAAACAGGGCCACAGTAAATAATAATTCTAAAAGGAATAAGAGTGTTAAAAAATCAAGCCTGAAGGCTTTGTGTCTTAATGCGAGGAGCATTCATAATAAGGTGGATGAATTAGCTGCGCAAATAGATGTAAACGGATATGATATAATTGGGATTACGGAGACATGGCTCCAGGGTGACCAAGACTGGGAATTCAACATTCAGGGGTATTCAATATTCAGGAAGGACAGGAAAAAAGGAAAAGGAGGTGGGGTAGCATTGCTGGTTAAAGAGGAGATTAACATAATAGTAAGGAAGGATATTAGCTCTGATGATGTGGAATCTGTATGGGCAGAGCTGAGATATACCAAGTTGCAGAAAACATTAGTGGTAGTTGTATACAGACCCCCAAACAGTAATGCTGACATTGGGGATGGCATTAAATGGGAAATTAGAGACGCGTGCAATAAGGGCACAGCAGTTATCATGGGTGACTTTAATCTACATATTGATTGGGCTAACCAAATTAATAGCAATACTGTGGAGGAGAAATTCCTAGAGTGTATACGGGATGGTTTCCTGGACCAATATGTCGAGGAACCAACTAGAGATCAGGCCATCTTAGACTGGGTATTATATAATGAGAAAGGATTCATTAGCAATCTTGTTGTGCGAGGCCCCTTGGGAAGGAGCGATCATAATATGACAAAATGCTTCATTAAAATGGAGAGTGAAGTAGTTGACTCAGAGACCAGGGTCCTGAATTTATATAAAGGAAACTATGATGGTATGAGGCACAAGTTGGCTAGGTTGGATTGGGGAACGTTATTTAAAGGGTTGACGGTGGATAGGCAATGGCAAGCATTTATAGATTGCATGGATGAACTACAGAATTTGTTTATCCCTGTTTGCATAAAAATAAAACAACAAAGGTGACTCAACCGTGGCTCACAAGGGATATTAGGGATAGCATAAGATCCAAGGAGAGGACATATAATTTGGCCAGAAGAAGCAGCAAACCTGAGGATGGGGAGCAGTTTAGGATTCAGCAAAGGAGGACAAAGGGATTAATTAAGAGGGGAAAAATAGATTATGAGAGTAAGCTTGCATGGAACATAAAAACTGACTGTAAAAGCTTCTATAGATATGTGAAGAGAAAAAGATTGGTGCTTGAGGAAGGACTCCTGTAAATATTTTAGCAATTCCTTTGCTCCAACCAATAAGTGAATAGTTATCACCCAGAACAATAAGTTTTTTTCTTCCTACTCATCCCTCTAATCTGACTGCAGATATCCTCCGCCATTTCTTTCCCATGATTTGGGAGGTTTAGAATACACCCCTAATATAACAAGCCATTTTATGCCTTTAAGCTCGAATCATGTTGACTTGGTCTGCATCTTTTCCTTATCTACATCAACCATCTCTACATATATTCCCTTTTTTATCAATATTGCTACTCTGCCTCCTTTTTTAATTTTCTATCTCTTCTAAATATATTATATCCCAATATATTTACTTTCCATTCTTGTCCAGTTTTCAGCCATGTTTTTGTTAGCTCTAGATCTTCCTGTAAAATAATTGCTTCCAGTTCCCCTCGTTTATTTCCCACACAATATATGCATTTCAACTTTTTTTTAAAAAGCTACTCCTTTTCCTATTGTTTTGTCTAAGTTGCCCCCTACCTATACTTCAGTCTTTTACCCTGTTTATAACTAGTCCATTTGATTTATTCCTATACTCCATATCCTTCTAGCTAAATTATTTTCTGCATGAATATTATCCTCATCTACTTCTCCTTTCACTATTGGCTGCTCCTTGAGGTGGGTGGTTACCAATGAGCAATGCCATAGGAGATCAGCTAGTGTGGATAAAAGTCTTGTGCCTAATGCAAGGACAATACATTTCAGACTTCACACTTAATTTAATGGGAGAAATTGTAATGACAAAGTTTGTTAAAACCTCAGAGCTAATCTGGATTGAAAATTGGCTACGGCAGAATAAACAAAAGGTGGTTGTAAGTGAAACTTGAGCAAATGGCAAGGGAGTCACTAGCTGGGTCTCACAGGGGTCAATGCTGGGGCCAGTCCTGTTTGCAATACACAGATATGATTTGGAGCTTTGGAAATTCAAAAACGTCTATCTTTGTGGTTGACACCAAGCCTGGTGGGGTGGGTGTCAAACAATGGGGAACAAGCAAGCTAAAGGAAACTGGATCATTTGGATGGTTGGCTGATGAGCGGCAAATGGCATTCAATGTAAACAAACACAAGGGAAAGAGATTAAGGAAGGGACTAAACAGTGAGAATATCAATTAAATGGGACACACCACAGGCTTGGGATCTGGGAGTGCTGAAGGATAGCTCACTGAAACCAACAGTGCAGTGTGCAGAGTCCAGCAGCAGGAAGAAAAACCACTGGATCCCAGGATATAGAGACAGAGGGATAAAGCACAAATCTCAAGCGATGGTCTGTGCAGTGCACGGACATGGTCACAATTGGATTATGGTGTGCATTATGATCACCATACTATGCAAGGATATCCAGACATTGGAAGCAGTGCAAGAAAGCACAAGCAAACAGAAGCCAAGCTTAAAGCACCTGAGCTCCGAGGAGAGGTTGAACAGCCTGGGATTACACTCTGGAGGACAGAAGTCGCAGGGGGGATATTATTGAAATATTGAAAATTCTTGATAAATTAGGTAAATTAAACCCCAATAATAGGTCCAAGATTGCCACACACCCCAGAACCAGGACACACGGACTCAAGCTTAGAAAAGGGAAGCTACACGCACAGTTTAGATTGAATTATTTTATACCGAGCATGCCAAATGCGGAATGGACTGTCCAAGTGAGGCAGTGAAGGGAGATAGTGTGACAAAAATTGGGTAGATATTTAGGACCACGGACAATTGAGAGGTATTAGCATTTGGGAATGGCTAGATGGACCTTGGACTCTTTTCCTTGTCTTGTACTTTGCCAGGTTGCTCTGTTTGTTGCAAGTTAATAGCACATATTAAAAATGTAAAATATTTATACATTGCTTATACTTCTCCGTTTACAGCTTCACTAACATCTAAGCAGCATAGGAGTGAAACAGTAGTTTTATTAAAAGTGTTTGTTATTTGGAGTAATATTATGTAACTGCTATTTGTATTGTGATTATATTTCAGCTTTTTGAACTACAAGTATAACTCTTAATTGGACTACAATTATTTATAATCACTGTTTGAATAAAATCACAATGCCGGAACAATGGGTATATCCATTTAGATTCTCCAATTCATCCCACATGCAGTCCATAGAATGGCTATGAGGCCGGTCAGAGTACTCCACATTACCTAACATCTATACAAGCTTCGCATCTGATGCAGTGTCTAGCATATCCAACGGATGCAAATCATCCTGACTTTGTCTGATTACACTCCTATGAAGCCCCTGGGAAATTTTGCTTTGTTAAAGGCACAACATAAAAGCAAGTTATTGTAGTTGTTGATTGGCTCAAATTTCCCATTTACTTAAAAAAATATTACCTGTAAAATGATTTCCACACTGTCTGTATTTTTCCTTTCACTAAAACATAGGCCAATGAAAAATGGGTAATCACCCTAAAAGCAACAAATCACGGCCTAGAAATTGAGTGGGGTTAGCGCCCATTTTGAGGCGCTAGAGGGCCTAGCGCCGCAAGTACAGCCGATTGAGAAATTCACTTGGGCGCTGCCATCGGCGTTAGCCGGTTGCGCTGCGCCGGCACTGATGACGTCATCGGTGTGCGCAGCGTCCCGGTTGCCGTGGCAACGCGCCCGAACGCCGAAATTGAGTTGCTGCCGCCTCGCCCGTGGCAGCTGCAACCAACGATTTTTCAAAAGTTCGCTACGGGTCTTAGCACCGGCGCATTAAGGTCGCGCGGCGGCCGGCCGCTTTCCCGGCGGCCGCCTGCCCGCACCTCCCTCCCCGGACTCCTCCAACACCCCCCCGCGGCACAGACGCGTGTGGGCCGCGAGCCCGGCACTTCTCCGAGGTGCCGGGCTCATTTTTCTCCACAGATCAACGGCCAGCGGTCGGGTGCAGGCAGCTCCTCCTTAACGGAAGGAGGAGGCCTGCACTTCCCCAGCCTGCCGCACCGCATCGGGTGCCACAGCGGCGGATTAGCGCCGCAATGCGGCAGTCAGCGCCCGTTGCGAGGCGCTGACACCCTCCAGTAGCGCTGGCAGCCGTCTGGGCGCGGCGCTACTGAATTTTTGGCGCGCGCAGGGGGACTTAGCGCCGGCGCTAAATTTCCGGCGCTAAAGCCCTGGCGCGGCGCCAACTCAATTTCTAGGCCCACATTTCTCAAAACATTTTTTTTGCCAGTGGTCATGTTCTTTCCTCACCCACCCCATTATATAACCCTAAAAATTAACTGCTGAAGAACAAAAATGGCTAAATTAGTGTATGGATGTTAAGGCCTAGAAATTCATCCCGGGCAGTGGCGCAAAACGGGCGGTATCGGACCGTCCACCTATTATACGCAGCGCATGATATTCAGTTATCAGGCACTGTATATCAGACAGCCAATCTGATACAACCCATCGCTGTCTGAGATGAATTTCTAGCCCAGTGTGCCTTGAAAAAAGTTTCCTTGCAAATGTCTGCCCCTTTCTTTGAAACCTAAGACTTGAGTTCTGCTCCATTCCCAAAAATTGCATTGTGCCCTTCCATAGGTGAGCAGGCTGAATCAAGCGGCTGACTACAACTCCCAGAAGACTCCACGATCACCAGGTGCAGTAACTGTGATGAACTACAACTCCCAGAATGCAGCATAAGTTTGCCACATTCTGCTGGAATGGACATGAGGGTGGTGTTATAAACAGGAAGCAATGGCATACCCCAGAAATAGCCAGTTTTACTGTCAATTCTTTTTTTTAATGCTGGATGCTTTCATGATTTACAAATACCTCAAACTTTTTTTTGTGGTCAACAACACATTTTGGAGGGGAAGTGAATAACACCAGAATTTCATTTGATTGACAGCAAGATTAGACATTCTTAAGAGAATCCTGTTTGTTTGTCTACAAGTCCTGGCACCGCCACAAACCATGATCTGAAAGTACTGTAGATAGTGCTTCAAACCCAGGGTTGTCATCATTAGGATGGGTACATAAGAACATAAGAAGTAAGAGCAGGAGTAGGCCATACGGCCCCTCGAGCCTGCTCTGCCATTCAATAAGATCATGGCAGATCATCGACCTCAACTCCACTTTCCCGCCCGATCTCCATATCCCTTGATTCTCCTAGAGCCCAAAAATCTATCTATCTCAGCCTTGAATATACTCAAAGACTCAGCATCCACAGCCACAGTGCGAGAATCAGCGGGAATCGTGGGCTGAGTGGCTGTATAAAGGCTCCCGAGACCCAGGTAAGGCCTCAGTGCGAGAATCAGCGGGAATCGCGGGCTGAGCGGCTGTATAAAGGCTCCCGAGACCCAGGTAAGGCCTCAGTGCGAGAATCAGCGGGAATCGCGGGCTGAGCGGCTGTATAAAGGCTCCCGAGACCCAGGTAAGGCCTCAGTGTGAGAATCGGCGGGAATCGCAGGCTGAGCGGCTGTATAAAGGCTCCCGAGACTCAGGTAAGGCCGCAGTGTGAGAATCGGTGGGAATCGCGGGCTGAGCGGCTGTATAAAGGCTCCCGAGACCCAGGTAAGGCCTCAGTGCGAGAATTGGCAGGAATCGCGGGATCAGCAGCTGTATAAAGGCTCCGAGACCCAGGTAAGGCCTCAGTGCGAGAATCGGTGGGAATCGCGGGCTGAGCGGCTGTATAAAGGCTCCCGAGACCCAAGTAAGGCCGCAGTTCGAGAATCGGCAGGAATCGCGGGCTGAGCGGCTGTATAAAGGCTCCAGAGACCCAGGTAAGGCCTCAGTGCAAGAATTGGCAGGAATCGTGGGCTGAGCAGCTGTATAAAGGCCCTCGAGACCCAGGTAAGGCCTCAGTGCGAGAATTGGCAGGAATTGCGGGCTGAGCAGCTGTATAAAGGCTCCCGAGACCCAGGTAAGGCCTCAGTGCGAGAATTGGCAGGAATCGTGGGCTGAGCAGCTGTATAAAGGCTCCTGAGACCCAGGTAAGGCCTCAGTGCGAGAATCGGTGGGAATCGCGGGCTGAGCGGCTGTATAAAGGCTCCCGAGACCCAAGTAAGGCCGCAGTTCGAGAATCGGCAGGAATCGCGGGCTGAGCGGCTGTATAAAGGCTCCAGAGACCCAGGTAAGGCCTCAGTGCAAGAATTGGCAGGAATCGTGGGCTGAGCAGCTGTATAAAGGCCCTCGAGACCCAGGTAAGGCCTCAGTGCGAGAATTGGCAGGAATTGCGGGCTGAGCAGCTGTATAAAGGCTCCCGAGACCCAGGTAAGGCCTCAGTGCGAGAATTGGCAGGAATCGTGGGCTGAGCAGCTGTATAAAGGCTCCTGAGACAAAGGTAAGGCCGCAGTGCGAGAATCGGCGGGAATCGTGGGCTGAGCAGCTGTATAAAGGCTCCTGAGACCCAGGTAAGGCCGCAGTGCGAGAATCGGTGGGAATTGCGGGCTGAGCGGCTGAATAAAGGCTCCCGAGACCCAGGTAAGGTCTCAGTGCGAGAATCGGCAGGAATCGCGGGCAGAGCGGCTGTATAAAGGCTCCCGAGACCCAGGTAAGGCCTCAGTGCGAGAATCAACGGGAATCGCGGGCTGAGCGGCTGTATAAAGGTTCCTGAGACCCAGGTAAGGCCGCAGTGCGAGAATCAGCAGGAATCGCGGGCTGAGCGGCTGTATAAAGGCTCCTGAGACCCAGGTAAGGCCGCAGTGCGAGAATCAGCAGGAATCGCGGGCTGAGCGGCTGTATAAAGGCTCCCGAGACCCAGGTAAGGCCGCAGTGCGAGAATCGGCGGGAATCGTGGGCTGAGCGGCTGTATAAAGGCTCCAGAGACCAGGTAAGGCCTCAGTGCGAGAATCAACGGGAATCGCGGGCTGAGTGGCTGTATAAAGGCTCCCGAGACCCAGGTAAGGCCGCAGTGCGAGAATCGGCGGGAATCGCGGGCTGAGCGGCTGTATAAAGGCTCCAGAGACCAATCTCCAATCTTGGAACTCAGAGCGAAGGAGAGAGGTAAAAAGTAATCCAAGTGTGACATCACCAGAAAGCGGGTAAGTGATTGGTTGGTGAGTATTTCTCTCTTTTTAAGCTTAAACTCTGTGGTTTGTAGTTTCTAAGGTGCGATATTCATCATCTAGAATCGGGGCAGAGGGTATTTAAGAATAATATTAATAAATTTAATTAATTACATAGAATGGGAGATCAGGTGATGTGTTGCTGCTGCAATATGTGGGAGCTGGTGGACACCATTGATGCTCACGGTGATCAGATTTGCAGTAAGTGTTGGCTGCTCGAGGTATTCCGGCTCCGTGTTGAAGAGCTGGAGTCCAAGCTTCAAACACTGAGACACATCAGGGAGGGGGAGAGTTACCTGGACTCTGTGTATCAGGAGGTAGTCACACCAATTAGATTAATTAATTCAGATGTAGTCCGTGGCCAGGGTCAGGATGGTGTAACTAGAAGCGAGGCAGGTACGGGGATCCAGGAGGTAGTGTTGGAGGAGCCGCAGCCCTTGCTCTTGTCCAACAGGTTTGAGGCTCTTACACCCTGTGAGGATGGGAACGGGGACTGCGGGGAGGATGAGCAACCCGGCCACAGCACCGTGGAGCGGGGGGCCATTCAAGTGGGGGGAGATAAAAGAAATGCTCTAGTGGTAGGGGGTAGTATCGTTAGGGGGATAGATAGAGTTCTTTGCAGCCGAGAGCGAGAGTCCCGAAGGCTGTGTTGCCTGCCCGGTGCCAGGGTTAAGGACATCTCCTCTGGGCTGGAGAGAAACTTGGAGTGGGAGGGGGAGGATCCGGTTGTCGTGGTCCATGTTGGTACCAACGACATAGATAGGACAAGGAAGGAGGTTCTGCTGAGGGAATTTGAGCAGCTAGGGGCCAAATTAAAAAGCAGAACCACAAGGGTAATAATCTCTGGATTACTACCTGAGTCATGTGCAAATTTGGCTTGGGTAAATAAAATTAGAGAGTTAAATGCGTGGCTCAAAGACTGGTGTGGGAGAAATGGGTTTTGCTTCCTGGGACACTGGCATCAGTACTGGGACAGGAGAGAGCTGTTCCATTTGGATGGACTTCACTTGGCCAGTGCTGGGACTAGAGTCCTGCCGAATCGAATAACTAGGGCTGTAGAGAGGGCTTTAAACTAATTAGTCGGGGGGAGGTTTTAAGAGAGCAAAAAATAAAAATGACAGCGGAGAAGGCAATAGAGCAAGGTAGCAGTGGGGGAATTAAAAACCAGAGCGTGTGGGAAGGGACAGAATGTATAATGATAAATGTAAAGTAGTAAAAGGGGTAAAAGCAGGAATAAATTGTCAGAAAACATATTTGAAAGTTCCTTATCTGAATGCACGCAGCATTCGTAACAAAATTGACGAGTTGACGGTACAAATAACTACACATGGGTATGATCTGGTGGCCATTATGGAAACATGGCTGCAAGATAATCATGACTGGGAACTAAACATACAAGGGTATTTGACAATTAGGAAGGACAGACAGGAAGGAAAGTGAGGTGGGGTTGCTATGTTAATCAAGGATGGAATCACTGCAATAGTCAGAAATGATATTGGGTCAAAGGATCAGGATAGTGAAATAGTTTGGGTGGAGATAAGGAATAATAAGGGGAAAAAGTCACTAGTGGGCGTAGTCTATAGGCCTCCTAACAGTTGCAACTCTGTTGGTCGGAGTATAAATCAGGAAATAGTTGGAGCTTGTAATAAGGGAACAGCTATAATCATGGGGGATTTTAACTTTCATATTGACTGGACTAATCAAATTGGGCATGGCAGCCTTGAGGAAGAGTTCATAGAGTGTATTAGGGATGGGTTCCTTGAGCAGTATGTAACTGAACCAACCAGGGGGCAGGCATTCTTAGATCTGGTCCTGTGTAATGAGACAGGATTAATAAAAAATGTCCTAGTAAAGGATCCCCTTGGAATGAGTGACCATAATATGGTTGAATTCCAAATTCAGTTTGAGGATGAGAGAGTTGGATCTCAAACCAGCGTACTGAGCTTAAATAATGGAGACTATGAAGGTATGAGAGTAGAATTGCCTAAAGTGGACTGGGAAAACAGATTAAAGTATAAGACGGTACAAGAGCAGTGGTCTACATTCAAGGAGATATTTCACATCTTTCAAGATAAATATATTCCACTGAGGAACAAGGGGAATAAAAGAAAAGACAGCCATCCATGGCTTAGTAAAGTAATAAAGGATAGGATCCAACTGAAAACAAGGGCATATAAAGTAGCCAAATCTAGTAGGAGGATAGAAGATTGGGAAGGATTTAAAAGCCAGCAAACAATAACTAAAAGATTAATTAAGAAAGGGAAGATAGATTATGAAAGTAAACTAGCAAAAAATATAAAAACAGATAGCAAGAGTTTCTACAGCTATATAAAAAGAAAAAGGGTGGCTAAAGTGAACGTTGGTCCCTTAGAGGATGGGACTGGGAAACTAGTGGTGGTGAACATGGAGATGGCAAAGACGCTGAACAAATATTTTGTATCAGTCTTTACAGTAGAGGACACTAAAAATATCCCAACACTGGACAAACAGGGGGCAATGGGGGTGGGGAGGAGCTAAACACAATTAAAATCACTAAGGAGATGGTACTCAGTAAAGTAATGGGACTTAAGGCGAATAAATCCCCCGGACCCGGTGGCCTACATCCTAGGGTCTTGATGAAGTGACGGTAGGGATTGTGGATGCATTGGTGATTATTTTCCAGAACTCCCTGGACTCAGGAAAGGTCCCGGCAGATTGGAAAACTGCTAATGTAACACCCTTATTTAAGAAGGGAAGTAGACAAAAAGCTGGAAACTATAGACCAGTTAGCCTAACATCTGTGGTTGGCAAAATGTTGGAGTCCATTATTAAGGAAACAGTAACAGAGCATTTGGATAAACATAATTTAATAGGACAGAGTCAGCATGGTTTTATGAAGGGGAAGTCATGTTTGACAAATTTGCTCGAATTCTTTGAGGATGTAACATACAGGGTGGATAAAGGGGAACCAGTGGATGTAGTGTATTTGGACTTCCAAAAGGCATTTGACAAGGTTCCACACAAAAGATTACTGATCAAGATAAGAAATCATGGGATTGGGGGGTAATATACAGGCATGGGTGGAAGATTGGTTATCTAACAGAAAACAAAGAGTTGGGATAAATGGTTCATGCTCGGGCTGGCAATCAGTAACTAGTGGTGTTCCACAGGGGTCAGTGCTGGGACCCCAACTCTTTACAATCTATATTAACGATTTGGAGGAAGGGACCGAGTGCAACATATCCAAGTTTGCCGACGATACAAAGATGGGAGGGAAAGCAGTGAGTGAGGAGGACATAAAAAACCTGCAAAAGGACATAGACAGGCTAAGTGAGTGGGCAGAGATTTGGCAGATGCAATATAATGTTGGAAAGTGTGAGGTTATGCACTTTGGCAGAAAAAATCAAAGAGCAAGTTATTATCTAAATGGAGAGAAACTGCAAAGTGCTACAGTACAAAGGGATCTGGGGGTCCTGGTGCATGAAACACAGAAGGCTAGTATGCAGGTACAGCAGGTGATCAGGAAGGCCAATGGAATCTTGGCTTTTATTGCAAGGGGGATGGAGTATAAAAGCAGGGAAGTCTTGCTGCAGTTATACAGGGTATTGGTGAGGCCACACTTGGAATACTGCGTGCAGTTTTGGTTTCCATATTTAAGAAAAGATATACTTGCTCTCGAGGCGGTTCAGGGAAGGTTCACTCGGTTGATTCCGGAGATGAGGGGGTTGACGTATGAGGAAAGGTTGAGTAGGTTGGGACTCTACTCATTGGAGTTCAGAAGAATGAGAGGCGATCTTATCAAAACATATAAGATTGTGAGGGGGCTTGATCGGGTGAATGCGGTGAGGATGTTTCCACTGATGGGTGAGACTAGAACTAGGGGGCATGATCTAAGAATAAGGGGCTGACCTTTCAAAACTGAGATGAGGAGAAACTTCTTCACTCAGAGGGTAGTAAATCTATGGAATTTGCTACCCCAGAGAGCTGCGGAAGCTGCAACATTAAATAAATTAAAAATGGAGAAAGACAGTTTCCTAGCAGATAAGGGAATTAGGGGTTACGAGGAGAGGGCAGGGAAGTGGACGTGAGTCTAGATTCGGATCAGCCATGATCCTATTGAATGGCGGAGCAGGCCCGAGGGGCCGTATGGCCTACTCCTGCTCCTACTTCTTATGTTCTTATGTTCTTATCTGGGGCAGAGAATTCCAAAGATTCACAACCCTCTGAGTGAAGAAATTCCTCCTCATCTCAGTCTTAACTGGCCTACCCCTTATCCTGAGTCTATGCCCCATAGTTCTAGCCACTCCAGCCAGGGGAAACAACCTCTCAGCATCGAACCTGTCAATTCCCTTCAGAATCTTGTATGTTTCAATGAGATCACCTCTCATTCTTCTAAACTCCAGAGAGTATAGGCCCATTCTACACAATCTCTCATCATATGACAGCCCTTTCATCTCAGGAAACAATCTAGTGAACCTTCGTTGCACCGCCTCCAAGGCAAGCATATCCTTCCTTAAATAAGGGGACTGTGCACAGTACTCCAGGGGCGAAATCTTACCTTCCAGGCTGAGTTTGAGACGGGACTGCTGGTTTTTGGGTTCCACGAACAGACGCTATTTTGCCCTGATTGGCCTTGTTAAGCCCACCCTGCGGGCTTGCCAGCCAATTAGGGAAAGCCAGTGTCAGATGACGTCTGTTGATGACGCGTCATCTGCTGGTTTTCTTAAAGGCATATGCACCACACTTGTTTGACAGATGATTTTACAGTGTTTGACAGCATTGAGGTTCTGTCAAACACTGACAATCACTGTCTAAAGGTGAGCCCTTGAACCCAGGCTCTCCAATTACTATCTCCTGAGGATAAAACAGATGGTAGCTGCAGCTGAGCTTGCAGAAGCCATCTGTCACTTCTCCCGATGAGATGAGGCTGCACAAACACTTCACAGCTTGTCACCTGCAGAAACACCTAACCACATTAAAAATTACTTTTATAACATTTCCTTATCTCTGATACTAACCATTGTCACTTTGTATCCTTCACACCACTTCTGCAGCTGTTAACAGGCAGTTAAGTGGCTATAATCCTCTTCCCGCCACTAGGAGTCAGGTCCCTGTGCAAATCAGGGACCCGACTCCCAGAAAGATTGCATGGAGGCAGGTTGGGAGCGGGTTCGGGACCCGCTCCCATTCTTTTTGACTTTCCCAGCAGTCCCGCCTCCAAACCTGCCTCCTCAGGGCTGGTAAAATCCAGCCCCAGGTGTGGTCTCACCAAGGCCCTGTACAATTGTAGCAAGACTTCCTTACTCTTATACTCCAACCCTTTGCAATAAAGGCTAACATGCCATTTGCCTTCCTTATTGCTTGCTGTACCTGCATGCTAGCTTTCTGTGTTTCTTGCACGAGGACACCCAAATTTCTCTGAACACCAACATTTAAAAGTTTCTCACCATTTAAAAAACATTCTGTTTTTCTATTCTTCCTACCAAAGTGAATAACCTCACATTTCCCTACATTATACTCCAACTGCCACCTTACTGCCCTATCTATATCCCTTTGCAGACTCTTTTGCCGGAATTTTGCTATCGCTCAGAGTGCGGGATTGGAGGCGGGACCGCTGTCAAAATCACAAAGATTGACAGCAGGTAGGAAACCCGCTGTCAACCCGCCTCCAATCAATCTTCCCAAGTGTCGGGTCCCCGATTTGCGCATGGACCCAACACCTAGTGGCGGGAAGAGGATTATAGCCACTTACTTGCCTGTTACTTGATACTTGTTAACCGGCTCTTTTTCAAATTTGCCACTTCTGCCTCGGGTTCCCTTTCATCCGAACACCACGCCAGGTAAGTGTGGCATGTTGTGAGCCTGCTGTAATGTTTCTGCATTGATGACAGCTGCAGAAGTGGCGTGAAGGATCCAATGGTGCATTGGTGAGTTTCAGAGGTAAGAAAATGTTGGGGAAATCATTTTTAATGCATTTACACTTTTCTGAAGTTACCAAATTTTGAATTGGCTGTCTAGTCCCACCTCATTGGGAGAACCTCTCTCACCAGTGAAAGATCGCTTCTGTAACCTCACCTGCAGCTGCCATCTGTTCTAGCCTATGGAGGGAGTCATTGGAGAGCCTGGGTGCAAGAGCTCACCTGTGAACAGTCATTGTCAGTGTTTTCAGCACCTCAATGCTGTCAAACACTGAGAAATGAGTTGTCAAAGAAAAATTGTGCATGGTCCCTTTAAGAAACCCGGCAGATGACGCATCATCAAATGACATCATCTAACTGGCTTCCTCTTAATTGGCCAGCAAGCCCGCAGGGTGGGCTTAACAAGGCCAACCGACGTAAAATCTCATCCGTTGGCCGGATGCAGTTGGGGGCGGGACTGGAACCCGGAAACCAGCTGACCCGCTCCCAAGCTGCATCCATTTACAAAATTGCGGCCTAAGTGTTCTCCTCACAGCTTACTGTCCCACCTAGCTTTGTATCATCAGCAAACTTGGATACATTACACTCAGTCCAATCATCTAGGTCATTTATATAAATTGTAAATAGCTGAGGCCCAAGCACTGATCATTGCGGCAACCCACTAGTTACAGCCTGCCAACCTGAAAAAGATCCATTTATTCCTACTCTCTGTTTTCTGTCCGTTAACCAATCCTCTATCCATGCTATTATATTACCCCCAACCCCATGAGCCCTAATCTTGTGTAATAATCTTTTATGTGGCACCTTATCGAATGCCTTTTGGAATATATACTACATCCACTGGTTCCCCTTTATCTACCCTGCTAATTACATCCTCAAAAAACTCTAATAAATTTGTCAAACACAATTTCCCTTTCATAGAACCATGTTGACTCTGCCTAATCATGTTATGACTCTCTAAGTGACTTGATACCAATTCCTTAACAATGGATAGTTTGACGACAATTGTTTCTCTTTATATGGAGACAACAAATAGTAAAGCATGAACTTTTGAATTATATCTGAGTTAGACTTGATTGGAAAATCACTGTAATGATTTAACAAAACTTATGGAACTACAACTGAAAATGATTTGAAGATGCCTGTCACTGTGACGAGGGGACAGTAGATTCAAATCACAGCTCTGGGAAAAATGAACAAATGCCCGCTTTAAGGTAGAGAGCAGGAAGGGGGGTCACATCGGGAAGCCTCAGACACAAAGATGTCGACGGTGCCACTGAAAGGTTTAAAAGGAGGCTGTCCGTTCACATGGGGTGCGCCCTGGTGCTGGGATGCTTCAGCAGAACGTGGAGAATGAGCACAAAGAGAATTACAGACCTAGGCCCAAGTTTCACTGAGAACCTGAGAGTCTAGGAAAGTAGGGGAATTACTCCCTGGACCTGTTAACAGGCAGTTGAGATGGCAGCAGATGCTGTGACCATGGTGTTAGACTCCTGTGTGAACTGTAGCACCCTACAACAAGTGGAGAGGCAATAAAACAGCTTCATTATAATGCAAACAGAATAAATTATAATACATTGAATTATTATACAAATAAAGCAGCAACAACAACTGCTTGCATTTATATAGCACCTTTAGTGCAATAAAACATCCCAAGGCGTTTCACAGGAACGTTATCAAACACTTTAATAAAGCCTTAGAAAATAAAATTTCTACACAAAGTATATTATTTTATCTATATACCCCTACTCATTCCTAACATGAGTCCTTGGGCCCTGTTCCTTCCTATTACCCCACTCCTCTCTCTCTCTCTCTCGCTCCCAGTGTCAGGCCCTTGTCTCCTGATCAGTCTTGCCCGAAGCCCCTCGCTCTTTCCCAGCAGTAAGTTTCATTCCCATCCATGCATGTTACAGCAACTCATGAAAGATCTCTCCCCACTACCAACCCAATGCCCATTGATTGTCGTACGATAGCAAAATACTGCAGATGCTGGAAATCCAAAATAACAACAGAGAATGCTGGAAAAACTCAGCAGGTCAGGCAACATCCGTGGAGAGAAATTTGAGTTGATGTTTCGGGTTGAAACCCTTCTTCAAAACTGGAAAGAAAATTAAAAGATCGAAGGCAAAGCTGCGATCGAACAAAAGAAGAAAAGGAGACAATAAAAGGTATTAGAAGCCAGATGAGATGGTAATGGGCCCGTGGAGACAAAAGGCAGCTGAGATTAGGTGTGAAGTGTACTGGCAGGATAAGGACAGCTGCCAGGTGAGAGAGAGAAACAAAAGGAAAGGGGGGGGGGGGGAAAGGAGGACCCAAAACAAAGGGGTGGAAAAAATTAAAAGGAAAAAGGTAATAGAGGCCGAGGTTATGATCTGAAATTATTGAACTCGACATTGAGTCCGGAAGGCTGCAAAGTGCCTAATCGGAAGATGATTTGCTGTTCCTCGAGTTTATGTTGAGCTTCCGTGGAACAATACAAGAGGCCAAGGACGGTGAGGTCCGAGTGGGAATGGAGCGGTGAATTAAAATGACAGGCGACCGGAAGCTCGGGGTCACCCTTACAGACTGAACGGAGGTGTTCCGCAAAGCGGTCACCCAATCTGCGTTTGGTTTCCCCAATGTAGAGGAGACCGCATCGTGAGCAGCGAATACAGTATACTAGATTGCGAGAAGTGCAAGTGAATCGCTGTTTCACCTGGAAGGGGTGTTTGGGGCCCTGGACACTGGGAAGGGGGGAGGTATAGGGGCAGGTGTTACATCTCCTGCGCTTGCACGGGAAGGTGCCAGGCAAAGGGGAAGGGCTGTTGGGGGTGAAGGAGGAGTGGACTAGGGTGTCTCGGAGGGAGCGGTCCCTACGGAATGCTGAAAGGGGAGGGGAGGGGAAGATGTGTTTGGTGGCAGGATCACTTTGGAGGTAGCGGAAATGGCGGAGGATGATCCGTTGAATGTGGAGGCTGGTGGGGTGAAAGGTGAGGACAAGGGGAACCCTATCGTGGTTCCGGGAGGGAGGGGCAGGGGTGAGGGCAGAAGTGCGTGAGATAGAACGGACACAGTCGAGGGCCGTGTCGACCACGGTAGAGGGGAATCCTCGGTTGTGGAAAAAGGAAGACATGTCGGAAGCACTGGTGTGGAAGGTGGCATCGTCGGAGCAGATATGGCGGAGGCAGAGAAACTGGGAGAATGGAATAGAGTCCTTACAGGAGGCGGGGTGGGAGGAAGTGTAGTCCAGGTAGCTGTGGGAGTCAGTGGGCTTGTAGTGAATATTGGTCGATAATCTATCCCCTGAGATGGAGACAGAGAAGTCGAGGAAGGGAAGGGAGGAGTCAGAGATGGACCATGTGAAGGTGAGGGAAGGGTGGAAATTGGAGGCAAAGTGAATGAAATTGTCTAGTTCAGGGCGAGGGCAGGAAACGGCACCGATACAGTCATCAATGTATCGGAAAAAGAGGTGAGGGAGGGGACCTGAGTAGGACTGGAACAAAGATTGTTCCACATAGCCCACGAAAAGCCAGGCATAGCTAGGACCCATGTGGGTACCCATGGCAACACCTTTAATTTGGAGGAAATGAGTGGAGTTAAAGGAGAAGTTGTTCAATGTGAGAACAAGCTCAGCCAGGCGGAGGAGGGTGGTGGTGGATGGGGACTGGACGGGCCTCTGTTCAAGGAAGAAGCGGAGCGCCCCCAGGCCATCCTGGTGGGGGATGGAGGTGTAGAGGAATTGTACGTCCATGGTGAAAAGGAAGCGGTTGGGGCCGGGAAACTGGAAACTGTTAAAGTGGCGGAGGGCGTCCAAAGAGTCGCGGATGTAGGTGGGAAGAGACTGGACAAGGGGAGAAAAGATAGAGTCGAGATAGGAAGAGATGAGTTCCGTGGGGCAAGAACAGGCTGAAACGATGGGTCTACCAGGGCAGTCCTGTTTGTGGATCTTGGGAAGGAGGTAGAAGCGGGCTGTGCGGGGTCCACCCCTTTGTTTTGGGTCCTCCTTTCCCCCCCCCTTTCCTTTTGTTTCTCTCTCTCACCTGGCAGCTGTCCTTATCCTGCCAGTACACTTCACACCTAATCTCAGCTGCCTTTTGTCTCCACGGGCCCATTACCATCTCATCTGGCTTCTAATACCTTTTATTGTCTCCTTTTCTTCTTTTGTTCGATCGCAGCTTTGCCTTCGATCTTTTTATTTTCTTTCCAGTTTTGAAGAAGGGTTTCAACCCGAAATATCAACTCAAATTTCTCTCCACGGATGTTGCCTGACCTGCTGAGTTTTTCCTGCATTCTCTGTTGTTATTGCCCATTGATTGTCTCCTTGCTGCCTACTCTGAGCTTTCATCAAGGTTAAGGATATTAATTGATTGCTTCAAGTAATAGACGTCAGAGGCACATAAGGGGACTGGGAAGTGCACTGAAGACAGATTCAACGGAGTAAAGGATTGACGTATAGAGGAGAGAGAGAAGGGGAGAAAGAGTGGATATAAGGATTGGAGACAGGTACAAGGACAGCAAGAGAAAATATGCAAGAGGCATTGATTGAGTGAGAAAAAGAGGAAGGCAGAAAAAGTTCAAGACACAGAAGGCAAAGAATTAAAAAGAGCAACAAGCAGAAGCACAGAGTGTGTGAACAATAGCACGGGAAAAGAGCTAGCATATAATGATATACATTATCTGCTGCACTGTGCAAAGACTGGTATTATAGTGTATCACATGGGAAAAGTTTCACTATTTCTGTACTATTTTTGTGCTTGTTTAAGCACAGGGAGAAATAAATGTGTAATGTGCCATAAAACAATAACATATGGCTGATTTGATTGATATATTATAAGTATGTTTTGTATGAACAAAATATAATGATAGAGATTGTCATGACTTGTTTGAAGGGGCTTCTTCACAGCTGGATCGACAGCATAGTATTTATTGGAATTTATCCATGAATCAATTCACCTTGGAAAAGGTCACTGCATCTTTGAACTTTTAGTGCTGTTTGTGTGTGATGCAAACTAACAGCTCTTTCCTTCCCTGAAATGACAATGAGCACTCTTTAAATAGTTCTGTAAAGGAAAATTATCAGATCCAAATCCTACATCCACCACAAGGTAGAAATTTTGATTGATGCTATACTTGCCTGAACTTATAATGTGCCACATTCCTCCTTGTGCTGTTTTAACCCTCTGTTAAATTGTTCAGAGAGGAATTGACCTGAGAGTACTAAAAGTTTGGACAAGAACAGCACTAGTTGGAATTTCTATCCCCATAGAAACCAGAAATAGAAGTATCAAAGAGAGACAATATCACTTAAAGCACAATCCATTGTTACATCTAACAGTGAATTATAAGTAACCTCTAGTTATCATTAGTTAACCCATTTTAACTCCACTCCGTTTAAGTTAAAAATCACTTAATTTGAATTGTTGGCTTTATTTTAGTGCAAAAAATAACTTTGAATTATCAGGAGCAGATTGCGTAACATTAATTGTGTCTTTAACACTGTTACTTCAACATGTAATATCTTATGGGAAATCCTACCAATTTGCAGCACGATATTTTGCAGTCAAATCCCTAATCCTATAGCAGAAACTCATTAACATAAATGCTCTATTCTCATGCTGCAACACAACCCTCTCTGGGGCAGCATCTAAATGTAAGTAACGGAAAACTACATGTACCTTAGTGGCCTTGAAAAGATTTCCAGTTCTGCCAATATTACAAGTTTAGTTGATAAGCAGTGTACCAGTGTGTTTTTAACACACCCCTGGGGTCTGGTGACCACGTAAACTCTGCCAACTTCACTCACTGCACCATCTCATTCCACCGACTGTTGCAGCTTTGTAACAGCCCCACCCCAGCCCACCCCCACTCTTGGCTTCTTTTATGTAACTGATACAGGTCTTTGCTAAAAAAAGAAGAAAGGACTTGCATTTATATAGCAACTTTCATGACCTCAGGAGATCCCAAAGCACTTTACAGCCATTTCACTGCTTTTGAAGTGTGATCACTGTTGTAATGTAGGAAACGTGACAGCCAATTTGTGCACAGTAAGCTCCCACAAACAGCAATGTGATAATGACCAGGTAATCTGTTTTAGTGGTGTTGGTTGAGTGATAAATATTGTCCAGGTCACCAGAGGGAGAACTCCCCGGCTCTTCTTCAAATAGTGTCATGGGATCTTTTACATCCACCTGACAGGGCAGACGGGGTCTCAGTTTAACGACCCATCCCTCAGTACTGCACTGGAGTGTCAGCCTGCATTGTGTGCTCAAGTCTCTGGAGTGGGACTTGAAGCTACAACGTTTTGATTCCAAGGTGAGAGTGTTACCAACTAATCGAGAATCTAGCGCATGTTTTTTTTTAACAAGCTCCTGAAAGTGTGGCAAACTTTTGCAAATGGTTTCCAAATTTTTTTTATTCTGAGCGTTTTATCGTGATCAGCAATCCACTGTTTATTTTTGTCCGGTTGTGTTGGCGTTTCGTGAGACTTACGTGCAAACGGTCGTGGTGTACTTGACAGCACTTATCAAATCTTCCCCTATGGCAGACAGCCTGTCTCAGGCTAGAATGGCCAAATGTTCCACATATTGTAATCAAACCATTTGTGTTCAATAATGAAGAAGCCAAAAAAGAAATCTGACAGCTGTGAAATAAAGTTAAAGTAGCCCGAAGCCTTTGGAGCATGTTGATCCAATTATGATGATCTGCTCATATCCTTGTGGTTTTTCAAAATCAATTATAATTTTTTAGCTCAAGGGATTTTTTTTTTGCTACAACAAAAAAAACTGCTCATACACTGGAACAGCTGTAGATGTGGGACAAACGCATTGTTTTAAACAAAACGCCTGTAACTTCTTTTTAATGATTTAGACATATGAAAAATGTCAAAGCTTAAATTTATAAATTTCTTCTTGGAATGTAACGCATTTTTAGTGAATGACAATTAGTGTCGAAGCCAGTCAGAAAATGTTATCATCAAAATAAAGGCAAAAGGTGTTTACGTTTGACATGGGAACGTTAAAATCAAATGTAAATTAAAAATATTATTCTCTTAGCTCGGTTGGTTAGATATTTCAAGTTACAGGAAAAACACAAGAAATACATCTTTTAATTATAATTTCATTTTAGCAGTTTTTTATTTTGTAATCTTTTCAATTCTAAAATGTAGCTATGCCTGTTGAAATCTGATCTTACATGCTTAAATGTGTCTACATGTTGAGCTGTAAAGCAAAGTTCTGATTAACAAATATCTCATGGCAGATATAAGAAACGCTCATTTATAATGTTTCTCAGTAACATTCCAAAGTGCTTCATGTCTTCACATGTTGTTGAAAGCGAGCAGCCAATTTGAACAGTCGGGTCCCACAAACAGCAATGAGATTAAAGACCACTTGCTCTCTTTTGGTGGAGTTGGTTGTGGGAAATATGTTGGCCAAGACATTGGGAGTACTTGCTACTCTTCAAAAAGTACCATGGGAATCTTAATGTGCATCTGAAATAGCAGACAGCGTCTTTTAAAAATAAATTCATTCTCGGGATGTGGGCATCACTGGCAAAGCTGGCATTTATTGCCCATCCCTAGTTGTCCTTGAGAAGCTGGTGGTGGGCTGACTTCTTGAACTGCTGCAGTCTGTGTGGTGAAGGTGATCCCACAATACTTAGGTAGGGAGCAATGTTCTCCTTAAGCTGCATGGCCACGCTGTGCTCCAGGGGTCCTGCGCAGCCGGTCAGCCAGCTTTTACAGGAAACTTTGGTTTATCCGGAGGATGTATGTCCGGAAACCTCGATCTACCAGCAGAAATCAGGAGCCGTTGCTTTGTTTTCAACAGTCGGGCTCTGGAAAGTCTCTCTGAAGCTGTTGCTAAGCTACAGGGACGCTTCCAAGGTACGGGCCGACTGTTTACAAGCTGTTGCTAAGCAACAGTGTTTGTTGTCAGATACGGAGATGAAAACCTCCGTATGCTTCAACATTAACTTTGTATGTCCGGCAGTTTTGATAGATTGGCAACAGCTCGGTCCCATCGGTGCCGGATATAACAAAGTTTCCTGTAAATGGAAAAACTGCGCGTGCGCGGAAATTTGAATGGGTCGTGCAGCCTGTTAAAGGGGCCACGCTGTCCACCAAAAAATTACAGGGAACATTTGTAGGGAGCAATGTTCCTGTTAAGCTGTGCAGCCATGCGGTCGCGCAGCAGTCTGAAGGTCCCGCGCAGCCGGCTCACCAGCTCACTGGCTTTTAAATGGAAAAACCGCGCATGCGCGGAAATTTGAATGGGCTGCACAGCCCGTTAAAGGGGCCACACACCCAAAAAAATTGGTAGGGAGTTTCAGGATTTTGACCCAGCGACGATGAAGGAATGCTGATTGATTTCCAAGTCAGATTGGTATGTGACTTAAAGGTGATGGTGTTCCCATGCGCCTGTTGCCCTTGTCCTTCTAGGTGGTAGAGGTCGCGGGTTTGGGAGGTGCTGTCGAAGAAGCCTTGGCGAGTTGCCGCAATACATTTTGTAGATGGTACATACTGTTGTTACAGTGTGCTGGTGGTGGAGGGAATGAACGTTTAAGGTGGTGGATGAGGTGCCGATCAAGCGGATTACTTTGTCCTGGATGGTGTTGAGCTTCTTGAGTTTTGCGGCTGCACCCATCCAGGCAAGTGGAGAGTATTCCACCACACTCCTGACGTGTGCCTTGTAGGCAGTGAAGAGGCTTTGGGGAGTCCAGTGGTGAGCCACTCACCGCAGAATAACCAGACTGTGATTTGCTCTAGTAGCCACAGCATTTATGTGGCTGGTCCAGTTGAGCTCCTGGTCAGTGGTGAACCCCCAGAATGTTGCTAAACTCAGTGCTTCCTCCAAGTGGTGTTCAGCATAGAGGAGTACTGATTCATCAGCTGAAGGAGGGCAGTAAGTGGTAATCAACAGGAGGTTTCCTTGCCCAGATTTGACCTGAAACCATGAGACTTCATGGGGTCCGGAGTCAATGTTGAGGCCTCCAAGGGCCACTCCCCTTTGACTGTATACCACTGTGCCATGACTTCTGATGCATCTGTCCTGTCATTAGGACAGCAAATACCCAGGAATGGTGAGGGAGGAGTCTGGGACATTGGCTGATAGGTATGACTCTGTGAGTATAACTATATCAGACTATTGCTTGACTAGTCTGTGGGACAGCTCTTCCAAATTTGGTACCAGTCCCAGGCGTTAGTGAGGAGGATATTGAAGGTCGACTGGGCTGGGTGTGCCTTCATTATCATAGAGTCATAGAGTCATAGAGGCATAGATTATACAGCACAGAAAGAGGCCCTTCGGCCCATCGTGTCCGCACCAGCCACCAAGCCCTATCTATTCTAATCCCATTTTCCAGCACTTGGTCCGTAGCCTTGTATGCTATGGCATTTCAAGTGCTCATCTAAATGCTTCATGAATGTTGTGAGGGTTCCTGCCTCTACCACCATTTCAGGCAGTGAGTTCCAGATTCCAACCACCCTCTGGGTGAAAGCGTTTTTCCTCAAATCCCCTCTAAACCTCCTGCTCCTTACCTTGAAACTACGCCCCCTGGTTATTGACCCCTCTACTAAGGGGAAAAGTTCCTTTCTATCTACCCTATCTATGCTCCTCATAATTTTGTACACCTCAATCAGGTCCCCCCTCAGCCTTCTCTGCTCTAAGGAAAACAACCCCAGCCTGTCCAGTCTCTCTTCATAGCTGAAGCGCTCCAGCCCAGGTAACATCCTGGTGAATCTCCTCTGCACCCTCTCCAATGCAATCACATCCTTCCTATAGTGTGGCAACCAGAACTGCACACAGTATTCCAGCTGTGGCCTAACTAGCGTTTTGTACAGCTCCATCATAACCTCCCTGCTCTTATATTCTATGCCTCGGCTAATGAAGGCAAGTATCCCATATGCCTTTTTAACCGCCTTATCTAACTGACCTGCTGCCTTCAGGGATCTATGTACATGCACACCAAGGTCCCTCTGATCCTCTGTCCTTCCTAGGATCCTACCATTCATTGGCCCAGATATTCTGATCGCAGGCCTCCTGCGGGCGGAGGGCTGCGATCTGGAAAAACCTGTGCCTTGACCGGAGGGCTCCCGGGAGGTGCAGAATTCTGCTGCTGGGCCTCTCCAAACTGCCGATGCGCAGGGCCCACGTATCCCAGAGGCGCAGGCAGTTCGCAGTGTCCTTGGGATCACGTGGGCCATGGGGAGCCAATCAGAGAAGGGAATCCTCCTTCATACATTTGACAGGAAGACCTGTCAAATATATGAATAGAGATCACCCCCAAAACATAGTAAAACTTTAAATAAATTTTAAAAAAAATCACCTTTTTAAAATGACTTTAAATTATAATAAATTAAGGCCTAGAAATTCAGTTGCGTTCGCCAGCCGTTAGCACCATAAGAGGAGTAGATTTCGAGCGCTAGGCACTTTGCGCCCGGGCGCAGAGCGATCTGCGCCTACGCCCAACTTCAGTTGACATTTTGCACCGGCGCAAAGTGTTTGCGCGCGCTCAGCTGCGCGCGCACCTTATGACGTCATTTCGTCGTGCAACGCCATTTGTGCGCCCCAAACCGGAACTTCTGTGGCGCCCGCCCAATGTGGGCGTGGCGCTGTTAAGAACTGTGAAGTGGAACGCAGCAGAGGCCCTGCGGGCCTCGGGGAGCGCTAATTAAAGGGCACTTAGACTGAGGTATAAAGGCCAGCCATTTTGCTGCAATGACTTTAGTGCTTTGGATTTCTGGACAGAGACCAAGGAACAGACCTTACTGATTTGGGACAACATAGGAGAGGTATTTTTGGCTTCTGGCCAGAGCTTGGAAATTTGACTCATTGTGATTTGACTGTTTGCAAGTATATTATGGGGGCTGCATGGGGTTCCAACCCTCAGTTCCAGCATTATGTGCGAAGGGCTCGCAGACGCTGTGTAAGAGGGGCAGCCATGCCTAGACGCAGAGGGGCCATCAGGCGTCGGCAACGTAGGCCTTACCC
Source organism: Somniosus microcephalus (assembly GCF_052327205.1). Taxonomy (NCBI): domain Eukaryota; kingdom Metazoa; phylum Chordata; class Chondrichthyes; order Squaliformes; family Somniosidae; genus Somniosus; species Somniosus microcephalus. The sequence goes on from NC_140987.1 coordinate 345,661,794, forward strand.
ACTCAGGGAATACCAGCAGCAGGTGTCCTATCTCACCATGACTGCCGCGCATTGTGTTAAGAGGCTGCGCTTCAGAAGGGAGGTGGTTGCAGAGATCTGCCAGCTGCTTCACAGAGATCTGCGTCCACAGCTGATGTGCAGGACGTCTCTGTCGGTGGAAGTGAAGGTCACGGTGGCTCTGATCTTTTATGCAAGTGGCTCCTTCCAAGCCGCTGCTGGGGACATAGCGAACATCTCCCAGTTCGCCGTGCATCGCTGCATCCGGCAGGTCACCGGTGCCCTTTTTGCAAGGAGACACCAATTCATCTCCTTCCCCATGACCCTCGAGGCAGGAGCAGTGTGCAGTCGGATTTGCCAGGATCGCCGACTTCCCCATGGTGCAGGGCGCCATTGACTGCACGCATGTGGCTATGCGGGCACCTATCGACAATGCCGAGGATTACCGCAACCGGAAGGGCTACCATTCCCTCAATGTACAGCTGGTGTGTGACCACAGGCAGCGCATCCTAGCTGTCAATGCCCGCTTTCCAGGAAGCAGCCACGGTGCATTTATCCTGCGCCAGACTACTGTGGCTGACATGTTCCAGGCACAGCCTCCCCCAAGGGGATGGCTTATCGGGGACAAGGGCTACCCTTTGTGTACATGGCTCATGACCCCGCTCCGCGCGCCCAGGACCCCTGCTGAGGAGGCATACAACGAAAGCCATCAAGCCACAAGGAACATCATAGAGCAAACGATTGGCGTCCTCAAGCAACGGTTCCGCTGCCTGGATCGTTCCGGTGGATCTCTACAGTATTCGCCGGATAGAGTCTCCCAGTTCGTCGTCGTTTGCTGCATGCTGCACAACCTGGCTATCCGCAGGACTCAGGCACTGCCACCTCACGTTGGACCACCACCTCAGGAGGACGAGCAGGAGGACCATGAGGAGGAGGAGGAGGAGGAGGAGGAGGAGTACCAGCCCAGGAGGGAGCCACAAGGTCCAAGGGCCGTCCGCCGGCGGCTTATTGAACGACACTTCTAGGCCCCCTGTCAGGGAATGGCTTGTGGCAATGAACGCACCTGAATGCAGCCGCTCCGCACGCCCTCAGCCGGTTAACGCAACAACCACTTGAAACATGACACATGGACAAGCTGAATAAATAAAAAGCTTTATTGAACAAACTCAGGGCCCTTCCCACATGAAACACAAAAACAGACAAGACCCCCAAAAAACAGTCAAAAACATATCTCACTCCCACAACCTGGGGAGGAATAACAAAACTTGTCCATCCAATTGGCCTTCATCCTCGGCCTTACCAAGACAAACCCCCCCATACAGAACACAAACACCCCCATCTAAAAAAACATTTGCCATCATCTTCGGCCTTACCAAAGTAAACCCCCCCCATACAGAACACAAACACCCCCATATAAAAAAACATTTGGCAACACACTCTACTTGGTGTGCCGAGAGGGCGAGTCCTTGTGCAGGCTTCTCCGGCCCCTGCGCGACCTGCTGCTCCGCCTCAACCTGGGCCCTGTGGGTGTTGCAAGGCTGGGGGAAGGCTCCTGAGTGGCACAAAGCGTGACGGCAGATGCCCTTGGGGGTCGGCCTAGACGAGGTCCGGCCCTGGAGAGGCCGGCTGCTGACTGCTGCAGCTGTGGCTGGGCAGCATCAGTCTCTCCAGCAGCTCATCGCAGCTTTGCTGGGGGAGTGGCAGTGGCGGCTGCAGCAATGGGGGCAAGCTGGCTGATGCCAGGCGCTCGCTGGTCGCCAGAGACACTGGCACTTGGCCGGGCTGGCACTGCAGCAAGCGCAGCAATCTGGTGAAGGCCAGACCACTGTGCTGCAGCAGCGCGGCGGGTGCCCTGGCGATGCATCCGTGACACAGCGAGTGTGGCAGAAGTGAGTGCCCGTACTGCCCTGGTCTGTGCCCGCATCAGACCAGCCAGTGTCTGCACGGCACCACTCATGAACTCTCGACTCGCGTCCTGTGCTGCCGCGAGTTGTTCGACACCCCTGGCCTGTGAGTCCCCGAAATCGGCCACACTATGAGCCAGGGACTCAATGGCCTGAGGCAACTGTCCCACAACCCCCATGAACTCGGTGTGGCGCCGCTCCGAATCCGCGGACATTTGATCAAGGAGGCGCACCTCCTGGGCGAGGACCGTCTCCGGACTGGAGGCCGGACTCTCCCTCTGGGGAGAAGGCCGCCGAGCTGGCCGACCCTTCCCGCGTGGCTGGACGCCACTGGGCCCAGCAACTGCCCTCCCCTGCAACACTTCCCCCCTCTGGGGAGAAGGCAGCCGTGCTGCCCGACCCTTCCCGCGTGGCTGGACGCCACTGGGCACAGGAGCTACACCCCCCTGCAACACTTCCCCCTGGCTCTCCTCCAGGCAAGACGTGTCCCCTCCATTGCCATCCCCTGGCGCGGATGAGGGTTCCCCCGATGTGCCGCCTTCCTCTTGGTCCTCGTCGTCCTCCTCTTCCGAGGGACTGACACTCGCAGCTTCAGGGACCTCCTCCTCACCAGCTGAAAGCAGGAAGGCGCAAGAGTAGCTTTAGAGTGAGGACAGGGCGTCAGCGAGGGAGGCATGAGTGGTGGCATTATGCGCATTGGTGGGACAGTGGCAAAGGATGTAGATCTGAAGTGCAAGGGGAACGAGAGAGGTCCAAACGGTCATGTCCTTACCATTGGGGCCCAGCACAGGGTCGGCATCTCCAATAGCAACGGGGCCAATCACCCGGGCACGCATGAGTCGAGCCACGCGCTCCTCCAGGTCACTGAGCTCCTGGAACTGGACACGGCCTCCCCCGGTGACAGTCCGGCTCTTCAGATTCTGCGCCAGCTTGGCCTGCAAGAGAAAGGACGGCCTCTAAGTACAGTGTGGTGCCCTGTTGTTGTGTGCACTGCCTCCCATGGTGGAATAGCTTGGCCAGTGTGGTGCCCTGTTGTTGTGTGCACTGCCTCCCATGGTCGAATAGCTTGGCCAGTGTGTCAAGTGCAGAAAGTGCTACTGATGATCATGCCAGTGCCATAGCTGCTGGAGGAGGGCTGGCCATTAGGCCTTTGAGGTCCCTTTGCCCATAATGTGAGGTGCACATGCAAGGATGAGGAGGACACTGGAAAGGGTACTCACCCTGACCAACCGAGTGAGGTCGTTGAACTTCTTGCGGCATTGGTCACCAGTCCTGGGGACATCGCTGTTGGCTGTGACCCTCTGGGCGATTTCCCTCCAGGCTCTCCTGTACAGCCTCTTGGGAGCCTTCTTGCCACTGTCCGGGCACAAGATATCTCTTTTCTTCTCCAAACCCCTAAGCAGCACCCTCAAAGCATGCTCTGAGAAGCGCTGCGCTCGTTCACGGGCCTTCTGCATGGCTTCAGGCGCTATTTGGGTCCAGCAGCAGTGTTCAGGCCTAGCTGGAGGGCTCCACTATCCAGGGCGTGGCAGCAGACACAGTCGACCCTTCCCCCTTTAAGAGCTGGCCGGCGTCAGGGTGCCTGCTGTCAATCAAAACATGACCACACCTGCGCTGCGCCCGGCCTCGGCGTTATCACTCTGCACCGCCGGCTTAGCGCCTAAAGATAGGGGTGCAACGCCAGTTTCAGCACTCGCCCAAACTCCTTGGCCAAAGCTACTGAATATCGGCGAAGTGGCCTCCACTTTCCGGCGGGCGCTAACTTTAGCGCCCGCCCGACTTTACCGCCCCAAAAGTGGCTATACTGAATTTCTAGGCCTAAGTATTTTAAACAAAAATTTTATTTTTTGAAAAAAATAATTAAAGTTTTTAACGGGGCTAAAAATAAACTTACCTTTCTTTAAAGTATTTTTAAATGATAAAACAGTGGAATTTTTTATTTTTACTTTTTTCAACTCTTATCCTGGTAAAAGCAAGCCTTACGCCTGCTTTTACCAGGCACAAGATTTTTAAGTGTTTTCTGCGGGCGGAAGGTCTCCAAAAAGTGGAACTCTCCACCCGCAGAGGCCCTGCTCCAGTGCAGCTGGAGGATCTGTCAAGAGCTTTCTTGACAGATCAGAAATGCCGGTTTCCAGCAAATGAAGTTAAGAGTCAAGCACATTAGCTGTTTTTCTGAAGGATGGCACCTCTGACAATGTTGCACTCTCAGCACTGCACCAAGATGCCAGGTTAGACAATATGCTTCGTCTAACCTGACAACAGCAACCTTCTAACTGAGGTAATCATGAAGTGAATCAAATTTTGTCCATTTTTTCTTTTATTGTTTTTAATCATTTTTATATTTACTAAGTACAAATTCATAAATGTTCCTATTCAAACTGAAGCCAAAAGGTAATCATTTATTATTATTGGGTTGAGTATGCATAAAAATAGATTTTTTAATTCATTATTTTGCATGAAATATTGATATACGAGCTGTACAATGAAGTGCTTCTGCTCTACTGGGATGGCCAAACATGTCAACTGCAAAAAATATATTATCATATTATGATTCAATTGTGGTAAAATGAAGTATTATGAATGTGAATTGTGTTACTTTTAAAAGTGTTACAATCCATCCCCTTTGAAACTAAATTCTGTCAGTTATTGATAGAGTATCTGTGATAAATACCAACCCTGTGAGTGAGGTATTGGTGTGGGATTTTCGGTTGGTTTGGATTATTAGCGATGTATGGTCCAAAGTCAGTATAGGGTTTAGGGAAAAGTTACATTTTGGCGTGTTTTGCCTTTTTTTACTCTAGATATATTTTAGGTCTCTGTGTCTCAGACAGTTCTCGAAGGGCCTTGCTCCCTGTAGCACTTAGAGTGTTTGCACTTAGCTTGATATGCAGGGGTGTTTATGTATTTCCAGGATAACAAACAGAAATCTTTCTTTAGCTACTGGAATCTATTCTGTGCCTCCAAAGAACCCCCTTCTTCAAGGTGCAGCAAAATGTCACAACACCAGACCTTGTTTTAGTCTTTAACGGCCAAATTAATTTATTTAACAATAGATCTGAGAGTATGTTGACTCCTCAAGTACGGAAAGTAATAAATAGTTTGCAATCTATATTAATCTTTATTTTGAAATTAACTTTCATGTATGTAATTATTTTCTTATATTCTCACCAACTACAGGAGACACTTCAAAAGTTCTAGACTGACTCTATGTATGGGCTAGATTTTCTCAATGGAGACGTGCTGGAGGCGTGACTTCTGGTTTCCGGGTTTCAGTCCCGTCCCAGCGACATCTGACCAACCCACGCTACTTTCCCTTGATTGGCCTTGTTAAGCCTGCGGGTTTACTGACCAGTTAAGGGAAAGCCAGTGACAGATGATGTCAGTGTATGACGCTTCATCTGTTGAACATTTTTTGGCAGATGAATTGTCAGCGTTTGACAGCTTTAAGAAGCTGTCAAACACTGACAATCTCTTTTCTAAGGTGAGCCCTTGCACACAGACTCACTAGGACCTCTCTCTTCAGCAGAAAGCAGATGGCATTCTGTCATCTCTGCCGTTGAGATGAGGCACCTCCGGTTCCTCAAAGGTTGAAGTCTGCAGAAAGAAGCAAAGGTAAGGAAACTTTTTCCAACACATTACACTCACCTCTCATACATTTCTGTCCACACTTGCACCCATCACTCACCTCTACGGCTGACATTTCAACCCCTCTCAGCCCCGCAGACCCACTGCTAGCCTCGCTGACCCTGGCGAGGTTCGCAGCCATCGGGAAGCCCACAATTGCAGGCGTAAAATGGGGAAAAGCCTCAAAGCTGCCTGTTAACTACCTGTTAACAGGCAGTTAATTGGCTCTAATCCCCTTCCCGCCTCGAGGAGACGGGTCCCCGCGCGACTCGGGGACCCACCTCCCGGGAAGATGGCACAGAGGCGGGTTGGGAGCGGAGTCGGTACCCGCTCCCAGTTCCTACCATTTTCCCGGCAGTCCCGCCTCCATACCCGCCTCCCTAGGGCTGGAAAAATTCCCCCCAACAATTTGAATAATGCAGTCTAATAAATACCCTGAAAACAATTACTGGGGCTCACAGATTTGAATAACTGTCAGCCAGGGAGAAGGTTGGCCTTTCTTATAAGCTATATATATATTTGCATATGTGTATGTACATATATATTACTAGCAGGGGGGGCCCGGCATTGCCAGGGCAGTTTAGAGGGCCGCGTGGTTGATGGCCGGCTGCTGCCGCTCCCCCGCTCTGTGTGTCGGGCCGCGCGGTTGACGGCCGCCCGCTGCCGCTCCCCCGCTCTGTGTCTCGGGCCAAGCGGTTGTGAGGCCCGGCCCGAGTGACCTCAACTCACCTCCCGCTCCGGCGGGCTGACGCAGTCTCAGGCCGCGCGGTTGACGGCCGGCCACTGTCGCTCCCCCGCTTTGTGTGTCGGGCCGCGGGGTTGACGGCCGGCCGCTGCCGGTCCCCCGCTGTGTGTCTCGGGCTGAGCGGTTGTGAGGCCTGGCCCGAGTGAACCCAACTCACCTGCCGCTCCGGCGGGCCAACGCAGCTGCCCCGCTCGCTGTGGAGGAAAAGCAGGGGGAAAAATGGCGGCGAAGTTTTGGGAGGCTGCAGGATTAGGTGCCGCCCATGATGCACTGATTAGTCAACCATCAGGTCACTGAACTGTAGGATTGGTCAACCATCATGCCACTCAACGCTAATGAGCAGTAGGATTGGTCAACCGCTAATGAGCGGATTTTTGAACGTTTTCTGTATACTGTCGGACCAATTTTTGCTGACCAAAAAGTAAATATGCCTATGACACTCCCCTGATCATCAGCTTTCTTTTGATATAACATATGCGTAGGTACACGCTATAACTTTTGAGTGTATAACAGACAGACAGACAGACAGACAGATGGACGGACAGATGGACGGACGGACCGCTTTATATATATAGATAAATAAAGCATTCATATATTGGTGTCTGTATGTATATATATATCTATACATAGATATATATTTGATTTATGGCGCTTATGTGGTTGAACCGTCACAATCTTATCTGTACACTGCCACTTTTAACACAGCCAACTTTTCCTTAAAGAATAAATGATGTCTTGTTATAAGCCGTATATGTTCTAACTGTATTACAAAGTGTTCCTTTACTTTAGGATCAATTGCTGCATTCATGAACTTTGACTCTTTAACGTGATACGTGAAAAGCATGGAATACGAGCAGGTAAAATGTGTTACACGCGTGTCCTGATTTACTTTCTCCTCCCAGTCTTCTCTTACCCCCTTGCTCCTTAAGGCAGTGACTCACCCTGGGGATAGTTCCACTCATGTTAACCGCTGTACCCTACCTTGTCTCCAGGTTCAGTCTTCATTTCTAGGTGTATTATTGGATACGGGGATGGAGCCAATACAGCCAAGCCTGATCAAGCTCACACATGTGCAGTGGTGGGAGTGCTGGATTTTGTTTTCCCCTACACAGCCAAGAAATCGAGGCCAGCTATGGCACCTGTCCACAATTTAACTAACTCGGCACAGGCTAGCAACTGTATCAATCTGGAACCTTTGCTATGCGGTTGGTTGTCTTCTACTTAACCTACTGGCTCAAGTATCCTTTTCTCCAGCCAACATCCCTTGTCTTTTGACACAAAATTTAGCAAAGCTAAAATTCCCTTACATTTGAATGCCTCTTTTCCTCTCTCCCTGTTCTCTGTGTCATATTTAAAAATCTACAACACTTTTTGAAGAGCTTTCAGAAGTGAACTAATTTCTACCTTGGTACCTTTGTGATAACTTGGTGTGCCAATGCGAAAACATGCCAGGAGATGAGAGCAAGGACTTCATTAATATTTATTTGATGGCGCCAAAATGGTATCTTATGCTGCTGAATAAAAGTAATACAGTGCCTCGGGCACAGGAAAGTCTAGTGTTGATCCCAACTCTCTGTCAAAGAATGAAATTCTGCTGTTTGAAATTGAATTAAAAAAAGGTGATGTTTGTGCTCTGGCTGTTCAATGGCAATAACATTTATAATTGATTGCATTATACCCTTTGTGACGTCCCATGAATATGCATTGCCCCTCGTCCTGGTCCACATGTTTTGTCTCCCTGGTCTTTGTGTGTTTGGGTGGGCAGGGGAGGGTGGAAATGAACTAATCCAATATTGTATGCCCCCATTCTTCTACTGTTTAAGAGGGGAGGGTTGATAGCTTAGCAGTCAAATGGGTGGTCTATTTTAGGAAATTCTGTGGACATTCCCTGTGCAAAGTTCTTTTAGTGACTGTTTATATAAAGATGATTAATTTTAAAGAGGTGCCTGTAGATGCCACAAGAACAACTGATGGCTGAAGAGTGATATTTAGTGCTGTGAAACTGAAGAAAATCACAGTAGAAAGCTCTGTTACATTCGCTTTACCTCGGTTAATGTCACTGTCAAATCAGCTTTTTGCTGTATTTTGGTTTTTCAAGTCACCACGGGGTGTGTGAAGGTGCATTCTCGTCAACCTCTAACAGCAACGGACCAGCATTCAGGTAAAGGGCTATGGCAGTGTAATGGTTATGTTTTACTGGACTAGTAATTTAGAGAGTTGGACTAATAAGCAAGAGAATGAGAGTTCAAAACCCACCATGGCAATTTGAATTCAGTTTTTAAAAACCTGGAAAGAAAAAGCTGATATCAGTAGAAGCTGTCGCATTGATCCCCACTGATTCCCTAATGTCCTTTAGGGAAGGGAACCTGCTGTCCTTATCCGGTCTGATCTATACGCAACTCCAGACCCACACCAACGTGCCCGATGAAGTGGCCTAGTGACTCATTCAGTTGTATCAAACCTCAGGGCAACTAGGGATGGGCAATAAATGCTGGCCTTACACCAATGCCCACTTCACAAGAATGAATTAAAAGAATGTTGCTTCTAGTCAGATTGGGATGTGTTGATGGAAAGCCAGCTGCAGTATTCCCTTTCACTGCCTTATGGAGCTTCTTTGTTTAAACTGTCATAATCTTCTCTGTAAAATGTTACTTTTAACATGACTGGCCTAGAAATGTGATGGCATTGCGCCTGCTTTTCAGGTGCAAAACAAGTGCTCAAACATCCAATATGGCATGTGGGCCGCGCTCATTGCGCACCAGAAGAGCACTGCCTGCCATATTGGTAAAGGCAGAAAAAGAGGTGTCCAGGGACCGTGCCTGAAACAGCTGTTAATCCCTTTGCATATACAAATAGGGGGTCTCACCCCTTTGTAAAATCGGGCTGCCCTGAAGGCAGCTGCACTGGACTGGCTGAGTTCAGGAAAATGTGTTCTATGGGCGGCCTAACCAGCGGTTCTTAAAGGGACCACTGGAGGTCACCGCCAAAAACAAGTGTTTTATATAACGCCTGAATGTGGAGCTGGGAGGTGCAGGAGTCAGCCTCTATTGTAGTGCTGAAGACCGTTGCCAGCCCCCGCCCCCCATTTGGCCCCGCCACTCGATCACCTCCCCCTTCTCACGATCACTGCCCCCACACCACCCCGTCTGCCCCAGGACCTACCCGAGAGCCGCTATTGGCGAAGCAGCGGCCCGAAATTGAAAGGCTTTCCTTTGGCGAGCTGCCCTCAGATGCCCAGCAGGTTTCTACAGCTTGTGGTCTCTGTTATGTCTGACATTGGTGATAGGTACTCGATTGCCTTGACCTGAGCACATGGAGTTTGATAGTGCTGTTATCATTGTATTGTGTATAGGTATTCGATTGTTTTTGCCTGAGAGTGTGTGTGTGGAGCAGCCATTAAAAAAACAACATGAACTGAACTCTGCTTACGGTCTCTGGATTATCTTTGCAAATGCAACATTTGGCGACAAGGATGGCTGAAATCTCTCTTCCACCACCTCCTCCCTTCCTTGCACTACCCGGTGAGCCACTGATCCCATGGGTTCGCTGGTTATAGTCCTTTGAAACCTATCTCATCGCTCTTGGATGAGAAAATGTGAGTACATCACGGAAAAAGGCACTGTTATCCCATTGCTTGGGAGCGGAGGGCCAGCGTGTTCTTGGGACATTATGCACAGCAGACTCAATTCAAACATATGATGAGGCTGTGGCTCTGTTAAGCACACACTTCTCTGCCCCACAAAGTGCCCTCCTGCGGTGATTCATTTTTAGACAGCGTCACCAACTCCCCGGCGAGTCTGTGCATCAATACGTGGCTAATTTGAGGGGGTTAGCTAGCTCGTGCAAGTTCAGTGCACTACCAGACGAGATGGTGCGTGATCAACTAATAGAGCACACAAACAACGTGAGAGTGCGTGAAAGACTGTTACTTGAGTCCAACGATCTGTCGTTGTCACAGGCAGTCAACATTGCCTTTCAAGTGGAGCCTGCAGCCGAATGTGCAGCGAAACTAGCACACACACCCAGTGACAGCACCCTCGGCCCCGACAGCTCTGACACGGTAATGCTCGCGCGACGGCAGCAATGCGCACTACCGCAGCAACAGTGTGGAAACTGCGGATCTCGTTCACATGCTACCAGAGTGCAGAATTGCCCCGCGCGTGGCCAAGCCTGTCGCAATTGTGGAAAACAAAATCACTTTGCCAATGTCTGCCGCTCTGCCCCGATTGCTACAAATGAACACTCTCAGTCCTCAAGCACTATAATTCACAACGTGAGCTCTGGGCCAGTAGTGGCTTTCAAGTCATGCACAATTAACCTGAATGATGTGTGCATCCCTCTGTTGTTGGATACCGGTGCCAACGTCTCACTGCTGAATGTGAACACATTCAAACGCTTTTTCAGCTCGCTGCCACTCTCTGCGCCCTCCACTGCCCTTTGCGGGTATGGTAATTCGAAAATTGGACTAGTTGGCTCAGTCAACATCACTGTATGCTATGGAACAAAAGTTTTGCCAGATTTTTGTTTTCATGTGGCACGCCAAGGAGCTAACCTGATGGGACTGGATCTTTTCACTGACCTGGGTTTTTCTCTCTTGGACACCGGCGGGTCTGCGATTCTGCACGTCGCCTCACCGTGGCACCAAACATGGCCAGCACTCTTCGAGTGTCTGGGCTGCCTGACTGCCTTCACCCACCAGCCCATGGTTGACTCCACCGTTACCCCTGTCATTCAGCCACTGCGCCGCATCCCGCTTGCTCTCTGTGATGGGGTCACAGCTGAACTAAAGCAGCTACTGGAAGCTGGCATAATTGAACCAGTTGATGCCTCCCCATGGGTCTCCAACCTGGTGGTCGCAACAAAAAAGTCAGGTGGTCTACGCGTCTGCGTCGATCTTCGAGCAGTGAATAAGGCCGTAATCTCTGACAAATATCCACTGCCCACGTCAGAGGAACTCACAGCGCAGTTCTATGGTTCCATCCTGTTCTCGAAACTGGACCTTCGACAGGGCTATCTACAGGTTCCCCTCCACCCCAGCAGCAGGGACCTCACTGCTTTTGTGACACATGCTGGCATCTTTCGGTACACCAGGATGCCATTTGGACTTAGCTCTGCACCCAGCTGCTTCCAAAAGGTGATGTTCTCTGTGCTCGCGGGCATTCCTGGGGTGGCCATCTACCTGGATGATATCGTCGTGCATGGGCCCTCGACCTTCACTCACGACGACCGCCTTCACAGAGTTTTCACGACTCTAGCAAAACACAAGCTCACACTGAATGGCGAAAAGTGTGTCTTTGCTGTTTCAGAGATCGAATTTGTGGGGTTTCGGTTGTCGGCTGATGGTATATCCCCACTCCAGTCAAACGTGGATGCCATTCACAGCATCCCAGAACCCAGCTCTGCAGCACAGGTTGCCTCCTTCCTTGGCATGACTGGGTACTACCTGAAGTTTTTGCCCCAGTACTCAGCCACCACAGCCCCACTGCGCCAGCTCCTGCGAAAGGATGAGCCCTGGGTGTGGTCACAAGCCTGTACGGAAGCTGTTCGCCTCCTCAAATCGCAGCTCACGTCGCCTCCAGTGTTAGCTCACTTTGACGTCGCCAGCCCCACCCTCGTCACCTGTGACGCGTCCACTGCAGCTGTGGGGGCGGTGTTATCGCAGATACAGAATGGAGTGGAGAAACCAATCACCTTTGCCTCCCGAGCCCTTAGCCCCACCGAACAGAAGTACTTAGTAGGCGAGCATGAGGCGCTGGCGTGCGTCTGGGCATGTGAGCGGTGGCACCTGTACACGTATGGCCGTGCCTTCACCCTGCGAACCGATCACCAGGCTCTCACTGCCCTGCTGTCGACATCCGGCACGGGCCACAGACCACTGCGTCTACACCACTGGTCTGACCGCCTCCGCCAATACAATTTCAGTCTCCAGTTCACACCAGGACATGACAATGTTGTTGCAGGGCTGCTCTCCCGCACTGTCTCTGCCCCAGCCCCACTCGTCGGGTCTGACCATGTGGAACAGGATATTGTCCAGATGCTGCACATGCCTCTCCAAACCACAGTCTCTCTCCAGGAGCTCAAAGAAGCCTCTGAACAGGATCCGGCCCTTTCCCAGCTGTGCACCTTCATCAGAGATGGCTGGCCTCGCAAGGTGCCTGAGGAACTGTCTGCCTACTCCAGAGTTAAAGAGGAGCTCTCCTGCTGGAATGACTCCTGCGTTGCACGTGGGCTCTGCACTGTGGTCCCAAGTGCCCTTCATGCGCGTGTTTTATCCATGGCGCATGAGGGCCACTTGGGCATAGTGAAGCTCAAACAACGATGCCGAGACCTAGTGTGGTGGCCGGGTATCAACAGGGAAATCGAGGCCCTGGTCAAGGACTGTGCAGCCTGCCTTGTAAGTGGCAAGACTGGCCACCAAGCTCCTCCACCCCTGCAACCCCTTGCCTGGCCCTCTCAGCCCTGGGAGCACCTGCAGCTGGATGTCTGCGGGGAGATCCATGGTGTCCCCCACCATCAACGGTTCCTAGTGGTGACCTATGACCTGCACTCAAAATGGCCAGAGGTCACTGCCGTGGGCTCCGTCACCTCTCGGGTCATCATTGATACCCTTGAGTCCCTCTTCTCCCTCTGGGGGCATCCAAAGGCCATCACCACAGACAATGGCCCCCAAATGGTCTCTTCGGAACTCTCCTCTTACCTTGAGAGCAAGGGCATCCGTCACATACGCACACCCTGAGTCAAATGGGGGGGGTGGAGCGTTTTAACCAGACACTGAAAAATGGCCTCAGTGCACACCTATCCCAGGGGTGTGCGTTTGACAAGGCCCTCCTCCACACACTGCTGCACTACAGAGCCTCCCAGCATTCCACTACAGGGTTCTCACCCGCATCCCTCATGCTAGGCCGTGAGCTCATGCTGCCCCTTGGCAGGCTCCACCCCTCGCTAGCTCAGAGCCCTGCTCCACCGGCTCAAGCCACAGTCGCTAGACAGCAGGAGAAGATGAAACTCCGCTTCGACCAGCCGAAGAGGGCCAAGGCGCCCAACATCTCAGTCTCCGATTGGGTCAGAGTCCGCAGGCCTCACCGCAACAATAAGATGGCGTCATTCTGGTCCTCCCCTCTCCAAATCAGCTGCCAACTTGGACCAGCCACTTTCTGCCTCACTGACAGCTCTCAGTGGCATGCCAGCCGCCTTCGGAAGGTGCCAGCACCCCCTGATGCGGGATTATACGGACCTAATCCCCAAGCCTTACCCCCAGAGTGGCGGGATGCACATGTGGCTCAGCCAGCCAACCCTCAAGCAGATATTGTGCCTCAGCCTGCTCCTCACCAGTCCCCACTTCGGCCTGCTCTTCACCAGTCCGCACCTCCGCCTGTTCGTGCACGTTCTCGCCCTGGCCATCTACAGGACTTTGTCACTACATTTCATGTTTGAAATTCTGTGAGGGGGGGGGAAATGTTATGTCTGACATTGGTGATAGGTACTCGATTGCCTTGGCCTGAGCACATGGAGTTTGATAGTGCTGTTATCATTGTATTGTGTATAGGTATTCGATTGCTTTTGCCTGAGAGTGTGTGTGTGGAGCAGCCATTAAAAAAACATGAACTGAACTCTGCTTACGGTCTCTGGATTATCTTTGCAAATGCAACAGTCTCATGTCAATTATCTGGCGGGCCTTGGGCCTACCCGCTCTGACGCACGGATGTTGCTCTGCTCCCAGTCCGTGCCCACTTGGTTTTCCTAAAGAATAAATTAAGTCTTATTTTCAAGAATTAAATGTATTTTTGCATATTATTTGCTGTAGTTTCACAAGGCACAAATAAGTGAGAACTAGAAGGTTGCCTGGGTATGATTTATATAGCATGCAATCAACCTGTTGAGATCAAACAAACAACTATATTATGCTTCAATATAAATTTAATTATTTTGCTTCAAATCTGTGCACTTATACATGACTTAAGAAGGTAGTGGCTTCCATGCTTAACATTAATGTCCGTAAGACATAGTATACATCAGCTAGATAAGACCCGAGCATGATCCACTGAACACCAATAGCTTCAGTGAGAACTTTACCAAATAGCCACAGTGGAGAGACTGGAGAAGCAGAGGTTGTTCTCCTTAGAGCAGAGAAGTTTAAGGGGAGACTTAATAGAGGTGTTCAAAATTATGAAGAGTTTTAATAGAGTAAATAAGGAGAAACTGGCAGGAGGGTCGGTAACCAGAGTACACAGATTTAAAATAATTGGCAAAAGAACCAGAGGGGAGACGAGGAGAATTTCATTGTTTTACACATGTTATGATCGGGAATGCGCTGCCTGAAAGGGTGGTGGAAGTAGATTCAATAGTAACTTTCAAAAGGAAATTGGCTATATATTTGAAAAGGAAAAAATTGCAGGCCCATGAGAAATTGTAGGGGATAGAGGCTATTTGGATAGCTCTTTCAAGGAGTCGGCATAGTCATGAAGGGCCGAATGGCCTCCTTCTGTGCTGTATGATTCTCGGATTCTATGATTCAATCTGTTCCTACGCTATGATTCTTGGGCTAATGTAGCAATACCATAACCCCCTCTCTCTTTAAAAAAACAATGTGCACTTGTACTTAATATGGTATGGAAAGAAAATTACATCACAACATGTTCGGAAGCTGTAACATATCTCATAGGATTACATAGGATATACAGCACAGAAACAGGCCATTCGGCCCAACCAGTCCATGCCGGCGTTTATGCTCCACATGAGCCTCCTCCCGTCATTCTTCATCTAAATCTATCAGCGTAACCCTCTATTCCCTTCTCCCTCATATGCTTATCCAACCTCCCCTTAAATGCATCTACACTATTCGCTTCAACCACTCCCTGTGGTAGTGAGTTCCACATTCTCACCACCCTTTGGGTAAAGAAGTTTCGTCTGAATTCCCTGTTGGATTTCTTGGTGACTATCTTATATTGTTGGCCTCTAGTTTTGCTCTTCCCCACAAGTGGAAACATTCTCTCTGTGTCCACTCTATCAAAACCTTTCATAATTTTAAAGACCTCTATTAGGTCACCCCTCAGCCTTCTATTTTCAAGAGAAAAGAGACCCAGCCTGTTTATCCTTTCCTGATAAATATACCCTTGTAGGAACGGAGGTTCCTATTGAAAAGACTGAGTTCGACTCAGGCAATTAAAACAATGAACTTTAATGGAACAAAACAGGTTTTAACTGGAAACTGCTGGAATACATCAACTACAGGTCTGCTCTCCTTGAGGGCTCCACGAGGACTGATCCCCTGGTCAGAAGACTGACGTCATGATGTCATTACGTTCTTCCCGCCATTGGGGCATCACGTGACTGACGGCATGACATCATCACGTTGAAACCACGCTGTAAAGGTAACTAGACATTGTACAGTCAAACAGTGTAATTAAAGGTACAGGCACAGACAGTAACTACATTGCTGTTAAAGGAATTATGTATAACCGCTCTGAGTCCTTTGGTGGCTCCGCCACATGTGCCCCCCAGAATTGTCTTTAACAGAAAAAGTAAGATGAGCAGGAGGTCTGACAAGTCTGTCCGATCGACTTCAATACCCTGGTAGAGGAAGTTGATGACCGGTGGTCGAGTTGGCTGTCGGTTGTGGTTGAACAGGCGTGGCGAGCGCGGTCGAGTTGGCGGGCGGCTTTGTTTGATCTGGTGCGGCGGCTGCGGGTGGCCGGCCACGTTTGGGTGGTTGAGCGACTACGACAGGGTGGTCCAGGTCCAGGTGAGCCGGCTTCAATCGGTCCACTGAGATGTGATCCGGCTTCCCTCCGACATTGACCGAAAAGGATTTGTCGCCTGGTTCGATGACACGGAAAGGACCAGTGTAAGGGGGCTTGAGTGGATCCCGGTGAGCGTCGTGGCGGATGAATACATACTCCGCATTCTTCAGTCCCGGTGGCAGGTAGGAGTTCTGCAAACCGTGATTTGATGTAGGCACCGGAGCGAAGCATCTGGCCACTTCCTGGTGGCGAACGAGTTGCTGGGAGGCGGACCATGGCTCTGTGGGAGAAGGGAGGATATCCCCTGGTACTCGGAGTGGCTGGCCATAGACGAGTTCAGCTGAAGACTTTGGGTGCCGTCTGAAGACCCAAAAGGACCCATGGAAGTCTGTCCACCCATCCTGCACCTTGAAGACTGGCCCGAAGAGAGGCTTTAAGCGACCTGTGGAATCGCTCGCAAAGGCCGATCTCCTGTGGATGATAGGCGGTGGTGCGATGAAGTTTGGTGCCTAGCCCCTGAGCCACAGCGTTCCAAAGTTCCGAGGAAAATTGTGGCCCGCGGTCATAAGAGATGTCCGCCGGTACCCCGAAACGGGCAACCCAACAGGAGATGAAAGCTCTAGCGCCGTCTGCCGAAGTGGTGGAAACCAAAGGAATTGCCTTTGGCCACCTAGTGGTGCGGTCCACCATGGTGAGCAGATGAGTATAACCCTGAAAAGGCGGAAGTGGCCCCACAAGGTCCACATGCACGTGGTCGAAACGATGCTCCGGAACAGCGAACGCAGCCATGAGAGCTTTAACATGACGCTGGACTTTGGCCTTCTGGCAGACGACGCAGGTGTTAGCCCAGTCACAGACATCTCGATGTGCATACCTTTCCAGACAAACTTCGCCGACATAAGCCGTTGTGAAGCTTTCATCCCAGGGTGCGACAACCCATGTATGGCATCAAAAACCTTCCGGCGCCATGCGACTGGCATGATAGGTCGTGGAAAACCCATGGAGACGTCGCAAAGGAGCGTGGCGCCTGCTGCCTGGAAAGTGACGTCGGTCGCTTGGAAGCTAGAGGGAACGGTTCTATATGATTGGACCTCAGAGTCCGAGGCCTGATCTGCAGCCATGAGGGCGTAGTCGATCCCCAGGTGCACCGCGTGGACCATCGCATGGGAGAGGCAATCCGCCACCAGGTTGTCCTTACCAGACACATGTTGAATGTCTGTGGTAAATTCGGAAATGAACGTCAAGTGACATTGTTGACGAGCAGACCACGGTTCGGCGGTCTTGGCCATGGCAAACGTAAGGGGTTTGTGGTCGACAAAAGCCGTGAAGGGACGCCCTTCCAATAAGAACCGAAAATGGCGAATGGCGAGGAAAAGGGCCAGTAACTCCTGATCGAAGGTGCTTTATTTTTTCTCATTTTTCCGTAGTTGGCGGCTGAAGAACGCCAGCAGTTGCCATGTGCCGTTGACCCACTGTTCTTGCACTGCACCAATGGCGTAGTCTGACGCGTCAGTGGTAAGGGCGATGGTGGCACCTGGAAGTGGGTGCGCCAGCATGGTTGCGCTGGCCAAAGCGCTCTTGGTGTTGCCGAATGCCTGGACCATCTCGGCTGTCCAGCTGATGGGACCCTTACCGGACTTGCCCTTGAGGGCCCCGAACAAAGGTTGCATAAGTTGAGCCGCCTTGGGGACAAAACGGTGGTAGAAGTTGACCATCCCCAGGAACTCCTGCAAGGCCTTGACTGTCAGCAGCCGCGGGAAAGAGGTAATCGCTTCCACCTTCGTCATTAAGGGGACGGCGCCGTCCGATGTTATGCGGTGTCCCAAGAAATCGATCTGTTGCAGGCCGAACTGGCACTTGGCCGGGTTGATGATTAAGCCGTGCTGGCTGAGGCGCGTAAAGAGGGTACGCAAATGGGAGATGTGCTCCTCCTTGCTGGCACTGGCGATGAGAATGTCGTCAAGGTAGATGAAGATGAAGTGTAGGTCTCGAAGAACGGAGTCCATTAAACGCTGGAACGCCTGTGCTGCGTTCTTTAAGCCATATGGCATCCGCAGGAACTCAAAGAGGCCGAAAGGGGTGATGACTGCGGTTTTCGGGACGTCTTGTTGGGTGCACGGGAACCTGGTGATATCCACGGACGAGGTCGACTTTAGAGAAGAAAGAATTTCCCGCTAAATGGGCCGAGAAATCCTGGATATGTGGAATCGGGTAGCGATCAGGAGTGGTGGCGTCATTCAGACGTCGGTGGTCACCGCATGGCTGCCAGCCGCCGCCTGGTTTCGGCACGATGTGGAGAGGTGAGGACCAGGGACTATTGGATCGCCGAATGATCCCGAGCCACTCCATCGTGTCGAACTCCGCCTTCGCAGCCGTGAGCTTGCCGGGTTCGAGCCTATTAGCCCGCACATAAACTGGGGAGCCAGTAATGGTGATATGATGTTCAACATCATGCTTCATTGCCGAAGAGGAGAAAGTGGGCCTTGTCAGCTCCGGAAACTCCCCGAGGAGCCGCGTGAAGTCATCCGGAGGAGGGAAAGCGCAGGCAATAGACCACGACACGGAGGTACTGTGGTAAACCACTGTTTGTATTCCACTGTGTACATGTCTGTACATGCCTTGGCTGACTCCTCCCACGAGTCCAGGTATAAAGGTGACTGCTCCACAGTCCCTCTGTATTCTGGACTGGTCGACCACTCAAGGCACACCTTCATTCTCTTGTTAATAAAAGCCTGTTAGTTACTCGCTTAACCTCAGTCTTTTGAGTGATTGATAGCGCATCAATTTTATTAACAAGATTTTTTTATAATGGAGAAGATCCTCACACCAGCATGCCTAGATTTAGACCATCGGGAGGCGGACGCATCAACCAAGTTTGCTCACTGGCTTAGGTGCTTTGAAAAATTCCTGATCGCCTCCGCTGCAACGGTCAAATCGGATGAGGACAAACTGGATGTCCTGACCTCCAAAGTGAACCACCGAGCGTACTCGGTCATCCAGGACGCGACCTCGTACACGGCTGCTATCAAGCTCCTCAAGGACCAGTACACGCGCCCAGTGAACGAGGTGTACGCCAGGCACCTCCTGGGGAGTCGTAAACAACAACCTGGGGAATCGACCAAGGAATACCTTTAGGCACTGTCTGTGCTTGGCCGGGCCTGTGGTTGTAAGGATGTAAAGGCCGCCGTGTACACAGAGGAACTTATCCGGGACGCTTTTGTAGCGGGCCACAGGTCCAATTACACCCGACAGCGACTGTTGGAGCAGAGTGACCTCGACCTCAACAAGGCCTCTGAACTCGCACTATCATTGGACGCAGTCTACCGGGGCATGGATGCCTACTCCTCTGCACCGTGGACGCCGCGGGGAGCGACAGCCTGGGACACGGTAGGACTGTCTCATAGTGCCGTGCCACCCCAGCCACATCCCAGCAATGGCCCAACTACTGCAGCAGTGTCCCAAGGCCAGAAATGCTACTTCTGTGGCCAGGCCAAACACCCCAGAGCGCGCTGCCCGGCGAAAAATGCGATCTGCTCGGGCTGCGGGAAGAAGGGACACTACGCCAGCGTCTGCAGGGCCAAAGCCACCCCGAACCCCAGCAGCGCCGCGTGTGGGCCGTGCGGGCCGCCATCTTGGGCCTCCCCAGCCATGTGCGAGCCACCGGAGCAGCAGCCATTTTGGACGCCTCCAGCCACATGGGGATCATGGACGCCGCCATCTTGGACGCCAGCCGGGATGCAGCAGGCCCCCAACACCGCCTCATCTGATACCCGCAGCGACACACCGACCCCTACGCTGGCCTCCGTTACGCTGGACCAAGCGAGACCGCACCAACTGGCCCGGTCCACAATGGACATTAAGGTAAATGGTCACGAAACAACCTGCCTTTTTGACTCTGGGAGCACGGAGAGCTTCATCCACCTCGACACGGTGCGGCGTTGCTCTCTCCCAGTCCTGCCTGCGCACCAGCGGATTTCTATGGCCTCCGAGTCCCAGTCGGCGGACATTGGCGGCTACTGCGTGGTGACAATCTTAGTAGACAGGACTTTGTACGATAATTTTAAACTTCTGGTCCTGCCCCACCTCTGCGCTGCCGTTCTACTGGGGTTAGATTTTCAGTGCCACCTTAAAAGTGTTACGATGGCGTACGGTGGACCCCTCCCCCCACTCACAGTCCGCAGCCAGCAGCTTCCAAACTGCCCGCCGCGCACCAGGTGCAACCTCTCCACACTCAGAGTTACCCCCCCCAAACTGTTTGCTAACCTCACCCCCGACTGTAAGCCCATCGCCACAAAGAGCAGGCGATACAGTGCCGGGGACAGGGTTTTCATTAAAACCGAAGTGGAGCGGCTCCTGAAGGAGGGGATTATTGAGGGCAGCACCAGCCCCTGGCGAGCCCAGGTTGTGGTCGTTAAGACCGGCGAGAAGCAGCGCCTGGTCATCGACTACAGCCAGACAATAAATCGCTACACCCTGCTGGACGCTTACCCACTCCCCCGCATAGCTGATATGGTCAACCAGATTGCGCAGTACCGCGTCTTCTCGACCATTGACCTGAAATCAGCGTACCACCAGCTCCCTATCCGCCCTGAGGACCGCCAGTATACTGCCTTTGAGGCAAACGGCCGCCTCTATCACTTCCTTAGGGTTCCCTTTGGCGCCACCAAAGGGAGATGGACCAGATGGTCGATCAAAATGCGTTGCAGGCCACTTTCCCATATCTGGACAATGTGACCATCTGCGGCCATGACTTGCAGGACCATGACGCAAACCTCGAAAAATTCCTCTGCACCGCCCAACTCCTGAACCTGACGTATAACAAGGAGAAGTGCATATTCCGCACAACCCACCTCGCCATCCTTGGCTGTGTTGTGGAACACGGAGTCATCGGTCCCGACCCCGACCGGATGCGTCCCCTTATGGAACTCCCACTGCCCCACTGCCTCAAGGCCCTGAAGAGGTGCCTAGGGTTTTTCTCCTATTACGCCCAGTGGGTCCCCTACTATGCGGACAAGGACCGTCCGCTGATCAAGTCCACCTCTTTTCCCTTGATGGCAGAGGCCCGCTTAGCCTTCCACTGTATCAAGGAAGACATTGCCAAAGCCACCATGCACGCAGTGGACGAATCCATCCCCTTCCAGGTGGAAAGCGACGCGTCCGACTTTGCCC
Organism: Somniosus microcephalus; assembly: GCF_052327205.1. Classification (NCBI taxonomy): domain Eukaryota; kingdom Metazoa; phylum Chordata; class Chondrichthyes; order Squaliformes; family Somniosidae; genus Somniosus; species Somniosus microcephalus. Next base: position 345,682,973 of record NC_140987.1, read on the forward strand.
TGGCCGCTACCCTTAATCAGGCGGGGAGACCCGTGGCCTTCTTTTCACGAACCCTCCAGGGCCCGGAGACCAGACACTCCGCTGTTGAGAAGGAGGCCCAGGCTATTGTGGAGGCTGTGCGTCATTGGAGGCACTACCTGGCCGGAAAACGATTTACCCTGCTCACTGACCAGCGTTCAGTTGCCTTTATGTTTAACAACAAGCAGAGGGGCAAAATCAAAAACGACAAGATCTTGAGGTGGAGAATCGAACTTTCCACCTACAATTACGAGATCTTGTACCGGCCCGGGAAGCTCAATGAACCCCCGGATGCTCTATCGCGTGGCACCTGCGCCAGCACGCAGATCGATAGACTGCGGGCCCTCCACAATGACCTCTGCCACCCGGGGGTCACCAGGTTCTTCCACTTCATCAAGGCCCGCAACCTGCCTTACTCCATTGAGGAGGTCAGGACCATGACCAGGAACTGCCAAGTCTGCGCTGAGTGCAAACCGCACTTTTATAGACCAGACAGGGCTCACCTGATAAAAGCCACTCGCCCCTTCGAGCGCCTGAGCGTTGATTTTAAAGGGCCTCTCCCCTCCTCCGACCGCAATGTGTACTTCCTCAACATTATTGATGAGTACTCCAGTTTCCCGTTCGCCATCCCCTGCCCGGACATGACCAGTGCCACGGTCATTAAATGTCTGAACGACCTCTTCACCCTGTTCGGTTTCCCCAGCTATATCCATAGCGACCGGGGCTCATCATTTATGAGCGACGAACTCCGCCAGTACCTGCTCGCTAGGGGTATTGCCACAAGCAGGGCCACCAGTTACAACCCCGGGGGAACGGACAGGTGGAAAGAGAGAATGCGACAGTTTGGAAGGCCGCCCTGCTAGCCTTAAAGTCTAGGGGCCTTCCGACCTCCCGCTGGCAGGATGTGCTCCCCGATGCGCTCCACTCTATTCGGTCACTGCTCTGCACTGCCACTAACGCCACCCCTCATGAGAAAATGTTTGTCTTCCCAAGGAAGTCCACATCGGGGACATCGCTACCACCATGGCTGATGTCCCCAGGGCCGGTCCTACTGAGAAGACACATGAGGACCCATAAAATGGACCCCCTGGTCGAGAGGGTCGACCTCCTCCACGCCAACCCCCAGTATGCTTACATTGCGTACCCGGACGGGCGGGAGGACACAGTCTCCATACGAGACCTCGCACCCTCGGGGGCCCCAGTAACCCACTACCCACTACCACCCCCCGCCACGATCCAATATCCAACCCCAGCAGATGGCACGCCTGGGCCCCGTGACCCGCTCGACACCCACGAGGACTACACACCAGTGCCCCAGCCTACGTGGGACTCGACGCCGGAAGCTTCAATACCCCTGCCGTCGCCACGTCGATCACAGCGGCAGACAAGACCTCCGGAGAGACTCCAATACACAAACTTTTAATACACTTCACCCCGCCGGACTCATTTTTAAACAAGGGGTGAATGTGGTAAACCACTGTTTGTATTCCACTGTGTACATGTCTGTACATGCCTCGGCTGACTCCTCCCACGAGTCCAGGTATAAAGGTGACTGCTCCACAGTCCCTCTGTATTCTGGACTGGTCGACCACTCGAGCCACACCTTCATTCTCTTGTTAATAAAAGCCTGTTAGTTACTCGCTTAACCTCAGTCTTTTGAGTGATTGATAGCGCATCAGGTACCGTGGTAGCACGGAATCGAATGGAAGGTGGCCGCGTTGATCAGCCGGCGGTGCCGGACATCGACGAGGAGGCTGTTGGCACACAGAAAATCCGCCCCTAGGATGCCCTGTTAGACTCTGGCCGTGACGAATTCCCAAAAGAAGTGCTGACCGCCGAAACAGAATTCGACCCGTCGCTTTCGGAAGGTTCGAATTGCTGCGCCATTAGCCACTATGAGGGAAAAACCGAGGTTCCCAGTCTGCATGTCGAGCTTCGACGCAGGTAGAATGCTACACTGTGCCCCGGTGTCACAAAGAAAACATCGGCCCGATAGGGAATCGGTGATATAAAAGAGTTTCCCCGTAGATCCGACGGCCATCGCCACTGCGGAGTGCCCGTTAGACCCGGTCCTCCTTCGCCAGGGACGCCGCCGGCACTTTGTTGGGTTTTTTTGGGGTGAAAAACTGCAGGGGGAGCGGCAGCATCATGCTTTCGCACCAAAACGGGTGTGGTAGGAGCACCAGCCCGCTGTAGGAGTAGCTGGAACCGCGTCTGTGGGGGATGGGCATCTCGTGGCCGCGCAGCACTGTTGGGTTACCGTGAAAATCTTATCGGCTTCGGCAGCGAGCTCAGCGCATTCGGTAATGTCGGAGCTGGCTAGGGCAGCCTGAACCTGTTCAGGCATTTGATAGAGGAAAAGCTCCCGGAAGAGATAGCATTCTGGTTCGGCACCCAAGAGCATGAGCATTTGGTTCATGAGCTCGGACGGTTTGGAGTCCCCGAGGCCGTGCAGCGTGATGAGCCGGCGAGCGCGCTCCGACTTTGAGAGCCCGAAAACTTGAAGCAACCGCGCCTTAATCGCATCATACTTGCTGTCAGTAGGAGGAGTACTGAGGAGGCTGATGATCCGTGAGGCAGTTGTGCTGTCGAGGGCAGAGACCACGTAATAATAACGGGTCTGATCCGCGACGATGTTCCTAATGGTGAAATGGGCTTCAGCCTGGATGAACTAGGCATCTGGTTGTTGCTCCCAGAACTGTGGCAGTTTCAGCATGACAACGTTTGTGTCCATGATGAATCTTCCACGAAAATTGTCCGTAGAATTCGGGGTCACCAATGTAGGAACGCAGGTTCCTATCGAAAAGACTGAGTTCGACTCAGGCAATTAAAACAATGAACTTTAATGGAACAAAACAGGTTTTAACTGGAAACTGCTGGAATACATCAACGACAGGTCTGTTCTCCTTGAGGGCTCCACGAGGACTGATCCCCTGGTCAGAAGACTGACGTCATGATGTCATCACGTTCTTCCCACCATTGGGGCATCACGTGACTGACGGTATGATGTCATCACGTTGAAACCGCGCTGTAAAGATAACTAGACATTGTACAGTCAAACAGTGTAATTAAAGGTACAGGCACAGACAGTAACTACATTGCTGTTAAAGGAATTATGTACAACCGTTCTGAGTCCTTTGGTGGCTCCGCCACACCCTCACATTTCTGGTGTCATCCTTGTAAATCTCTCTGCACCCTCTCCAGTGCCTCTATATGCTTTTTATAATATGGCGACCAGAACTGCATGCAGTACTCTAAGTGTGATCTAACCAAGGTTTGATACAGGTTTAGCACAACTTCCCTACTTTTCAATTCTATCCCTCTAGAAATAAACCCTAGTGCTTGGTTTGCTTTTTTTTGGTCTTGCTAACCTATGGCGCAACTTTTAGTGATTTGTGTATTTGTACTCCAAGATCCCTTTGTTCCTCTATCCCACCTAGACTCGCATCCTCCAAGTGATAAGTGACCTCCCTGTTCTTTTTACCAAAATATAATACCTTGTAGGAACGGAGGTTCCTATCAAAAAGACTGAGTTCGACTCAGGTAATTAAATTAATGAACTTTAATAAAATCAAACGAGTTTAAACTGGAAACTGCTAGGACACATCAATAACAGGTCTATTCTCCTTGAGGGCTCCACGAGGAGTGACCCCCTGATCAATAGAGTGACGTCATGACGTCATCACGTTCTTCCCACCATTGACTGTAAAGGTAACTGGGCATTGTACAGTCAAACAGTATAATTAAAGGTACAGGCACAGACAGTAACTACATTGCTGTTAAAGGAATTATGTACAACCACTCTGAGTCCTTTGGTGGCTCTGCCACATGCGCCCCCCCAGAATTGTTTTTAACAGAAAAGGTGAGGCGAGGAGGAGGCCTGATGAGCCTGTCCGATCGACTTCGATACCCTGGTAGAGGAAGTTGACGACCGATGGACGCGTTGGCAGTCGGTGGCGGCTGAGCAGGCGCGGCGAGCGCAGTCGGGTTGTCAGGCGGCTTTGGTTGATCAGGTGCGGCTGCAACGGGTGGTCGGCCACGTTTGGGTGGTTGAGCGACTGCGACAGGGTGGTCCAGGTCCAAGTGAGCCGGCTTCAAGCGGTCCACCGACATGTGATCCGGTTTCCCTCCGACGTCGACCAAAAAGGATTTGTCACCCGGTTCGATGACGCGAAAAGGACCAGTGTAAGGAGGCTTGAGTGGATCCCGGTGAGCGTCGTGTCGGATGAAGACACACTCCGCATTCTTCAGTCCCAGTGGCACGTAGGAGGTCTGCAAACCGTGATTGGACATAGGTATCGGGGCAAAGCATCTGGCCGCTTCTTGGTGGCGAACGAGTTGCCGGGAGGCGGACCATGGCTTTGTGGGAGAAGGGAGGAAATCTCCTGGTACACGGAGCGGCTGGCCATAGACGAGTTCAGCCGAAGACGATTGTAGATCATCTTTGGGCGCCGTACGGAGACCCAACAGGACCCATGGGAGCCTGTCCACCCATCCTGCGCCTTGAAGACTGGCCCAAAGAGAGGCTTTAAGCGACCTGTGGAATCGCTCGCAAAGGCCGCTTGCCTGCGGATGATAGGCGGTGGTGCGATGAAGTTTGGTACTGAGCCCCTGAGCCGCAGCGTTCCAAAGATCCGAGGAAAATTGTGGCCCGCGGTCAGAGGAGATGTCCGCCGGTACCCCAATCCGGGCGACCCATCAGGAGATGAAAGCTCTAGCGACGTCTGCCGACATGGTGGAAACCAAAGGTATTGCCTCTGGCCACCTAGTGGTGCGGTCCACTATGGTAAGGAAATGAGTATAACCCTGAGAAGGCGGAAGCGGCCCCACGCGGTCCACATGCACGTGGTCGAAACGACGCTCCGGAACAGTGAACGCAGCCACTGGAGCCTTGACATGACGCTGGACTTTGGCCTTCTGGCATACGACGCAGGTGTTAGCCCAGCCACGGACATCGATCTGCATACCTTTCCAGATGAACTTGGCTGACATAAGCCATTGCGAAGCCTTCATCCCTGGGTGTGACAACCCGGGTATGGCATCAAAAACACTCCGGCGCCATGCGACTGGCACTATGGGACGAGGAACTCCCATGGAAACGTCGCAAAGGAGCATGGCACCTGCGGCCTGGAAGACGACATCGGTCGCTTGGAAGCTAGAGGGAACAGTTCGATATGATTGGACCTCCGAATCCGAAACCTGATCTGCCGCCATGAGGTCGTAGTCGATTCCCAGGTGCACCGCGTGGACCGTCACACGGGAGAGGCAATCCGCCACCAGGTTGTCCTTACCAGACACATGTTGAATGTCCGTGGTAAATTCGGAAATAAACGTCAAGTGACGTTGTTGACGAGCGGACCACAGTTCGGCGGTCTTGGCCATGGCGAATGTAAGGGGTTTGTGGTCGACAAAAGCCGTGAAGGGGCGCCCCTCCAATAAAAACCGGAAATGGCGAATGGCGAGGAAAAGGGCCAGTAGTTCCCTATCAAAGGTGCTGTACTTTTTTTCATTTGTTCGCAATTGACGGCTGAAAAACGCCAGCGGTTGCCACGTGCCGTTGACCCACTGTTCTTGCACCGCACCGATGGCGTAGTCTGACGCGTCGGTGGTAAGGGCGATAGTAGCACTTGGAAGTGGGTGCGCCAGCATGGTTGCGTTGGCCAAAGCGTTCTTGGTGTCGCCGAATGCCTGGATCATTTCAGCTGTCCAGCTGATTGGGTCTTTACCGGACTTGCCCTTGAGGGCCCCGAACAAGGGTTGCATGAGTTGAGCCGCCTTGGGGATGAAATGGTGGTAAAAGTTGACCATCCCCAGGAACTCCTGCAAGGCCTTGACTGTCGATGGCCGCGGGAAAGAAGTAACCACTGTTGTGTCTGTGTATAATAAGACACAGACTGCAGGAGAATCGGTACAACAGGTGTTTACTGAATGAGGGTTACTCTAGAATGAACTGTACAGATCACTACTCAGGGTTTATATACAGGTGTGGTCACTGCCGGTACTACAGTATACAGGAGCTGTAAAAAGTAGTTCTCTCCCTTAAAGGTACATACATTACAATTCCTCCCCTTTTAGATTAACAGTACCATAACACTCATTTAACAATTAAATATCAAACTAATTACAATTAACACTTTTAACATGCAACATTAGCTGAAAATAGTCTATTTATAAATTCAGTCTTTGGGGAGGCTTCCTGATTCTTTCTGGATAACGCCTTTCCCGAGTGTCTTGCTCTTGGTGCGGAGGCGATTCTAGCACCCTGTCGTCAGTTGATTCATCAGCTTCCAATGCTATTGTTTCTGAGGTAGGTGCGACCTGTACATCGGGTTCCTCACCAGGTACGTATGGCTAAGACATGGGGTTGACTCGTTCCTGTGACTCTAGGATCTGGTCAGCATGGTGTCTCACAATGTTCTCCCCAACATCCACTGTGTACATTAATGGCCCCTGCCGTGTGCATATCGTTCCTGGTTGCCATTTCTCTGTTCGGTAGTCATGGGCCAAGACTGGTTGCCCTACATTGAAGCTCCTTGTCGGCTTCTCATTGATGTGCTGGAAATGCTTACTCTCAACATCTCTTTGTACATTTGGTCTGAGCAAATCCAGACGAGATCTCAACCTTCGGTTAAAGAACATCATGGCCGGGGCTTGGTTGGTGCCTGCATGTGTCGCATTTCTGTAGGCTAACAGGAAATTGTCCACCTTATGCTGCAGTGGAAAGTCGTCATCGCACATGGCCTTTACTGCTTTTTTAAAGGTTTGTATGAACCTCTCAGCCAATCCATTTGTGGCTGGATGATACGGGGCAGATGTGTAATGCCTTACCCCATTCCTTTTCATAAATCTTCGAAACTCTTCGGACACAAACTGTGGTCCGTTATCAGAGAAAATCTGCTCTGGCAAGCCGTTCCTGGCAAAAATGGTCCGTAGGACTGCAATAGTTTGCTCCGTGGTGGTGGAGGACATTTTGATCACCTCAGGCCATTTCGAGTGCGCATCCACGGCTATTAAAAACATTGAGTCTATGAATGGACCAGCAAAATCAATATGCACCCGTTGCCATGGAGATGAGGGCCACTCCCATGGGTGTAGAGGGGCATGTGGTGGTGCATTTTGGACCTTCTGGCATCCTGAGCAGCTCTTTGTCAGGTCCTCGATTTGCTGATCAATCCCCGGCCACCACACATAAGCCCTAGCAAGGCTTTTCATTTTCACCCCTCCCAGATGACCTTCGTGAAGCTCATTGAGCACTCTCTCCCTTAACTTGGGTGGAATTACCACTCGGGATCCACACATCAAGGTCCCCTGGCATACTGACAGCTGTTCTCTTCTGGATGAGAATGCTGGCAACAGTGAGTCGCCATGTGCTGGCCATCCCTTCACCATCAAATCATATACCCGAGACAGTGTCGGGTCATTTCGGGTCTGCTTCTCTATACCAGCGTTAGTTGCTGGCAAGCATTCAATTATAGTCGAATGAAATATTTCGACAGGATCCTCTGCTGGTGCTTCCTCCGCAGTAGGCAGTGGCAGGCGTGATAGCCCATCAGCGTTTCCATGCTGTTTCGTGCCCTTATACTCGATTTCATATTGGTGCGCCCCTAGAAAAAGGGACCATCTTTGATGCCGTTGCGCAGTCATCACCGGAACGCCCTTCTTTGGATTAAAGATGGAGACAAGTGGTTGGTGGTCAGTCAGCAAGGTGAACTTCTGCCTGTGCAGATAGTGATTGAACTTTTTCACTCCCCACACTAGGCTGAGGGCCTCCCTGTCAATCTGGGCGTAGTTACGCTCGGCTGAGGTTAGTGACCGAGACGCAAAGGCTACTGGCCTCCCCGAGCCGTCCGGGAATTTGTGCGACAGCACCGCTCCAATGCCATAGGGTGATGCATCACATGCCAACCGAATTGGTAGTGCTGGGTTGAAATGAGCCAACACCTCTTTTGATGTGATCAATGCTTTGCTCTTCTGGAAAGCTCGTTTACATTCGTCACTCCACTTCCATGGTACCCCCGTTTGCAGTAGGGTGTTCAGTGGGTGTAGTACTGTAGACAAATTCGGCAAGAACTTATGGTAGTAGTTCACCAGCCCGAGGAACGACCTCAGTTGTGACACATTTTCTGGTGCTGGAGCCTTGACTACTGCCTCAATCTTTTCAGGAGACTTATGTAACCCCTCTTTATCAATAACGTGGCCACAATACGAGATCTGCTTCTGGAAAAACTCACATTTGTGGCGATTAGCTCGGAACCCATATTCCTTCAATCTAGTGAGCACCTGCTCCAGGTTGGCGAGGTGATCACTGTCATTTTCGCTCGTGACCAGGATGTCGTCCAAATAACACTGGGTCCCTGGAATCCCTTGCAGGACTTGTTCCATTGCCTTTTGCCAAATAGCCGGAGCTGATGCTACCCCGAACACCAGCCGGTTGTATTGGTAGAGACCTTTATGAGTGTTGATCGTGAGGTACTGTTTCGAGGCTTCTTCTACCTCCATTTGCAGGTACGCCTGGGCCAGATCAATCTTAGTGAAGCGTTTCCCTCCAGATAGCGAGGCGAAAATATCTTCAATCCACGGAAGCGGATATTGTACAGTGTGAAGGACTGGGTTCACTATCACCTTAAAGACCCCACAGATGCGAACCTTCTTTGGTTCCCCAGGCGTATTACTCAACGACCTCTTCATTACAGGAACGATGGGTGTAGCCCACTCGCTCCAGTCCACTTTGGACAGTACTCCTGAACGTTCCAAACCTTCCAGCTCTGCTTCGACGGCTGGGCGGATCGCATAAGGTACCGGTCTGGCCTTAAAAAACTTTGGGCTTGCATTTTCCTCTATTTTGATCGTCGTTGTTATGCCTTTTAGTGTTCCGAGTCCCTGCTGGAACACTTCTTGTGCGTCAGTTAGCATTTTTGACAGTCGTCCAGGTGTGACCTCGTCATCCTTTTTGGCATCTACAGTCAGTGCTTGTATGGAATGCCAATCTAGCTGTATCTTCCGGATCCATTCACGTCCTAGTAGTGGTGGTCCTCCACCTGGCAATACATATAGGTCCATTTTTTGGTGTTTCCTTACCGTTATATATAACGTTCACCCTTATTTTTCCTTTGGGGTAGACTTTTTGCCCCGTGTACGTCTTCAAGACAATCTTTGTATCTCTCAAGGGTATATGTGAGAATAGCCGCTTGTAGTCCCTTCGGTTTATGACTGTTAGGGCTGATCCTGTGTCCCATTCCATTTTCACTTGGACTCCTGCCATCTTGAGCGTGACCCAGATAGTTTGGTGATCCTCCATTTTGATCACATTATGTAGTTTCAGACAACCCAGCTCCTTGCTTCCAGAGTCTGTATCACTTTTCTGTTTGTCTGAACTACTCTCCGTCACCTTATGTACCTTCTTGTACTTCTCCTGTGGAGATTTCTTGCTGCTGGTTTTCTTTCCCGACCTGCAGACTCTTGCTATGTGTCCTAATTTTCCACACTGTCTGCACACTTTGTCCTTGAACCAGCAATCATTATGGTCGTGTGTTGTTCTGCCGCAACGAGACCTATGAAAGATACATCTTCCATTCTCAGACACAGCAGCAAAATGAGACTTTTGATAGCTTTTTGACTGATCTGAAACTGAAAGCACAGACATGTAATTTCTCTGAGCTGAAAGCATCCATGATTCGTGACCAGATTGTGTTTGGTATTCATGATAAAAAAGTCAGGGAACATCTGTTGAGAGAAACCGAACTAACATTGGAAATTGCTGTGAAAATATGCCAAGCTAGCGAGCTCGCTCAAAAGCATGCAAAGATTTTCAGTGAAATCAATGATGATGCGATTGCAGTAAATGCTGCTGTTGGTGCTGTGTGGCAGAACAGAAATGAAAAGCAATCGGAGGATGACATTTTTAATTGTAAACGCTGTGGTTACAAACACCAGTTAAGACAATGCCCAGCGTTTGGAAAAATGTGCACAAAGTGTAATGGAAAGAATCACTTTGCCAAACAATGCTTTTCAAAAGTAAAAACTAAGAATGGGCAACGAGTTAATGTGATTGAGGACATTGATTTAAGTGAGACATTTTTTGTAGGAATGGTGTCATGTGACAATATCAAAAAGGATACAGAAAATGTGCAGCCCTCAGAAATGGACAATGCTGAACATAAAGTTAATGCAGTAAAAGAGGACAAATGGATGATCCCACTGCAGGTGAATGGAGCATTAGTTACCTTGAAACTAGACACTGGGGCAAAAGCAAACTTAATCAGTATGAGTGACATTAAAAACATGAAAGAAAAGCCCAAAATACAGAAAAAGTCAGTACTACTGAAGGACTATAATGGACAGAAAATAGATAGCTTAGGTGTATGCAGACTTAAAGTGACAGTCAAAGACAAAGTGCATCATCTCATGTTTTCTGTTGTGGCTGAAAGACTTGATTCACTACTGGGTGACAAAGCTTGTGAGGACTTAGAACTGGTCAAGAGAGTCTACCGTATAAACTGTGCCATAAGCAGACCAGATGACTCGGTGGATTCTGTAGTGAATAATTTACAGGATGTGTTCAAAGGATTTGGAGTTCTACCATTCACTTACAAGATCCAGCTAAAGGAGAATGCTCAGCCAGTGGTACAGGCTCCACGAAGAGTTCCAGCACCCTGCGTGACCGGCTCAAGAATGAACTGGACAGAATGACCACACTAGGAGTCATCAGGAAAGTCGAAGAGCCAACAGACTGGGTTAACTCCATGGTATGTGTAAAGAAAAAGAACAATGATCTAAGAATATGCATGGATCCAAAGGACTTAAATGCAAACATAAAACGTGAACACTACCAGATTCCCAAGCGAGAAGAAATCACCAGTGAAATGTCAGGTGCCAGATACTTGACAAAGCTCGATGCCTCACAAGGATTTTGGCAACTAAAACTGGATGAAGAGAGCACCAAATACTATACCTTCAACACACCATTTGGCAGGTATTGTTTCCTCAGAATGCCTTTCGGGATAATATCTGCATCTGAAATCTTTCATAGAGCGATGGAACACATAATTGAAGGTCTCGAAGGAGATCAGGTCTATGTTGATGACATCATCATCTGGGGCTCCACACTGAAAGAACACAATGAGAGACTGACTAAAGTGCTACAGAGCATACACCGGAATGGACTGAAGCTCAACAAAGCCAAGTGTCAGTTTGGCGTCCAGGAAGTCACTTTCCTAGGAGACAATCTATCTGGTAAAGGAATAGAGCCAGATATGGAAAAAGTAAACGCCATACTCAAAATGCCCCGACCCACTGACAAAAAAGGAGTGCTATGCATCATGGGGATGATAAACTTCATTGGAAAGTTCATTCCTAACTTGTCAGCCAAGACAGCCTGTCTGCGAGACCTGCTACATAAAACAAATGGGTTCGCATGGACAGAAAGACACGAACAAGAGTGGATAAACCTCAAAACAGTGCTGACAACCACACCTGTACTCACCTTCTTTGACCCAACAAAAAGAATCAAAGTGTCAACGGATGCATCAAAAGATGGCTTAGGTGCGGTCTTGCTACAAGCAGAGGGTGAAGATTGGAAGCCTGTTGCCTATGCCTCCAGGTCTATGACTGATACTGAGTGTCGATACGCCCAGATTGAAAAGGAATGTCTAGGCTTGGTAGTTGGACTGGAAAAGTTTCATGGCTACATATATGGACTTCCCACCTTCACAGTTGAGACAGACCACAGCCCACTGGTTGCCATCATAAAAAAGAACCTGAATGAGATGTCTCCAAGGATTCAACGACTCATGATGAAGCTGCAAAGATATGACTTTGAACTGATCTACACACCAGGCAAATACATAGAGTTAGCAGATGCACTATCCCGAGCACCCACAATGAGTCATGTGAGCTCTACTGAAGAAGACGTGGATGTTCATGTGAGTGTGGTCACTGCTGCGCTGCCCGTGTCAGATAGAAAATCAAAGCAAATAGCAGAAGAAACAGTAAAAGACGTCAAGACATGCTCAAAAGGATTCATGAGGAACACCTCGGAATTGAAAAATGCAAAAGGTGAACAAGAGACACTGGCCTAGAAATTCATTGTAGCCACTTTTGGGGCGGTAAAGTCGGGCGGCCGCTAAAGTTTGCGCCCGGCGCAAAATCGAGGCCACTTCTCCGATATTCATTAGCTTCGCCCTAAGAGTTTGCTCGAGCGCAAAAACTGGCGCTGCACACCTCTCTTTAGGCGCTAAGCCGGAGGTGCTGAGCGAGAGCGCCGAGGCCGGGCGCAGCGCAGGTGCGGCCATCTCGTGATTGACAGCAGACACCCTGGCGCCGGCCAGCTCTTAAGGGGGAAGGGTCGACTTGGTCTGCTGCCACGCCCTGGATAGTGGAGCCCTCCAGCTAGGCCTGAACACTGCTGCTGGACCCAAATAGCGCCTGAAGCCATGCAGAAGGCCCGTGAACGAGCGCAGCACTTCTCAGAGCTTGATCTGAGTGTGCTGGTTGGTGGTGTGGAGAAGAGGCGCCATATTTTGTACCCGGACACTGGCAGGAAGGCGCCGGTCCGCGTCTACCGGAGAGCCTGGAGGCATGTCACCAGCAAGGTGTCAGCCAACAGCGAGGTCCAATGCCGCAAAAAGTTTAATGACCTCACTCGGATTGTCAGGGTGAGTACCCTTTCCAGTGTCCTCCTCATCCTTGCATGTGCACCTCACATTATGGGCAAAGGGACCTGAAAGCCATAATGGCCAGCCCTCATCCAGCAGCTATGGGACAGGCATGAACATCAATTGCACATTCTGCACTTAACAAACTGGCCAAGCTATTCCACCATGGGAGGCAGTGCACACAAGATCAGGGCTACACACTGGCCAGGCTATTCCACCATGGGAGGCAGTGCACACAAGATCAGGGCGACACACTGGCCAGGCGATTCCACCATGGGAGGCAGTGCACACAAGATCAGGGCTACACACTGTACTTAGAGGCCGTCCTTTCTCTTGCAGGCCAAGCTGGCCAATAATAAGAGCCGGACTGCGACCGGGGGAGGCCGACCACAGTCCAGCCGCTCACCGAGCTGCAACATCGCATGGAGCGCATCATGGGTGGCCGGGTGATTGGCCCCGTTGCATGTGGAGATGCCGACCCTGTTCTGGGCACCAATGGAAAGGACATCAACGTTTGGACCTCTCTCGTCCCACTTGCGCATCAGATCTACATCCTTTGCCACTGTCCGACCAATGCGCTGAATGCCACCACTCATGCATCCCTCACTGATGCCCTCTCCTCACTCTAAAGCTACTTTTGTGCCTTCCTGCTTTCAGATGGTGAGGAGGAGGTCCCTGAACTTGCCAGTGACAGCCCCTCAGAAGAGGAGGAGGAGGAGGAGCAAGAGGAAGGTGGCCCATCAGGGGAACCCTCAGCCGCGGCAACCCATGCGAATGTAGGGGACACGTCTTCCCTGGAGGGGAGCGTGGCGGAAGTGTCGAAGGGGAGGGGAGCTCATGGGACCTGCGGCCTGCAGAAACGCGGGAGGGGGGTGGAAGCTCAGCGGCCTTCTCCCAAGAGGGGGGAAGGGTCGGAGGGGAGTCCAATTGCTGGGCCCAGCGGCGTCCAGCAACGCAGGAAGGGTCGGCCAGCTCTGCGGCCTTCTCCCCAGAGGGGGGGAAGGGTCGGAGGGGAGTCCAATTGCTGGGCCCAGCGGCGTCCAGCAACGCAGGAAGGGTCGGCCAGCTCGGCGGCCTTCTCCCCAGAGGGAGAGTCCGGCCTGCAGTCCGGAGATGGTCTTCGCCGAGGAGATGGAACGCCTCGAGGGCTTGTCCGCGGACTCGGAGCGCCGGCACACGGAGCTCATGGGGGTAGTGGCACAGTTGCCTGAGGCCATCGAGTCCCTCTCTCGGAGTGTGACCGACGTCGGGACCTCAGAGGACATCAGTTTGGCGGAATTCGGGGCAGAGCAGGCAGCAAGTCGGGCGGCATTCGGGGCAGCTCAGGCAGCGAGTGGCCAGCTGATCAGTGGTGCCGTGCAGTCACTGGGTGCTCTGATGAGGTCAGTGAACAGGTCAACACGGGCACTCACTGCTGCCACACTCGTTGTGTCAGCCAGGCATCGCCAGGGCACCCGGCGCGCTGCAGCTGCACAGCGGTCTGTCCCTCGGCAGATTGGTGCGCATGCTGCAGTGCTGGCCCGGGCGAGTGCCAATGTCTCAGGCGACCAGCGAGCGCCTGCCATCCGCCAGCTTGCCCCCATTCCTCCAGCCGCCACTGCCACTCCCCCAGTGGAGCTGCCAGGAGCTGCTGCAGCGACTGATGCTGGCCAGCCACAGCTGCAGCATTCAACAGCTGCCCGCTCGACGGCCAGACCTCGACTAGGCCGACCCCCAAGGGCATCTGCCATCACGACATGTGCCCCTCAGGAGCCTGCCCCCAGCCTTGTAGCAGCCAATGGCCTTACTTTGAGGAGGAGCAGCAGGGCGGGCAGGGGCCACACAAAGATGGCCAAGGCATCGCCCTAGCGGGCCAAATAGTCAAATGTGTGGCCAGTTGTGTTTGTTTTTTGAGGCCGAGAATTGGATGTTTGTTTTTTCAAGGCCGATGATGTGCTGTTTGTTTTTTACGAAGGCCGAGAATGACGGCCATTTTAGTTGCCCTATTTTGTTAATCCTCTCCAGGTTGTGGGAGCGAGTAATGTGTTTGAGTGTTTTTTGGGGGTTTCGTCTGTTTTTGGTTTTCATGTGGGAAGGGACCTGAGTTTGAACAATAAAGCATTTTATTTATTAACATTGTCCATGTTTGATCTTTGAAGTGTTTGTTGACTTAACCAGCTGAGGGCTTGCGGAGCGACTGCAATCATGTTCTTTCATTGGCACAAGCCATTCCCTGACAGGGGGCCTAGAAGTGACGTTCAATAAGCCGCCGACGGGCGGCCCTTGGACCTTGTGTCTCCCTCCTGGGCTGGTACTCCTCGTCCTCCTCCTCCTCATGCTCCTCCTGCTCCTCCTCCTGAGGTGGTGGTCCAACGTGAGGTGGCAGTGCCTGAGTCCTGCGGATAGCCAGGTTGTGCAGCATGCAGCAAACGACGACGAATTGGGAGACTCGATCCTGCGAATACTGGAGGGCACCCCCGGAGCGATCGAGACAGCGGAACCGTTGCTTGAGGACGCCGATTGTTTGTTCTATGATGTTCCTAGTCGCTTGATGGCTCTCGTTGTATGCCTCTTCAGCAGGGGTCGTGGGCACGCGGAGCGGGGTCATGAGCCAGGTACACAAAGGATAGCCTTTGTCCCCGATAAGCCATCCTCTTGGGTGAGGCTGTGCCTGGAACATGTCAGCCACAGTTGTCTGTCGCAGGATAAAGGCATCGTGGCTGCTGCCTGGAAAGCGGGCATTGACAGCTAGGATGCACTGCCTGTGGTCACACACCAGCTGTACATTGAGGGAATGGTAGCCCTTCCGGTTGCGGTAATCCTCGGCATGCTCCAGAGGTGCCCGCAAAGCCACATGCGTGCAGTCAATGGCGCCCTGCACCATGGGGAAGCCCGCTATTCTTGCAAATCCCACTGCACGCTGCTGCTGCTTGTCCAGGGTCATGGGGAAGGAGATGAATTGATATCTCCTTGTGAAAAGGGCTTCGGTCACCTGGCAAATGCAGCAATGCACGGCGAACTGGAAGATGTTAGCGATGTCCCGAGTAGCGGATTGGAAGGAGCCGGTGGCATAGAAGTTGAGAGCCACCGTCACCTTCACTGCCACCGACAGAGACGTCCTGCGCATCAGCTGTGGCTGCATATCTCTCTGAAGCAGCTGGCAGATGTCTGCAACCACCTCCCTTCTGAATCGCAGCCTCCTAACACACATCGCGGCAGACATGGTCAGATAGGAGGTCTGCTGGCGGTATACCCTGGGTGGGTAAGGCCTCAGTTGGCGACGCCTGTTGCCCCCTCTGCGTCTAGCCAGGGCTGCCACTCTCTCACGGCGTCTGTAAGCCCTTCTGGCATAAGGCTGAAAGTCAGCGTTGCCACCCAATGCAGCCCCCATTATATGCTGGCAAACACTGAGCTCTCAATGAAGGCAAAGATAATTTCTAAGCTCTGGCCTGAGCCAAAAATACCTGTCCTAGTGTTGGTCCAAACCAGTAAGCTCTCCTCCTTGGTCTCTGTCCAAAAAACCGTTGCACAAGAGTGAATGCTACAAAATGTTGGCCCTTTATAGTGCAGGGTAAGTGCCCTTTAATTAGCGCTCCCCGCGGCCCAGCTTGGCTGTGTACCATTCCACTTCACAGTCGTTAGGGCCGCCCGGCGCACAATGGGCCGGCGCGAGTGAAGTTCCGGTTTGGGGCGCACAAAGGGCGTTGCACTAGTAAATGACGTCATGATCTGCGCGCGCAGCAGGGCGCGCGCTAAGACTTTGCGCCGGCGCTAAATGTGTACTGAATTTGGGGCGAGGTGCAGATGGCGCTGCGCCCGGGCGCTAAGCGCCTAGCGCTCGAGATCTACTCCTCCTAATGCGCTAACGGCTGGCGCGCCCAACTGAATTTCTAGGCCTTCAACTGTTAAAGATGAAACAGAAATCATACGATGACAAGTCATCCAAAACTCTGAAACCATTGACAAGGGATGATGTTGTCAGGATTGAGGATCCAGATGCATGGAACAGGAAAGCTACAGTTCTTAAGGAAGTAGGACCAAGGTCATACACTGTTAGAACTGAGGAAGGACAGATTCTCAGGAGGAACCGCCATTCCCTCTTAAAAACACAAGAGACTATCCAAGAGCAAATCGATGACAATGCCGCAACTGAATCTTGTCACTCACCACCAGAACAATCTAACACAAATACACATACAGGCTCTCATGAAAACACATCAGACTTACCTGTGCTGAGAAGATCCACACGTGAAGTAAAAAAGCCTGATAGACTTAATCTTTGAGTACTAAGAAAACTACATTTGAAATGTATTGACTTTTGAAGATGTTTATGTTCTCATGATTGATTGATATTGATTGATACTGATTTTGTCTAAACTCAAAGAAAGGGGGATGTAATGATCAGTAACCTGTCATCCTGGAATGGTACACTAGGTGGTGCTGCATGTATATAAGAGTGGGTTACCCATGATGCACTAGGGTACCCACAAGGCAGCAGTCATGATGGATGCCTCTACAGATATTGTACCTAGTCCACATGTGCTCAATAAAGCGTCTAGCAAAAGCTAGCTGTTCTTAATAAAAACGACTAGTTATTAATGAACATAACACTGGGGATGGAGTCAAACTTCCTGGGGGAGGAGTCAGAATTCCTGGGGGAGGAGGCACAATTCCTGGGAGAGGAGGAAGAATTCCTGGTCGTACATTCAGACTTTCTAGGTAAGAGTCAGAATTTCTGTGTGTGGAGTCAAACTTCCTGGGGAAGGAGACAGACTTCCTGGGGAAGGAGTCAGATTTTCTGGGGGTGGAGTCTGAATTCCTGGGGATGAGTCAGACTTCCTGGGGAGGAGTCAGACATCCTGGGGGAGGAGCCAGATGTCCTGGGCGTGGTGTCAGACTTCCTGAGGGTGGAGTCAGGCTTCCTGAGGGTGGAGTCAGAATTCCTGGTGGAAGAGTCAGAATTCCTGGGAAGGAGTCAGGCTTCCTGGGGAGGAGACAGACTTCCTGATGGTGGAGTCAGAATTCCTGGTGGGGGATTCAGAATTCCTGGGCGAGGAGACAGACTTCCTGAGTGTGGAGTCAGAATTATTTGGGAGGAGTCAGAATTCCTGGGTGAGGAGTCAGACTTCCTGAGTGTGGAGTCAGAATTCCTGGAGGAGCAGTCAGAATTCCTGGGTAGGAGTGAGACTTCCTGATGGTGGAGTCAGAATTCCTGGTGGGGGATCCAGAATTCATGGGGGAGGAGTCAGACATCCTGGAGGAGGAGTCAGAATTCCTGGGGGAGGAGTGAAAATTCCTGGTGAGGAGTCAGACTTCCTGGGGAGGTGTCAGAATTCCTTGGGGAGGAGTCAGACTTCCTGGGGGAGGAGTCTGACGTCCTGGGAAGAATTCAGAAATCCTGGGGAGGAGTCCGACTTCCTGAGGGTGGAGACCGAATTCCTGGGGGACTAATCAGACTTCCTGGGGAAGAGTCAGACTTCCTGGGGAGGTGTCAGAATTCCTGGGGGAGGTCTCACTCTTTCTGGGGGAGGAGTCAGACTTCCTGGGAAGGAGTCAGAATTCCTGGGGGAGGAATCAGACTTCCTGGGGAGAAGTCTGAATTCCTGGGGTAGGTTTCAGACTTCCTGGGGAGGTGTCAGACTTCCTGGGGGAGGAGTCAAAATTCCTGGGGAGGAGTCAGTCTTCCTGGGGAGGATTCAGACATCCTGGGATGGAGTCAGAATTCCTGGGGATGAGTCAGACTTCCTGGGGAGGAGTCAGACATCCTGGGGGAGGAGCCAGACGTCCTGGGCGTGGTGTCAGACTTCCTGAGGGTGGAGTCAGGCTTCCTGAGGGTGGAGTCAGAATTCCTGGTGGAAGAGTCAGAATTCCTGGGAAGGAGTCAGGCTTCCTGGGGAGGAGACAGACTTCCTGATGGTGGAGTCAGAATTCCTGATGGTGGAGTCAGAATTCCTGGTGGGGGATTCAGAATTCCTGGGGAGGAGTCAGACTTCCTGGGGAAGAGTCAGAATTCCTGGGGTGGAGTCAGAATTCCTGGAGGAGGAGTCAGTATTCCTGGAGGAGGAGTCTGACTTCCTGGGGGAGCAGTCAGAAATCCTGGGGGAGGAGTCAGACTTCCTGGGGGAGGTGTCAGTATTCCTGGGGGAGAAGTCAGAATTCCTGGTGATGTAATACTGCCTGGGGAGGAGTCAGACTTCTTGGGAAGGAATCAGAATTCCTTGGTGTTGAGTCAGAATACTTGGGGAGGAGTCAGACTTCCTGGGGTTGGATTCAGAATTCCTGGGGGAGGAGTCAGACATCCTGTGGGAGGAGTCAGTATTGCTGGGGGAGGAGTCAGAATTCCTGGGGATGAGTCATGTTTCCTGGGGAGGAGTCAGACTTCCTGGGGTTGGATTCAAAATTCCTGGACAGGAGTCAGACTTCCTGGGGGAGGAGTCAGTATTACTGGGGGAGGGGTCAGACTTCCAGGGGAGGAGTCAGAATTCCTGGGGACCAGTCAGACGTCCTGGGGAGAAGACAGACTTCCTGAGTTTGGAGTCAGAATTCATGGAGTAGGAGCCAGACTTCCTGGGGGAGGAATCAGATGTCCTGGGGGCGGAGACAGACTTCCTGAGGATGGAGTCTGACTTCCTGGGGTAGAGTCAGAATTCCTGGGGTAGGAGCCAGACATCCTAGGGATGAGCCAGAATTCCTGAGGGTGGACTCAGACTTACTGGGGAGTAGTCAGAATTCCTGGGGGTGGTGTCAGACATCCTGTAGGAGGAGTCAGAATTCCTGTGGGAGGAGTGAGAATTCCTGGGGAGGAGTCAGACTTCCTGGGGAGGAGTCAATCTTCCTGGGGTGGAGTCAGAATTCCCGGAGGAGGAATCAGTATTCCTGGGGGAGGAGTCTGACTTCCTGGGGGAGGAGTCAGAGATCCTGGGGGAGGAGTCAGACTTCCTGGGGGAGAAGTCAGAATTCCTGGTGATGTAATACTTCCTGGGGAGGAGTCAGACTTCTTGGGGAGGAGTCAGAATTCCTTGGTGTTGAGTCAGAATTCTTGGGGAGGAGTCAGAATTCCTGGGGTGGAGTCAGAATTCCTGGAGGAGGAATCAGTATTCCTGGGGGAGGAGTCAGTATTACTGGGGGAGGAGTCAGACTTCCAGGGGAGGAGTCAGAATTCCTGGGGACCAGTCAATCGTCCTGGGGAGAAGTCAGACGTCCTCAGGGTGGAGTCAGAATTCATGGAGGAGGAGCCAGACTTCCTTGGGGAAGAGTCAGATTTCCTGGGGGAGGAGACAGACTTCCTGGGGATGGAGTCTGACTTCCTGGGGTAGAGTCAGAATTCCTGGGGTTGGAGCCAGACATCCTGGGGATGAGCCAGAATTCCTGAGGGTGGAATCAGACTTACTGGGGAGTAGTCAGAATTCCTGGTGGTGGAGTCAGACTTCCTGTAGGAGGTCAGAATTCCTGGGGGTGGAGTCAGACTTCCTGTAGGAGGAATCCGAATTCCTGTGGGAGAAGTCATAATTCCTGGGGGAGGCTTCAGACTTCCTGGGGGTGGACTCTGACCTCCTGGGGTGGAGTCAGAATTCCTGGGGGAGGAGTCAGATTTCCTGGGAGAGGAGTCAGAATTCCTGGGGTAGGAGCCAGACATCCTAGGGATGAGCCAGAATTCCTGAGGGTGGACTCAGACTTACTGGGGAGTAGTCAGAATTCCTGGGGTGGTGTCAGACATCCTGTAGGAGGAGTCAGAATTCCTGTGGGAGGAGTGAGAATTCCTGGGGAGGAGTCAGACTTCCTGGGGAGGTGTCAATCTTCCTGGGGTGGAGTCAGAATTCCCGGAGGAGGAATCAGTATTCCTGGGGGAGGAGTCTGGCTTCCTGGGGGAGGAGTCAGAGATCCTGGGGGAGGAGTCAGACTTCCTGGGGGAGGAGTCAGTATTCCTGGGGGAGAAGTCAGAATTCCTGGTGATGTAATACTTCCTGGGGAGGAGTCAGACTTCCTGGGGAGGAGTCAATCTTCCTGGGGTGGAGTCAGAATTCCCGGAGGAGGAATCAGTATTCCTGGGGGAGGAGTCTGACTTCCTGGGGGAGGAGTCAGAGATCCTGGGGGAGGAGTCAGACTTCCTGGGGGAGGAGTCAGTATTCCTGGGGGAAAAGTCAGAATTCCTGGTGATGTAATACTTCCTGGGGAGGAGTCAGACTTCTTGGGGAGGAGTCAGAATTCCTTGGTGTTGAGTCAGAATTCTTGGGGAGGACTCAGAATTCCTGGGGTGGAGTCAGAATTCCTGGAGGAGGAATCAGTATTCCAGGGGGAGGAGTCAGTATTACTGGGGGAGGAGTCAGACTTCCAGGGGAGGAGTCAGAATTCCTGGGGACCAGTCAATCGTCCTGGGGAGAAGTCAGACTTCCTCAGGGTGGAGTCAGAATTCATGGAGGAGGAGCCAGACTTCCTGGGGGAAGTGTCAGATTTCCTGGGGGAGGAGACAGACTTCCTGGGGATGGAGTCTGACTTCCTGGGGTAGAGTCAGAATTCCTGGGGTTGGAGCCAGACATCCTGGGGATGAGCCAGAATTCCTGAGGGTGGAATCAGACTTACTGGGGAGTAGTCAGAATTCCTGGTGGTGGAGTCAGACTTCCTGTAGGAGGTCAGAATTCCTGGGGGTGGAGTCAGACTTCCTGTAGGAGGAATCCGAATTCCTGTGGGAGGAGTCAGAATTCCAGGGGAGGTGTCAGACTTCCTGGAGACTAGTCATAATTCCTGGGGGAGGCTTCAGACTTCCTGGGGGTGGACTCTGACCTCCTGGGGTGGAATCAGAATTCCTGGGGGAGGAGTCAGATTTCCTGGGAGAGGAGTCTGAATTCATGGGGGAGGAGCCAGACATCCTGGTGGAGGAGTCAGACATCCTGGTGAGGAGTCAGACTTCCTGGGGAGGAGTCAGACTTCCTGGGGTTGGATTCAGAATTCCTGGGGGGGGAATCAGACATCCTGGGGGAGGAGTCAGACTTCCTGGTGGAGGAGTCAGTTTTCCTGGGGGAGAAGTCAGAATTCCTGGGGATGTAATAATTCCTGGGGAGGAGTCAGAATTCCTGGGTGTTGAGTCAGAATTCTTGGGGAGGAGTCAGACTTCCTGGGGTTGCATTCAGAATTCCTGTGGGAGGAGTCCGACATCCTGTGGGAGGAGTCAGTATCCCTGGGGGAGGAGTCAGAATTCCTGGGGATGAGTCATACTTCCTGGGGAGGAGTCAGACTTCCTGGGGTTGGATTCAGAATTCCTGGGCAGGAGACAGACTTCCTGGGGGAGGAGTCAGAGTTCATGGAGGAGGAGCCAGACTTCCTGGGGGAGGAGTCAGACTTCCAGCTGAAGGAGACAGACTTCCTGGGGATGGCGTCTGACTTCCTGGGATAGAGTCAGAATTCCTGGGGTAGGAGCCAGAAAACCTGGGGATGAGCCAGAATTCCTGAGGGTGGAATCAGACTTACTGTGGAGGAGTCAGAATTCCTGGAGGTGGAGTCAGACGCCCTGTAGGAGGAGTCAGACTTCCTGTGGGATGAGTGAGAATTCCTGGGGAAGAGTCAGACTTCCTGGGGAGCAGTCAGAATTCCTGGGGGAGGTGTCAGATTTCCTGGGGGTGGTGTCAGACTTACTGTAGGAGGAGTCAGAATTCCTGTGGGAGGAGTGAGCATTCCTGGGGAGGAGTCAGACTTCCTGGGGAGCAGTCAGAATTCCTGGGTAAGGTGTCAGACTTCCTGGGGAGCAGTCAGAATTCCTGGGGGTGGAGACAGACTTCCTAAAGGAGGAGTCAGAATTCTTGTGGGAGAAGTGAGAATTTCTGGGGAGGAGTCACACTTCCTGGGGAGGAGTCACACTTCCTGGGGATGAGTCAGACTTCCTGGGGAGGTGTCAGAATTTCTGGGGGAGGTCTCACTCTTCCTGGGGGAGCAGTCAGACTTCCTGGGAAGCAGTCAGAATTCCTGGGGGAGGAGTCAGACTTCCTGGGGAGAAGTCAGAATTCCTGGGGTAGGATTCAGACTTCCTGGGGAGGTGTCAGACTTACTGGGGGAGGAGTCAGACATCCTGGGGATGGAGTCTGACTTCCTGGGGTAGAGTCAGAATTCCTGGTGTAGGAGCCAGACATCCTGGGGATGGGCCAGAATTCCTGAGGGTGGAATCAGATTTACTGGGGAGTAGTCAGAATTCCTGGGGGTGGAGTCAGACTTCCTATAGGAGGAGTCAGAATTCATGTGGGAGGAGTGAGAATTCCTGGGGGAGGAGTCAGACTTCCTGGGGAGAAGTCAGAATTCCTGGGGTAGGATTCAGACTTCCTGGGGAGGTGTCAGACTTCCTGGGGGAGGAGGCAGAATTCCTGGGTGATGAGTCAGAATTCCTGGGGAGGAGTCAGACTTCCTGAGTGTGGAGTCAGAATTCCTGGAGGAGGAGTCAGAATTCCTGGGGAGGAGTGAGACTTCCTGATTGTGGAGTCAGAATTCCTGGTGGGGGATTCAGAATCCATGGGGGAGGAGTCAGACTTCCTGGAGGAGGAGTCAGAATTCCTGGGTGAGGACTGAGAATTCCTGGGGAGGTGTCAGACTTCCTGGGGAGGAGTCAGACATCCTGGGGGAGGAGCCAGACTTCCTGGGCTTGGTGTCAGACTTCCTGAGGGTGGAGTCAGGCTTCCTGAGGGTGGATTCAGAATTCCTGGTGGAAGAGTCAGAATTCCTGGGAAGGAGTCAGGCTTCCTGGGGAGGAGACAGACTTCCTGATGGTGGAGTCAGAATTCCTGGTGGGGGATTCAGAATTCCTGGGGAGGAGTCAGACTTCCTGGGGAAGAGTCAGAATTCCTGGGGTGGAGTCAGAATTCCTGGAGGAGGAGTCAGTATTCCTGGGGGAGGAGTCTGACTTCCTGGGGGAGCAGTCAGAAATCCTGGGGGAGGAGTCAGACTTCCTGGGGGAGGTGTCAGTATTCCTGGGGGAGAAGTCAGAATTCCTGGCGTTGTAATACTTCCTGGGGAGGAGTCAGACTTCTTGGGAAGGAATCAGAATTCCTTGGTGTTGAGTCAGAATACTTGGGGAGGAGTCAGACTTCCTGGGGTTGGTTTCAGAATTCCTGGGGGAGGAGTCAGACATCCTGTGGGAGGAGTCAGTATCGCTGGGGGAGGAGTCAGAATTCCTGGGGATGAGTCATGTTTCCTGGGGAGGAGTCAGACTTCCTGGGGTTGGATTCAGAATTCCTGGGCAGGAGACAGACTTCCTGGGGGAGGAGTCAGAGTTCATGGAGGAGGAGCCAGACTTCCTGGGGGAGGAGTCAGACTTCCAGCTGAAGGAGACAGACTTCCTGGGGATGGCGTCTGACTTCCTGGGATAGAGTCAGAATTCCTGGGGTAGGAGCCAGAAAACCTGGGGATGAGCCAGAATTCCTGAGGGTGGAATCAGACTTACTGTGGAGGAGTCAGAATTCCTGGAGGTGGAGTCAGACGCCCTGTAGGAGGAGTCAGACTTCCTGTGGGATGAGTGAGAATTCCTGGGGAGGAGTCAGACTTCCTGGGGAGCAGTCAGATTTCCTGGGGGTGGTGTCAGACTTACTGTAGGAGGAGTCAGAATTCCTGTGGGAGGAGTGAGCATTCCTGGGGAGGAGTCAGACTTCCTGGGGAGCAGTCAGAATTCCTGGGTAAGGTGTCAGACTTCCTGGGGAGCAGTCAGAATTCCTGGGGGTGGAGACAGACTTCCTGAAGGAGGAGTCAGAATTCTTGTGGGAGAAGTGAGAATTTCTGGGGAGGAGTCACACTTCCTGGGGATGAGTCAGACTTCCTGGGGAGGTGTCAGAATTTCTGGGGGAGGTCTCACTCTTCCTGGGGGAGCAGTCAGAATTCCTGGGAAGGAGTCAGAATTCCTGGGGGAGGAGTCAGACTTCCTGGGGAGATGTCAGAATTCCTGGGGTAGGATTCAGACTTCCTGGGGAGGTGTCAGACTTACTGGGGGAGGAGTCAGACATCCTGAGGATGGAGTCTGACTTCCTGGGGTAGAGTCAGAATTCCTGGTGTAGGAGCCAGACATCCTGGGGATGGGCCAGAATTCCTGAGGGTGGAATCAGACTTACTGGGGAGTAGTCAGAATTCCTGGGGGTGGAGTCAGACTTCCTATAGGAGGAGTCAGAATTCATGTGGGAGGAGTGAGAATTCCTGGGGAAGGAGTCAGACTTCCTGGGGAGAAGTCAGAATTCCTGGGGTAGGATTCAGACTTCCTGGGGAGGTGTCAGACTTCCTGGGGGAGGAGGCAGAATTCCTGGGTGATGAGTCAGAATTCCTGGGGAGGAGTCAGACTTCCTGAGTGTGGAGTCAGAATTCCTGGAGGAGGAGTCAGAATTCCTGGGGAGGAGTGAGACTTCCTGATTGTGGAGTCAGAATTCCTGGTGGGGGATTCAGAATCCATGGGGGAGGAGTCAGACTTCCTGGAGGAGGAGTCAGAATTCCTGGGTGAGGACTGAGAATTCCTGGGGAGGTGTCAGACTTCCTGGGGAGGAGTCAGACATCCTGGGGGAGGAGCCAGACTTCCTGGGCTTGGTGTCAGACTTCCTGAGGGTGGAGTCAGGCTTCCTGAGGGTGGATTCAGAATTCCTGGTGGAAGAGTCAGAATTCCTGGGAAGGAGTCAGGCTTCCTGGGGAGGAGACAGACTTCCTGATGGTGGAGTCAGAATTCCTGGTGGGGGATTCAGAATTCCTGGGGAGGAGTCAGACTTCCTGGGGAAGAGTCAGAATTCCTGGGGTGGAGTCAGAATTCCTGGAGGAGGAGTCAGTATTCCTGGGGGAGGAGTCTGACTTCCTGGGGGAGCAGTCAGAAATCCTGGGGGAGGAGTCAGACTTCCTGGGGGAGGTGTCAGAATTCCTGGCGTTGTAATACTTCCTGGGGAGGAGTCAGACTTCTTGGGAAGGAATCAGAATTCCTTGGTGTTGAGTCAGAATACTTGGGGAGGAGTCAGACTTCCTGGGGTTGGTTTCAGAATTCCTGGGGGAGGAGTCAGACATCCTGTGGGAGGAGTCAGTATCGCTGGGGGAGGAGTCAGAATTCCTGGGGATGAGTCATGTTTCCTGGGGAGGAGTCAGACTTCCTGGGGTTGGATTCAAAATTCCTGGACAGGAGTCAGACTTCCTGGGGGAGAAGTCAGTATTACTGGGGGAGGAGTCAGACTTCCAGGGGAGGAGTCGGAATTCCTGGGGACCAGTCAGACGTCCTGGGGAGAAGACAGACTTCCTGAGTTTGGAGTCAGAATTCATGGAGTAGGAGCCAGACTTCCTGGGGGAGGAATCAAATGTCCTGGGGGCGGAGACAGACTTCCTGAGGATGGAGTCTGACTTCCTGGGGTAGAGTCAGAATTCCTGGGGTAGGAGCCAGACATCCTAGGGATGAGCCAGAATTCCTGAGGGTGGACTCAGACTTACTGGGGAGTAGTCAGAATTCCTGGGGGTGGTGTCAGACATCCTGTAGGAGGAGTCAGAATTCCTGTGGGAGGAGTGAGAATTCCTGGGGAGGAGTCAGACTTCCTGGGGAGGAGTCAATCTTCCTGGGTTGGAGTCAGAATTCCTGGAGGAGGAATCAGTATTCCTGGGGGAGGAGTCTGACTTCCTGGGGGAGGAGTCAGAGATCCAGGGGGAGGAGTCAGACTTCCTGGGGGAGGAGTCAGTATTCCTGGGGGAGGAGTCAGACTTCCAGGAGAGGAGTCAGAATTCCTGGGGACCATTCAATCGTCCTGGGGAGAAGTCAGACTTCCTCAGGGTGGAGTCAGAATTCATGGAGGAGGAGCCAGACTTCCTGGGGGAAGAGTCAGATTTCCTGGGGGAGGAGACACACTTCCTGGGGATGGAGTCTGACTTCCTGGGGTAGAGTCAGAATTCCTGGGGTTGGAGCCAGACATCCTGGGGATGAGCCAGAATTCCTGAGGGTGGAATCAGACTTACTGGGGAGTAGTCAGAATTCCTGGTGGTGGAGTCAGACTTCCTGTAGGAGGCCAGAATTCCTGGGGGTGGAGTCAGACTTCCTGTAGGAGGCCAGAATTCCTGTGGGTGGAGTGAGAATTCCTGTGGAGGAGTCAGATTTCCTGGGGAGCAGTCAGAATTCCTGGGGGAGGTGTCAGACTTCCTGGGGTGGAGTTAGAATTCCTGGGGGAGGAGTCAGATTTCCTGGGAGAGGAGTCAGAATTCATGGGGGAGGAGTCAGGCTTCCTGGGGTTGGATTCAGAATTCCTGGGGGGGGAATCAGACATCCTGGGGGAGGAGTCAGACTTCCTGGTGGAGGAGTCAGTTTTCCTGGGGGAGAAGTCAGAATTCCTGGGGATGTAATAATTCCTGGGGAGGAGTCAGAATTCCTGGGTGTTGAGTCAGAATTCTTGGGGAGGAGTCAGACTTCCTGGGGTTGGATTCAGAATTCCTGGGGGAGGAGTCAGACATCCTGTGGGAGGAGTCAGTATCCCTGGGGGAGGAGTCAGAATTCCTGGGGATGAGTCATACTTCCTGGGGAGGAGTCAGATTTTCTGGGGTTGGATTCAGAATTCCTGGGCAGGAGACAGACTTCCTGGGGGAGGAGTCAGTATTACTGGGGGAGGAGTCTGACTTCCAGGGGAGGATTCAGAACTCCTGGGGACCAGTCAGACTTCCTGGGGAGAAGTCACACTTCCTGAGGTTGGAGTCAGAGTTCATGGAGGAGGAGCCAGACTTCCTGGGGGAGGAGTCAGACTTCCAGCTGGAGGAGACAGACTTCCTGGGGATGGCGTCTGACTTCCTGGGATAGAGTGAGAATTCCTGGGGTAGGAGCCAGAAAACCTGGGGATGAGCCAGAATTCCTGAGGGTGGAATCAGACTTACTGTGGAGGAGTCAGAATTCCTGGAGGTGGAGTCAGACGCCCTGTAGGAGGAGTCAGACTTCCTGTGGGATGAGTGAGAATTCCTGGGGAGGAGTCAGACTTCCTGGGGAGCAGTCAGAATTCCTGGGGGAGGTGTCAGATTTCCTGGGGAGGAGTCAGAATTCCTGGGGGTGGTGTCAGACTTACTGTAGGAGGAGTCAGAATTCCTGTGGGAGGAGTGAGCATTCCTGGGGAGGAGTCAGACTTCCTGGGGAGCAGTCAGAATTCCTGGGTAAGGTGTCAGACTTCCTGGGGAGCAGTCAGAATTCCTGGGGGTGGAGACAGACTTCCTGAAGGAGGAGTCAGAATTCTTGTGGGAGAAGTGAGAATTTCTGGGGAGGAGTCACATTTCCTGGGGATGAGTCAGACTTCCTGGGGAGGTGTCAGAATTCCTGGGGGAGGTCTCAGTCTTCCTGGGGAGGAGTCAGACTTCCTGGGAAGGAGTCAGAATTCCTGGGGGAGGAGTCAGACTTCCTGGGGAGAAGTCAGAATTCCTGGTGTAGGATTCAGACTTCCTGGGGAGGTGTCAGACTTACTGGGGGAGGAGTCAGACATCCTGGGGATGGAGTCTGACTTCCTGGGGAGAAGTCAGAATTCCTGGTGTAGGAGCCAAACATCCTGGGGATGGGCCAGAATTCCTGAGGGTGGAATCAGACTTACTGGGGAGTAGTCAGAATTCCTGGGGGTGCAGTCAGACTTCCTGTAGCAGGAGTCAGAATTCCTGTGGGAGGAGTGAGAATTCCTGGGGGTGGAGACAGACATCCTGGGGAGAAGCCAGAATTCCTGGGGTTGGATTCAGACTTCCTGGGGAGGTGTCAGACTTCCGGGGGGAGGAGTCAGAATTCCTGGGTGATGAGTCAGAATTCCTGGGGAGGAGTCAGACTTCCTGAGTGTGGAGTCAGAATTCCTGGAGGTGGAGTCAGAATTCCTGGGGAGGAGTGCGACTTCCTGATTGTGGAGTCAGAATTCCTGGTGGGGGATTCAGAATTCATGGGGGAGGAGTCAGACTTCCTGGAGGTGGAGTCAGAATTCCTGGGGGAGGAGTCAGACTTCCTGGGGAGCAGTCAGAATTCCTGAGGGACGTGTCAGATTTCCTGGGGAGGAGTCAGAATTCCTGGGGGTGGAGTCAGACTTCCTGTAGGAGGTGTCAGAATTCCTGTGGGAGGAGTGAGCATTCCTGGGGAGGAGTCAGACTTCCTGGGGAGCAGTCAGAATTCCTGGGGGTGGAGTCAGACTTCCTGTAGGAGGTGTCAGATTTCCTGTGGGAGAAGTGAGAATTCCTGGGGAGGAGTCAGACTTCCTGGGGAGGATTCAGACTTCCTGGGGATGTATCAGAATTCCTGGTGGAGGTCTCACTCTTCCTGGGGGAGGAGTCAGACTTCCTGGGAAGGAGTCAGAATTCCTGGGGGAGGAGTCAGACATCCTGGGGAGGTGTCAGACATCCTGGGGACGATTCAGACATCCTGGGGAGGAGTCTGAAATCCTGGGGGAGGAGCCAGACTTCCTGGGCGTGGTGTCAGACTTCCTGAGGGTGGAGTCAGACTTTCTGAGGTTGGATTCAGAATTCCTGGAGGAAGAGTCCAAATTCCTGGGGAGGAGTCAGACTTCCTGGGGAGGAGACAGATTTCCTGATGGTGGAGTCAGAATTCCTGGTGGGGGATTCAGAATTCCTGGGCGAGGAGACAGACTTCCTGAGTGTGGAGTCAGAATTATTTGGGGAGGAGACAGAATTCCTGGAGGAGGAGTCACAATCCCTGGGGGAGGAGTGAAAATTCCTGGGGAGGTGTCAGACTTCCTGGTGAAGAGTCAGACGTCCTGGGGAGGTGTCAGAATTCCTGGGGGAGGAGTCAGACTTCCTGGGGGAGGAGACTGACTTCCTGGGAAGAAGTCAGAATTCCTGGGGAGGAGTCCAACTTCCTGAGGGTTGTGTCCAAAGTCCTGGGGGAGGATTCAGAATTCCTGCAGGAGGAGTCAGACTTCCTGGGGAGGAGTCAGAATTCCTGGTGGGGAGTCAGAATTCCTGGGGGAGGAGTCAGACTTCCTGGGGAAGAGTCAGAATTCCTGGTGGGGAGTCAGAATTCCTGGGGGAGGAGTCAGACTTCCTGGGGAGGAGTCAGAATTCCTGGTGGGGAGTCAGAATTCCTGGGGGAGGAGTCAGACTTCCTGGGGAAGTGTCAGAATTCCTGGAGGAGGAGTCAGTATTCCTGGGGGAGGAGTCTGACTTCCTGGGGGAGGAGTCAGAAATCCTGGGGGAGGAGTCAGACTTCCTGGGGGAGGGGTCAGTATTCCTGGGGGAGAAGTCAGAGTTCTTGGTGATGTAATACTTCCTGTGGAGGAGTCAGACTTCTTGGGGAGGAGTCAGAATTCTATGGTGTTGAGTCAGAATTCTTGGGGAGGAGTCAGACTTCCTGGGGAGGAGCCAGACTTCCTGGGGTGGAGTCAGAATTCCTGGCGGAGGAGTCAGTATTCCTGGGAGAGGAGTCTGACTTCCTGGGGGAGGAGTCAGACATCCTGTGGGAGGTGTTAGTATCCCTGGGGTAGGAGTCAGAATTCCTGGGGATGAGTCATACTTCCTGGGGTTGGATTCAGAATTGCTGGGCAGGAGTCAGACTTCATGTGGGAGGAGTCAGTATTACTGGGGGAGGAGTCAGACTTCAGGGGAGGAGTCAGAATTCCTGCGGATCAGTCAGACGTCCTGGGGAGAAGTCAGACTTCCTGAGGGTGGAGTCAGAATTCATGGAGGAGGAGCCAGACTTCCTGGGGGAGGAGTCAGACTTCCTGGGGGAGGAGACAGACTTCCTGGGGATGGAGTCTGACTTCCTGGGGTAGAATCAGAATTCCTGGGGTAGGAGCCAGACATCCTGTGGATGAGAAAGAATTCCTGAGGGTGGAATCAGACTTACTGGGGAGTAGTCAGAATTCCTGGGGGTGGAGTCAGACTTCCTGTAGGAGGAGTCAGAATTCCTGTGGGAGGAGTGAGAATTCCTGGGGAGGAGACAGACTTCCTGGGGAGCAGTCAGAATTCCTGGGGGTGGTGTCAGACTTACTGTAGGAGGAGTCAGAATTCCTGTGGCAGGAGTGAGCATTCCTGGGGAGGAGTCAGACTTCTTGGGGAGGAGTCAGAATTCCTTGGTGTTGAGTCAGAATTCCTGGTGGAGGAGTCAGTATTCCTGGGGGAGGAGTCAGACTTCCTGGGGTGGAGTCAGAATTCCTGGAGGAGGAGTCAGTACTCCTGGGGGAGGAGTCTGACTTCCTGGGGGAGGATTCAGAATTCCTGGGGGAGGAGTCAGACATCCTGTGGGGAGGAGTTAGTATCCCTGGGGGAGGAGTCAGAATTCCTGGGGATGAGTCATGCTTCCTGGGGAGGAATCAGACTTCCTGGGGTTGGATTCAGAATTGCTGGGCAGGAGTCAGACTTCCTGGGGGAGGAGTCAGTATTACTGGGGGAGGATTCAGACTTCCAGGGGAGGAGTCAGAATTCCTGGGGACCAGTCAGACGTCCTGGGGAGAAGTCAGACTTCCTGAGGGTGGAGTCAGAATTCATGGAGGAGGAGCCAGACTTCCTGGGGGAGGAGTCAGACTTCCTGGGGGGAGGAGTCAGACTTCCTGGGGGAATAGACAGACTTCCTGGGGATGGAGTCTGACTTCCTGGGGTAGAGTCAGAATTCCTGGGGTAGGAGCCAGACATCCTGGGGATGAGCCAGAATTCCTGAGGGTGGAATCAGACTTACTGGGGAGTAGTCAGAATTCCTGTGGGAGGAGTGAGAATTCCTGGGGAGGAGACAGACTTCCTGGGGAGCAGTCAGAATTCCTGGGGGTGGTGTCAGACTTCCTGGGGAGGAGTCAGAATTCCTGGGGGTGGAGTCAGACTTCCTGCAGGAGGAGTCAGAATTCCTGGGGTAGGAGCCAGACATCCTGGGGAGTAGTCAGAATTCCTGTGGGAGGAGTGAGAATACCTGGGGAGGAGTCAGACTTCCTGGGGAGGAGTCAGACTTCCTGGGGAGGTGTCAGAACTCCTGGGAGATGTCTCAGGCATCCTGGGGGATGGGTCAGACTTCCTGGGGAGGAGTCAGACTTCCTGGGGAGGTGTCAGAATTCCTGGGAGACGTCTCAGGCATCCTGGGGGATGGGTCAGACTTCATGGGAAGGAGTCAGAATTCCTGGGGCAGGAATCAGACTTCCTGGGGAGCAGTTAGAATTCCTGGGGGAGGGCCAGACTTCCTGGGGGTGTGTCAGACTTCCTGGGGAGGAGTCAGACATCCTGGGGAGGATTCAGAATTCCTGGGGACGAGTCAGACTTCCTGGGGAGGAGTCTGACATCCTGCGGGAGGAGCCAGACTTCCTGGGCGTGGAGTTAGACTTCCTGAGGGTCGAGTCAGACTTCCTGAGGGTGGAGTCAGAATTCCTGGAGGAGGAGTCAGAATTCCTGGGGAGGAGTCAGACTTCCTGGGGAGGAGACAGACTTCCTGATGGTGGAGTCAGAATTCATGGTGGGGGATTCAGAATTCCTGGGCGAGGAGACAGACTTCCTGACTGTGGAGTCAGAATTTTTTGGGGAGGAGTCAGAATTCCTGGGTGAGGAGTCAGACTTCCTGAGTGTGGAGTCAGAATTCCTGGAGGAGGAGTGAGACTTCCTGATGGTGGAGTCAGAATTATTTGGGGAGGAGACAGAATTCCTGGGTGAGGATTCAGATTCCTGAGTGTGGAGTCAGAATGCCTGGTGGGGGATTCAGAATTCAGGGGGAGGAGTCAGACTTCCTGGAGGAGGAGTCAGAATTCCTGGGGGAGGAGTGAAAATTCCTGGGGAGGAGTCAGACTTCCTGGTGAAGAGTCAGACGTCCTGGGGAGGTGTCAGAATTCCTGGGGGAGGAGTCAGACTTCCTGGGGGAGGAGACTGACTTCCTGGGAAGAAGTCAGAATTCCTGGGGAGGAGTCCGACTTCCTGAGGGTTGTGTCCGAAGTCCTGGGGGAGGATTCAGAATTCCTGCAGGAGGAGTCAAACTTCCTGGGGAGGAGTCAGAATTCCTGGTGGGGAGTCAGAATTCCTGGGGGAGGAGTCAGACTTCCTGGGGAAGTGTCAGAATTCCTGGAGGAGGAGTCAGTATACCTGGGGGAGGAGTCTGACTTCCTGGGGGAGGAGTCAGAAATCCTGGGGGAGGAGTCAGACTTCCTGGGGGAGGAGTCAGTATTCCTGGGGGAGAAGTCAGAATTCTTGGTGATGTAATACTTCCTGGGGAGGAGTCAGACTTCTTGGGGATGAGTCAGAATTCCTTGGTGTTGAGTCAGAATTCTTGGGGAGGAGTCAAACTTCCTGGGGAGGAGTCAGACTTTCTGGGGTGGAGTCAGAATTCCTTGAGGAGGAGTCAGTATTCCTGGGGGAAGAGACTGACTTCCTGGGGGAGGATTCAGAATTCCTGGGGGAGGAGTCAGACATCCTGTGGGGAGGAGTTAGTATCCCTGGGGCAGGAGTCAGAATTCCTGGGGATGAGTCATACTTCCTGGGGAGGAGTCAGACTTCCTGGGGTTGGATTCAGAATTGCTGGGCAGGAGTCAGACTTCCTGTGGGAGGAGTCAGTATTACTGGAGGAAGAGTCAGACTTCCAGGGGAGGAGTCAGAATTCATGGAGGAGGAGCCAGACATCCTGGGGGAGGAGTCAGACTTCCTGGGGATGGAGTCTGACTTCCTGGGGTAGAATCAGAATTCCTGGGATAGGAGCCAGACATCCTGGGGATGAGAGAGAATTCCTGAGGGTGGAATCAGACTTACTGGGGAGGAGTCAGAATTCCTTGGTGTTGAGTCAGAATTCCTGGTGGAGGAGTCAGTATTCCTGGGGGAGGAGTCAGACTTCCTGGGGTGGAGTCAGAATTCCTGGAGGAGGAGTCAGTACTCCTGGGGGAGGAGTCTGACTTCCTGGGGGAGGATTCAGAATTCCTGGGGGAGGAGTCAGACATCCTGTGGGGAGGAGTTAGTATCCCTGGGGGAGGAGTCAGAATTCCTGGGGATGAGTCATGCTTCCTGGGGAGGAATCAGACTTCCTGGGGTTGGATTCAGAATTGCTGGGCAGGAGTCAGACTTCCTGGGGGAGGAGTCAGTATTACTGGGGGAGGATTCAGACTTCCAGGGGAGGAGTCAGAATTCCTGGGGACCAGTCAGACGTCCTGGGGAGAAGTCAGACTTCCTGAGGGTGGAGTCAGAATTCATGGAGGAGGAGCCAGACTTCCTGGGGGAGGAGTCAGACTTCCTGGGGGGAGGAGTCAGACTTCCTGGGGGAATAGACAGACTTCCTGGGGATGGAGTCTGACTTCCTGGGGTAGAGTCAGAATTCCTGGGGTAGGAGCCAGACATCCTGGGGATGAGCCAGAATTCCTGAGGGTGGAATCAGACTTACTGGGGAGTAGTCAGAATTCCTGTGGGAGGAGTGAGAATTCCTGGGGAGGAGACAGACTTCCTGGGGAGCAGTCAGAATTCCTGGGGGTGGTGTCAGACTTCCTGGGGAGGAGTCAGAATTCCTGGGGGTGGAGTCAGACTTCCTGCAGGAGGAGTCAGAATTCCTGGGGTAGGAGCCAGACATCCTGGGGAGTAGTCAGAATTCCTGTGGGAGGAGTGAGAATACCTGGGGAGGAGTCAGACTTCCTGGGGAGGAGTCAGACTTCCTGGGGAGGTGTCAGAACTCCTGGGAGATGTCTCAGGCATCCTGGGGGATGGGTCAGACTTCCTGGGGAGGAGTCAGACTTCCTGGGGAGGTGTCAGAATTCCTGGGAGACGTCTCAGGCATCCTGGGGGATGGGTCAGACTTCATGGGAAGGAGTCAGAATTCCTGGGGCAGGAATCAGACTTCCTGGGGAGCAGTTAGAATTCCTGGGGGAGGGCCAGACTTCCTGGGGGTGTGTCAGACTTCCTGGGGAGGAGTCAGACATCCTGGGGAGGATTCAGAATTCCTGGGGACGAGTCAGACTTCCTGGGGAGGAGTCTGACATCCTGCGGGAGGAGCCAGACTTCCTGGGCGTGGAGTTAGACTTCCTGAGGGTCGAGTCAGACTTCCTGAGGGTGGAGTCAGAATTCCTGGAGGAGGAGTCAGAATTCCTGGGGAGGAGTCAGACTTCCTGGGGAGGAGACAGACTTCCTGATGGTGGAGTCAGAATTCATGGTGGGGGATTCAGAATTCCTGGGCGAGGAGACAGACTTCCTGACTGTGGAGTCAGAATTTTTTGGGGAGGAGTCAGAATTCCTGGGTGAGG
Source organism: Somniosus microcephalus (assembly GCF_052327205.1). Lineage (NCBI taxonomy): Eukaryota > Metazoa > Chordata > Chondrichthyes > Squaliformes > Somniosidae > Somniosus > Somniosus microcephalus. The sequence goes on from NC_140987.1 coordinate 345,717,738, forward strand.
AGTCAGACTTCCTGAGTGTGGAGTCAGAATTCCTGGAGGAGGAGTGAGACTTCCTGATGGTGGAGTCAGAATTATTTGGGGAGGAGACAGAATTCCTGGGTGAGGATTCAGATTCCTGAGTGTGGAGTCAGAATGCCTGGTGGGGGATTCAGAATTCAGGGGGAGGAGTCAGACTTCCTGGAGGAGGAGTCAGAATTCCTGGGGGAGGAGTGAAAATTCCTGGGGAGGAGTCAGACTTCCTGGTGAAGAGTCAGACGTCCTGGGGAGGTGTCAGAATTCCTGGGGGAGGAGTCAGACTTCCTGGGGGAGGAGACTGACTTCCTGGGAAGAAGTCAGAATTCCTGGGGAGGAGTCCGACTTCCTGAGGGTTGTGTCCGAAGTCCTGGGGGAGGATTCAGAATTCCTGCAGGAGGAGTCAAACTTCCTGGGGAGGAGTCAGAATTCCTGGTGGGGAGTCAGAATTCCTGGGGGAGGAGTCAGACTTCCTGGGGAAGTGTCAGAATTCCTGGAGGAGGAGTCAGTATACCTGGGGGAGGAGTCTGACTTCCTGGGGGAGGAGTCAGAAATCCTGGGGGAGGAGTCAGACTTCCTGGGGGAGGAGTCAGTATTCCTGGGGGAGAAGTCAGAATTCTTGGTGATGTAATACTTCCTGGGGAGGAGTCAGACTTCTTGGGGATGAGTCAGAATTCCTTGGTGTTGAGTCAGAATTCTTGGGGAGGAGTCAAACTTCCTGGGGAGGAGTCAGACTTTCTGGGGTGGAGTCAGAATTCCTTGAGGAGGAGTCAGTATTCCTGGGGGAAGAGACTGACTTCCTGGGGGAGGATTCAGAATTCCTGGGGGAGGAGTCAGACATCCTGTGGGGAGGAGTTAGTATCCCTGGGGCAGGAGTCAGAATTCCTGGGGATGAGTCATACTTCCTGGGGAGGAGTCAGACTTCCTGGGGTTGGATTCAGAATTGCTGGGCAGGAGTCAGACTTCCTGTGGGAGGAGTCAGTATTACTGGAGGAAGAGTCAGACTTCCAGGGGAGGAGTCAGAATTCATGGAGGAGGAGCCAGACATCCTGGGGGAGGAGTCAGACTTCCTGGGGATGGAGTCTGACTTCCTGGGGTAGAATCAGAATTCCTGGGATAGGAGCCAGACATCCTGGGGATGAGAGAGAATTCCTGAGGGTGGAATCAGACTTACTGGGGAGGAGTCAGAATTCCTTGGTGTTGAGTCAGAATTCCTGGTGGAGGAGTCAGTATTCCTGGGGGAGGAGTCAGACTTCCTGGGGTGGAGTCAGAATTCCTGGAGGAGGAGTCAGTACTCCTGGGGGAGGAGTCTGACTTCCTGGGGGAGGATTCAGAATTCCTGGGGGAGGAGTCAGACATCCTGTGGGGAGGAGTTAGTATCCCTGGGGGAGGAGTCAGAATTCCTGGGGATGAGTCATGCTTCCTGGGGAGGAATCAGACTTCCTGGGGTTGGATTCAGAATTGCTGGGCAGGAGTCAGACTTCCTGGGGGAGGAGTCAGTATTACTGGGGGAGGATTCAGACTTCCAGGGGAGGAGTCAGAATTCCTGGGGACCAGTCAGACGTCCTGGGGAGAAGTCAGACTTCCTGAGGGTGGAGTCAGAATTCATGGAGGAGGAGCCAGACTTCCTGGGGGAGGAGTCAGACTTCCTGGGGGGAGGAGTCAGACTTCCTGGGGGAATAGACAGACTTCCTGGGGATGGAGTCTGACTTCCTGGGGTAGAGTCAGAATTCCTGGGGTAGGAGCCAGACATCCTGGGGATGAGCCAGAATTCCTGAGGGTGGAATCAGACTTACTGGGGAGTAGTCAGAATTCCTGTGGGAGGAGTGAGAATTCCTGGGGAGGAGACAGACTTCCTGGGGAGCAGTCAGAATTCCTGGGGGTGGTGTCAGACTTCCTGGGGAGGAGTCAGAATTCCTGGGGGTGGAGTCAGACTTCCTGCAGGAGGAGTCAGAATTCCTGGGGTAGGAGCCAGACATCCTGGGGAGTAGTCAGAATTCCTGTGGGAGGAGTGAGAATACCTGGGGAGGAGTCAGACTTCCTGGGGAGGAGTCAGACTTCCTGGGGAGGTGTCAGAACTCCTGGGAGACGTCTCAGGCATCCTGGGGGATGGGTCAGACTTCATGGGAAGGAGTCAGAATTCCTGGGGCAGGAATCAGACTTCCTGGGGAGCAGTTAGAATTCCTGGGGGAGGGCCAGACTTCCTGGGGGTGTGTCAGACTTCCTGGGGAGGAGTCAGACATCCTGGGGAGGATTCAGAATTCCTGGGGACGAGTCAGACTTCCTGGGGAGGAGTCTGACATCCTGCGGGAGGAGCCAGACTTCCTGGGCGTGGAGTTAGACTTCCTGAGGGTCGAGTCAGACTTCCTGAGGGTGGAGTCAGAATTCCTGGAGGAGGAGTCAGAATTCCTGGGGAGGAGTCAGACTTCCTGGGGAGGAGACAGACTTCCTGATGGTGGAGTCAGAATTCATGGTGGGGGATTCAGAATTCCTGGGCGAGGAGACAGACTTCCTGACTGTGGAGTCAGAATTCTTTGGGGAGGAGTCAGAATTCCTGGGTGAGGAGTCAGACTTCCTGAGTGTGGAGTCAGAATTCCTGGAGGAGGAGTGAGACTTCCTGATGGTGGAGTCAGAATTATTTGGGGAGGAGACAGAATTCCTGGGTGAGGATTCAGATTCCTGAGTGTGGAGTCAGAATGCCTGGTGGGGGATTCAGAATTCAGGGGGAGGAGTCAGACCTCCTGGAGGAGGAGTCAGAATTCCTGGGGGAGGAGTGAAAATTCCTGGGGAGGAGTCAGACTTCCTGGTGAAGAGTCAGACGTCCTGGGGAGGTGTCAGAATTCCTGGGGGAGGAGTCAGACTTCCTGGGGGAGGAGACTGACTTCCTGGGAAGAAGTCAGAATTCCTGGGGAGGAGTCCGACTTCCTGAGGGTTGTGTCCGAAGTCCTGGGGGAGGATTCAGAATTCCTGCAGGAGGAGTCAAACTTCCTGGGGAGGAGTCAGAATTCCTGGTGGGGAGTCAGAATTCCTGGGGGAGGAGTCAGACTTCCTGGGGAAGTGTCAGAATTCCTGGAGGAGGAGTCAGTATACCTGGGGGAGGAGTCTGACTTCCTGGGGGAGGAGTCAGAAATCCTGGGGGAGGAGTCAGACTTCCTGGGGGAGGAGTCAGAATTCCTGGGGGAGAAGTCAGAATTCTTGGTGATGTAATACTTCCTGGGGAGGATTCAGACTTCTTGGGGATGAGTCAGAATTCCTTGGTGTTGAGTCAGAATTCTTGGGGAGGAGTCAAACTTCCTGGGGAGGAGTCAGACTTTCTGGGGTGGAGTCAGAATTCCTTGAGGAGGAGTCAGTATTCCTGGGGGAAGAGACTGACTTCCTGGGGGAGGATTCAGAATTCCTGGGGGAGGAGTCAGACATCCTGTGGGGAGGAGTTAGTATCCCTGGGGCAGGAGTCAGAATTCCTGGGGATGAGTCATACTTCCTGGGGAGGAGTCAGACTTCCTGGGGTTGGATTCAGAATTGCTGGGCAGGAGTCAGACTTCCTGTGGGAGGAGTCAGTATTACTGGAGGAAGAGTCAGACTTCCAGGGGAGGAGTCAGAATTCATGGAGGAGGAGCCAGACTTCCTGGGGGAGGATTCAGACTTCCTGGGGGAGGAGACAGACTTCCTGGGGATGGAGTCTGACTTCCTGGGGTAGAATCAGAATTCCTGGGATAGGAGCCAGACATCCTGGGGATGAGAGAGAATTCCTGAGGGTGGAATCAGACTTACTGGGGAGTAGTCAGAATTCCTGGGGGTGGAGTCAGACTTCCTGTAGGAGGAGTCAGAATTCCTGTGGGAGGAGTGAGAATTCCTGGGGAGGAGACAGACTTCCTGGGGAGCAGTCAGAATTCCTGGGGGTGGTGTCAGACTTACTGTAGGAGGAGTCAGAATTCCTGTGGCAGGAGTGAGCATTCCTGGGGAGGAGTCAGACTTCCTGTGGAGCAGTCAGAATTCCTGGGTAAGGTGTCAGACTTCCTGGGAAGCAGTCAGAATTCCTGGGGGTGGAGTCAGACTTCCTGAAGGAGGAGTCAGAATTCTTGTGGGAGAAGTGAGAATTTCTGGGGAGGAGTCACACTTCCTGGGGATGAGCCAGACTTCCTGGGGAGGTGACAGAATTCCTGGGGGAGGTCTCACTCTTCCTGGGGGAGGAGTCAGACTTCCTGGGAAGGAGTCAGAATTCCTGGGGGAGGAGTCAGACTTCCTGGGGAGAAGTCAGAATTCCTGGGGTAGAATTCAGACGTCCTGGGGAGGTGTCAGAATTCCTGGGGGGGGAGTCTGACATCCTGGGGTAGAGTCAGAATTCCTGGGGTAGAGTCAGAATTCCTGGGGATGAGCCAGAATTCCTGAGGGTGGAATCAGACTTACTGGGGAGTAGTCAGAATTCCTGGGGGTGGAGTCTGAATTCCTGTGGGAGGAGTGAGAATTCCTGGGGAGCAGTCAGAATTCCTGGGGGAGGAGTCAGACTTCCTGGGGAGAAGTCAGAATACCTGGGGTAGGGTTCAGACTTCCTGGGGAGGTGTCAGACTTCCTGGGGGAGGAGGCAGAATTCCTGGGTGATGAGTCAGAATTCCTGGGGAGGAGTCAGACTTCCTGAGTGTGGAGTCAGAATTCCTGGAGGAGGAGTCAGAATTCCTGGGGAGGAGTGAGACTTCCTGATTGTGGAGTCAGAATTCCTGGTGGGGGATTCAGAATTCATGCTGGGGGGAGTCAGACTTCCTGGAGGTGGAGTCAGAATTCCTGTGGGAGGAGTGAGAATTCCTGGGGAGGTGTCAGACTTCCTGGGGTTGGATTCAGAATTGCTGGGCAGGAGTCAGACTTCCTGTGGGAGGAGTCAGTATTACTGGAGGAAGAGTCAGACTTCCAGGGGAGGAGTCAGAATTCATGGAGGAGGAGCCAGACTTCCTGGGGGAGGAGTCAGACTTCCTGGGGGAGGAGACAGAATTCCTGGGTGAGGATTCAGATTCCTGAGTGTGGAGTCAGACTTCCTGGAGGAGGAGTCAGAATTCCTGGGGGAGGAGACTGACTTCCTGGGAAGAAGTCAGAATTCCTGGGGAGGAGTCCAACTTCCTGAGGGTTGTGTCCGAAGTCCTGGGGGAGGATTCAGAATTCCTGCAGGAGGAGTCAGACTTCCTGGGGAGGAGTCAGAATTCCTGGTGGGGAGTCAGAATTCCTGGGGGAGGAGTCAGACTTCCTGGGGAAGAGTCAGAATTCCTGGAGGAGGAGTCAGTATACCTGGGGGACGAGTCTGACTTCCTGGGGGAGGAGTCAGAAATCCTGGGGGAGGAGTCAGACTTCCTGGGGGAGGAGTCAGTATTCCTAGGGGAGAAGTCAGAATTCTTGGTGATGTAATACTTTCTGGGGAGGAGTCAGACTTCTTGGGGAGGAGTCAGAATTCCTTGGTGTTGAGTCAGAATTCTTGGGGAGGAGTCAGACTTCCTGGGGAGGAGTCAGACTTCCTGGGGTGGAGTCAGAATTCCTGGCGGAGGAGTCAGTATTCCTGGGAGAGGAGTCTGACTTCCTGGGGGAGGATTCAGAATTCCTGGGGGACGAGCCAGACATCCTGTGGGAGGAGTTAGTATCCCTGGGGTAGGAGTCAGAATTCCTGGGGATGAGTCATACTTCCTGGGGAGGAGTCAGACTTCCTGGGGTTGGATTCAGAATTGCTGGGCAGGAGTCAGACTTCCTGTGGGAGGTGTCAGTATTACTGGAGGAAGAGTCAGACTTCCAGGGGAGGAGTCAGAATTCATGGAGGAGGAGCCAGACTTCCTGGGGGAGGAGTCAGACTTCCTGGGGGAGGAGACAGACATCCTGGGGATGGAGTCTGACTTCCTGGGGTAGAATCAGAATTCCTGGGATAGGAGCCAGACATCCTGGGGATGAGAGAGAATTCCTGAGGGTGGAATCAGAATTACTGGGGAGTAGTCAGAATTCCTGGGGGTAGAGTCAGACTTCCTGTAGGAGGAGTCAGAATTCCTGTGGGAGGAGTGAGAATTCCTGGGGAGGAGACAGACTTCCTGGGGAGCAGTCAGAACTCCTGGGGGTGGTGTCAGACTTACTGTAGGAGGAGTCAGAATTCCTGTGGCAGGAGTGAGCATTCCTGGGGAGGAGTCAGACTTCCTGGGGAGCAGTCAGAATTCCTGGGTAAGGTGTCAGACTTCCTGAGAAGCAGTCAGAATTCCTGGGGGTGGAGTCAGACTTCCTGAAGGAGGAGTCAGAATTCTTGTGGGAGAAGTGAGAATTTCTGGGGAGGAGTCACACTTCCTGGGGATGAGTCAGACTTCCTGGGGAGGTGACAGAATTCCTGGGGGAAGTCTCACTCTTCCTGGGGGAGGAGTCAGACTTCCTGGGAAGGAGTCGGAATTCCTGGGGGAGGAGTCAGACTTCCTGGAGAGAAGTCAGAATTCCTGGGGTAGAATTCAGACGTCCTGAGGAGGTGTCAGAATTACTGGGGGAGGAGTCAGACATCCTGGGGATGAGCCAGAATTCCTGAGGGTGGAATCAGACTTACTGGGGAGTAGTCAGAATTCCTGGGGGTGGAGTCAGACTTCCTGTAGGAGGAGTCAGAATTCCTGTGGGAGGAGTGAGAATTCCTGGGGAGCAGTCAGAATTCCTGGGGGAGGAGTCAGACTTCCTGGGGAGAAGTCAGAATACCTGGGGTAGGATTCAGACTTCCTGGGGAGGTGTCAGAGTTCCTGGGGGAGGAGGCAGAATTCCTGGGTGATGAGTCAGAATTCCTGGGGAGGAGTCAAACTTCCTGAGTGTGGAGTCAGAATTCCTGGAGGAGGAGTCAGAATTCCTGGGGAGGAGTGAGACTTCCTGATTGTGGAGTCAGAATTCCTGGTGGGGGACACAGAATTCATGGTGGGGGGAGTCAGACTTCCTGAGTGTGGAGTCAGAATTCCTGGAGGAGGAGTCAGAATTCCTGGGGAGGAGTGAGACTTCCTGATTGTGGAGTCAGAATTCCTGGTGGGGGATTCAGAATTCGTGGTGGGGGGAGTCAGACTTCCTGGAGGTGGAGTCAGAATTCCTGTGGGAGGAGTGAGAATTCCTGGGGAGGTGTCAGACTTCCTGGGGTTGGATTCAGAATTGCTGGGCAGGAGTCAGACTTCCTGTGGGAGGAGTCAGTATTACTGGGGGAAGAGTCAGACTTCCAGGGGAAGAGTCAGAATTCATGGAGGAGGAGCCAGACTTCCTGGGGGAGGAGACAGACTTCCTGGGGATGGAGTCTGACTTCCTGGGGTAGAATCAGAATTCCTGGGGTAGGAGCCGGACATCCTGGGGATGAGAGAGAATTCCTGAGGGTGGAATCAGAATTACTGGGGAGTAGTCAGAATTCCTGGGGGAGGTCTCACTCTTTCTGGGGGAGGAGTCAGACTTCCTGGGAAGGAGTCAGAATTCCTGGGGGAGGAGTCAGACTTCCTGGGGAGAAGTCAGAATTCCTGGGGTAGAATTCAGACATCCTGGGGGAGGAGTCAGACTTCCTGGGGAGAAGTCAGAATTCCTGGGGTAGAATTCAGACATCCAGGGGAGGTGTCAGAATTACTGGGGGAGGAGTCTGACTTCCTGGGGTAGAGTCAGAATTCCTGGGGTAGGAGCCAGACATCCTGGGGATGAGCCAGAATTCCTGAGGGTGGAATCAGACTTACTGGGGAGCAGTCAGAATTCCTGGGGGTGGAGTCAGACTTCCTGTAGGAGGAGTCTGAATTCCTGTGGGAGGAGTGAGAATTCCTGGGGAGCAGTCAGAATTCCTGGGGGAGGAGTCAGACTTCCTGGGGAGAAGTCAGAATACCTGGGGTAGGATTCAGACTTCCTGGGGAGGTGTCAGACTTCCTGGGGGAGGAGGCAGAATTCCTGGGTGATGAGTCAGAATTCCTGGGGAGGAGTCAGACTTCCTGAGTGTGGAGTCAGAATTCCTGGAGGAGGAGTCAGAATTCCTGGGGAGGAGTGAAACTTCCTGATTGTGGAGTCAGAATTCCTGGTGGGGGATTCAGAATTCATGGTGGGGGGAGTCAGACTGCCTGGAGGTGGAGTCAGAATTCCTGTGGGAGGAGTGAGAATTCCTGGGGAGGTGTCAGACTTCCTGGGGAGCAGTCAGAATTCATGGGGGAGGTGTCAGATTTCCTGGGGAGGAGTCAGAATTCCTGGGGGTGGAGTCAGACTTCCTGTAGGAGGAGTCAGAATTCCTGTGGGAGGAGTGAGCATTCCTGGGGAGGAGTCAGACTTCCTGGGGAGCAGTCAGAATTCCTGGGGGAGGTGTCAGACTTCCTGGGGAGCAGTCAGAATTCCTGGGGGTGGAGTCAGACTTCCTGTAGGAGGAGTGAGATTTCCTGTGGGAGAAGTGAGAATTCCTGGGGAGGAGTCAGACTTCCTGGGGAGGAGTCAGAATTCCTGGGGGTGGAGTCAGACTTCCTGTAGGAGGAGTGAGATTTCCTGTGGGAGAAGTGAGAATTCCTGGGGAGGAGTCAGACTTCCTGGGGAGGAGTCAAACTTCCTGGGGATGTATCAGAATTCCTGGGGAGGTCTCGCTCTTCCTGGGGGAGGAGTCAGACTTCCTGGGAAGGAGTCAGAATTCCTGGGGGAGGAGTCAGACTTCCTGGGGATAAGTCAGAATTCCTGGGGTAGGATTCAGACTTACTGGGGAGGTGTCAGACTTCCTGGTGGAGGAGTCAGAATTCCTGGGCGATGAGTCAGAATTCCTGGGGAGGAGTCAGACTTCCTGGGGACGATTCAGACATCCTGGGGAGGAGTCAGCATTCCTGGGGACAAGTCAGACTTCCTGGGGAGGAGTCAGAAATCCTGGGGGAGGAGCCAGACTTCCTGAGCATGGTGTCAGACTTCCTGAGGGTGGAGTCAGACTTTCTGAGGTTGGAGTCAGAATTCCTGGAGGAAGAGTCTGAATTCCTGGGGAGGAGTCATACCCCCTGGGGAGGAGACAGACTTCCTGATGGTGGAGTCAGAATTCCTGGTGGGGGATTCAGAATTCCTGGGCGAGGAGACAGACTTCCTGAGTGTGGAGTCAGAATTATTTGGGGAGGAGTCAGAATTCCTGGGTGAGGAGTCAGATTCCTCAGTATGGAGTCAGAATTCCTGGTGGGGGATTCAGAATTCATGGGGGAGGAGTCAGACTTCCTGGAGGAGGAGTCACAATCCCTGGGGGAGGAGTGAAAATTCCTGGGGAGTAGTCAGACTTCCTGGTGAAGAGTCAGACGTCCTGGGGAGGTGTCAGAAATCCTGGGGGAGGAGTCAGACTTCCTGGGGGAGGAGACTGACTTCCTGGGAAGAAGTCAGAATTCCTGGGGAGGAGTCCGACTTCCTAAGGGTGGAGTCCGAAGTCCTGGGGGAGGAGTCAGAATTCCTGGGTGAGGAGTCAGACTTCCTGGGGAGGATTCAGAATTCCTGCAGGAGGAGTCAGACTTCCTGGGGAGGAGTCAGAATTTCTGGTGGGGAGTCAGAATTCCTGGGGGAGGATTCAGACTTCCTGGGGAAGAGTCAGACTTCCTGGGGTGGAGTTAGAATTCTTGGAGGAGGAGTCAGTATTCCTGGGGGAGGAGTCTGACTTCCTGGGGGAGGAGTCAGAAATCCTGGGGAGGAGTCAGACTTCCTGGGGGAGGAGCCAATATTCCTGGGGGAGAAGTCAGAATTCTTGCTGATGTAATACATCCTGGGGAGGAGTCAGACTTCCTGGGAAGGAGTCAGAATTCCTGGGGGAGGAGTCAGACTTCCTGGGGAGAAGTCAGAATTCCTGGGGTAGGAGCCAGACATCCTGGGGATGAGCCAGAATTCCTGAGGGTGGAATCAGACTTACTGGGGCGTAGTCAGAATTCCTGGGGGTGGAGTCAGATTTCCTGTAGGAGGAGTCAGAATTCCTGTGGGAGGAGTGAGAATTCCTGGGGAGCAGTCAGAATTCCTGGGGGAGGAGTCAGACTTCCTGGGGAGAAGTCAGAATACCTGGGGTAGGATTCAGACTTCCTGGGGAGGTGTCAGACTTCCTGGGGGAGGAGGCAGAATTCCTGGGTGATGAGTCAGAATTCCTGGGGAGGAGTCAAACTTCCTGAGTGTGGAGTGAGAATTCCTGGAGGAGGAGTCAGAGTTCCTGGGGAGGAGTGAGACTTCCTGATTGTGGAGTCAGAATTCCTGGTGGGGGATACAGAATTCATGGTGGGGGGAGTCAGACTTCCTGGAGGTGGAGTCAGAATTCCCGTGGGAGGAGTGAGAATTCCTGGGGAGGTGTCAGACTTCCTGGGGAGCAGTCAGAATTCATGGGGGAGGTGTCAGATTTCCTGGGGAGGAGTCAGAATTCCTGGGGGTGGAGTCAGACTTCCTGGGGAAGAGTCAGAATTCCTGGAGGAGGAGTCAGTATACCTGGGGGAGGAGTCTGACTTCCTGGGGGAGGAGTCAGAAATCCTGGGGGAGGAGTCAGACTTCCTGGGGGAGGAGTCAGTATTCCTGGGGGAGAAGTCAGAATTCTTGGTGATGTAATACTTTCTGGGGAGGAGTCAGACTTCTTGGGGAGGAGTCAGAATTCCTTGGTGTTGAGTCAGAATTCTTGGGGAGGAGTCAGACTTCCTGGAGGAGGAGTCAGAATTCCTGGGGGAGGAGTGAAAATTCCTGGGGAGGAGTCAGACTTCCTGGTGAAGAGTCAGACGTCCTGGGGAGGTGTCAGAATTCCTGGGGGAGGAGTCAGACTTCCTGGGGGAGGAGACTGACTTCCTGGGAAGAAGTCAGAATTCCTGGGGAGGAGTCCAACTTCCTGAGGGTTGTGTCCGAAGTCCTGGGGGAGGATTCAGAATTCCTGCAGGAGGAGTCAGACTTCCTGGGGAGGAGTCAGAATTCCTGGTGGGGAGTCAGAATTCCTGGGGGAGGAGTCAGACTTCCTGGGGAAGAGTCAGAATTCCTGGAGGAGGAGTCGGTATACCTGGGGGACGAGTCTGACTTCCTGGGGGAGGAGTCAGAAATCCTGGGGGAGGAGTCAGACTTCCTGGGGGAGGAGTCAGTATTCCTGGGGGAGAAGTCAGAATTCTTGGTGATGTAATACTTTCTGGGGAGGAGTCAGACTTCTTGGGGAGGAGTCAGAATTCCTTGGTGTTGAGTCAGAATTCTTGGGGAGGAGTCAGACTTCCTGGGGAGGAGTCAGACTTCCTGGCGGAGGAGTCAGTATTCCTGGGAGAGGAGTCTGACTTCCTGGGGGAGGATTCAGAATTCCTGGGGGACGAGCCAGACATCCTGTGGGAGGAGTTAGTATCCCTGGGGTAGGAGTCAGAATTCCTGGGGATGAGTCATACTTCCTGGGGAGGAGTCAGACTTCCTGGGGTTGGATTCAGAATTGCTGGGCAGGAGTCAGACTTCCTGTGGGAGGAGTCAGTATTACTGGAGGAAGAGTCAGACTTCCAGGGGAGGAGTCAGAATTCATGGAGGAGGAGCCAGACTTCCTGGGGGAGGAGTCAGACTTCCTGGGGGAGGAGACAGACATCCTGGGGATGGAGTCTGACTTCCTGGGGTAGAATCAGAATTCCTGGGATAGGAGCCAGACATCCTGGGGATGAGAGAGAATTCCTGAGGGTGGAATCAGAATTACTGGGGAGTAGTCAGAATTCCTGGGGGTAGAGTCAGACTTCCTGTAGGAGGAGTCAGAATTCCTGTGGGAGGAGTGAGAATTCCTGGGGAGGAGACAGACTTCCTGGGGAGTAGTCAGAACTCCTGGGGATGGTGTCAGACTTACTGTAGGAGGAGTCAGAATTCCTGTGGCAGGAGTGAGCATTCCTGGGGAGGAGTCAGACTTCCTGGGGAGCAGTCAGAATTCCTGGGTAAGGTGTCAGACTTCCTGGGAAGCAGTCAGAATTCCTGGGGGTGGAGTCAGACTTCCTGAAGGAGGAGTCAGAATTCTTGTGGGAGAAGTGAGAATTTCTGGGGAGGAGTCACACTTCCTGGGGATGAGTCAGACTTCCTGGGGAGGTGACAGAATTCCTGGGGGAAGTCTCACTCTTCCTGGGGGAGGAGTCAGACTTCCTGGGAAGGAGTCGGAATTCCTGGGGGAGGAGTCAGACTTCCTGGAGAGAAGTCAGAATTCCTGGGGTAGAATTCAGACGTCCTGAGGAGGTGTCAGAATTACTGGGGGAGGAGTCAGACATCCTGGGGATGAGCCAGAATTCCTGAGGGTGGAATCAGACTTACTGGGGAGTAGTCAGAATTCCTGGGGGTGGAGTCAGACTTCCTGTAGGAGGAGTCAGAATTCCTGTGGGAGGAGTGAGAATTCCTGGGGAGCAGTCAGAATTCCTGGGGGAGGAGTCAGACTTCCTGGGGAGAAGTCAGAATACCTGGGGTAGGATTCAGACTTCCTGGGGAGGTGTCAGAGTTCCTGGGGGAGGAGGCAGAATTCCTGGGTGATGAGTCAGAATTCCTGGGGAGGAGTCAAACTTCCTGAGTGTGGAGTCAGAATTCCTGGAGGAGGAGTCAGAATTCCTGGGGAGGAGTGAGACTTCCTGATTGTGGAGTCAGAATTCCTGGTGGGGGACACAGAATTCATGGTGGGGGGAGTCAGACTTCCTGAGTGTGGAGTCAGAATTCCTGGAGGAGGAGTCAGAATTCCTGGGGAGGAGTGAGACTTCCTGATTGTGGAGTCAGAATTCCTGGTGGGGGATTCAGAATTCGTGGTGGGGGGAGTCAGACTTCCTGGAGGTGGAGTCAGAATTCCTGTGGGAGGAGTGAGAATTCCTGAGGAGGTGTCAGACTTCCTGGGGTTGGATTCAGAATTGCTGGGCAGGAGTCAGACTTCCTGTGGGAGGAGTCAGTATTACTGGGGGAAGAGTCAGACTTCCAGGGGAAGAGTCAGAATTCATGGAGGAGGAGCCAGACTTCCTGGGGGAGGAGACAGACTTCCTGGGGATGGAGTCTGACTTCCTGGGGTAGAATCAGAATTCCTGGGGTAGGAGCCGGACATCCTGGGGATGAGAGAGAATTCCTGAGGGTGGAATCAGAATTACTGGGGAGTAGTCAGAATTCCTGGGGGAGGTCTCACTCTTTCTGGGGGAGGAGTCAGACTTCCTGGGAAGGAGTCAGAATTCCTGGGGGAGGAGTCAGACTTCCTGGGGAGAAGTCAGAATTCCTGGGGTAGAATTCAGACATCCTGGGGAGGTGTCAGAATTACTGGGGGAGGAGTCTGACTTCCTGGGGTAGAGTCAGAATTCCTGGGGTAGGAGCCAGACATCCTGGGGATGAGCTAGAATTCCTGAGGGTGGAATCAGACTTACTGGGGAGCAGTCAGAATTCCTGGGGGTGGAGTCAGACTTCCTGTAGGAGGAGTCTGAATTCCTGTGGGAGGAGTGAGAATTCCTGGGGAGCAGTCAGAATTCCTGGGGGAGGAGTCAGACTTCCTGGGGAGAAGTCAGAATACCTGGGGTAGGATTCAGACTTCCTGGGGAGGTGTCAGACTTCCTGGGGGAGGAGGCAGAATTCCTGGGTGATGAGTCAGAATTCCTGGGGAGGAGTCAGACTTCCTGAGTGTGGAGTCAGAATTCCTGGAGGAGGAGTCAGAATTCCTGGGGAGGAGTGAAACTTCCTGATTGTGGAGTCAGAATTCCTGGTGGGGGATTCAGAATTCATGGTGGGGGGAGTCAGACTGCCTGGAGGTGGAGTCAGAATTCCTGTGGGAGGAGTGAGAATTCCTGGGGAGGTGTCAGACTTCCTGGGGAGCAGTCAGAATTCATGGGGGAGGTGTCAGATTTCCTGGGGAGGAGTCAGAATTCCTGGGGGTGGAGTCAGACTTCCTGTAGGAGGAGTCAGAATTCCTGTGGGAGGAGTGAGCATTCCTGGGGAGGAGTCAGACTTCCTGGGGAGCAGTCAGAATTCCTGGGGGAGGTGTCAGACTTCCTGGGGAGCAGTCAGAATTCCTGGGGGTGGAGTCAGACTTCCTGTAGGAGGAGTGAGATTTCCTGTGGGAGAAGTGAGAATTCCTGGGGAGGAGTCAGACTTCCTGGGGAGGAGTCAGAATTCCTGGGGGTGGAGTCAGACTTCCTGGGGATGAGCCAGAATTCCTGAGGGTGGAATCAGACTTACTGGGGCGTAGTCAGAATTCCTGGGGGTGGAGTCAGATTTCCTGTAGGAGGAGTCAGAATTCCTGTGGGAGGAGTGAGAATTCCTGGGGAGCAGTCAGAATTCCTGGGGGAGGAGTCAGACTTCCTGGGGAGAAGTCAGAATACCTGGGGTAGGATTCAGACTTCCTGGGGAGGTGTCAGACTTCCTGGGGGAGGAGGCAGAATTCCTGGGTGATGAGTCAGAATTCCTGGGGAGGAGTCAAACTTCCTGAGTGTGGAGTGAGAATTCCTGGAGGAGGAGTCAGAATTCCTGGGGAGGAGTGAGACTTCCTGATTGTGGAGTCAGAATTCCTGGTGGGGGATACAGAATTCATGGTGGGGGGAGTCAGACTTCCTGGAGGTGGAGTCAGAATTCCCGTGGGAGGAGTGAGAATTCCTGGGGAGGTGTCAGACTTCCTGGGGAGCAGTCAGAATTCATGGGGGAGGTGTCAGATTTCCTGGGGAGGAGTCAGAATTCCTGGGGGTGGAGTCAGACTTCCTGGGGAAGAGTCAGAATTCCTGGAGGAGGAGTCAGTATACCTGGGGGAGGAGTCTGACTTCCTGGGGGAGGAGTCAGAAATCCTGGGGGAGGAGTCAGACTTCCTGGGGGAGGAGTCAGTATTCCTGGGGGAGAAGTCAGAATTCTTGGTGATGTAATACTTTCTGGGGAGGAGTCAGACTTCTTGGGGAGGAGTCAGAATTCCTTGGTGTTGAGTCAGAATTCTTGGGGAGGAGTCAGACTTCCTGGGGAGGAGTCAGACTTCCTGGGGTGGAGTCAGAATTCCTGGCGGAGGAGTCAGTATTCCTGGGAGAGGAGTCTGACTTCCTGGGGGAGGATTCAGAATTCCTGGGGGAGGAGCCAGACATCCTGTGGGAGGAGTTAGTATCCCTGGGGTAGGAGTCAGAATTCCTGGGGATGAGTCATACTTCCTGGGGAGGAGTCAGACTTCCTGGGGTTGGATTCAGAATTGCTGGGCAGGAGTCAGACTTCCTGTGGGAGGAGTCAGTATTACTGGAGGAAGAGTCAGACTTCCAGGGGAGGAGTCAGAATTCATGGAGGAGGAGCCAGACTTCCTGGGGGAGGAGTCAGACTTCCTGGGGGAGGAGACAGACTTCCTGGGGATGGAGTCTGACTTCCTGGGGTAGAATCAGAATTCCTGGGATAGGAGCCAGACATCCTGGGGAAGAGAGAGAATTCCTGAGGGTGGAATCAGAATTACTGGGGAGTAGTCAGAATTCCTGGGGGTGGAGTCAGACTTCCTGTAGGAGGAGTCAGAATTCCTGTGGGAGGAGTGAGAATTCCTGGGGAGGAGACAGACTTCCTGGGGAGCAGTCAGAATTCCTGGGGATGGTGTCAGACTTACTGTAGGAGGAGTCAGAATTCCTGTGGCAGGAGTGAGCATTCCTGGGGAGGAGTCAGACTTCCTGGGGAGCAGTCAGAATTCCTGGGTAAGGTGTCAGACTTCCTGGGAAGCAGTCAGAATTCCTGGGGGTGGAGTCAGACTTCCTGAAGGAGGAGTCAGAATTCTTGTGGGAGAAGTGAGAATTTCTGGGGAGGAGTCACACTTCCTGGGGATGAGTCAGACTTCCTGGGGAGGTGACAGAATTCCTGGGGGAAGTCTCACTCTTCCTGGGGGAGGAGTCAGACTTCCTGGGAAGGAGTCAGAATTCCTGGGGGAGGAGTCAGACTTCCTGGGGAGAAGTCAGAATTCCTGGGGTAGAATTCAGACGTCCTGAGGAGGTGTCAGAATTACTGGGGGAGGAGTCAGACATCCTGGTGATGAGCCAGAATTCCTGAGGGTGGAATCAGACTTACTGGGGAGTAGTCAGAATTCCTGGGGGTGGAGTCAGACTTCCTGTAGGAGGAGTCAGAATTCCTGTGGGAGGAGTGAGAATTCCTGGGGAGCAGTCAGAATTCCTGGGGGAGGAGTCAGAATTCCTGGGGAGGAGTGAGACTTCCTGATTGTGGAGTCAGAATTCCTGGTGGGGGACACAGAATTCATGGTGGGGGGAGTCAGACTTCCTGAGTGTGGAGTCAGAATTCCTGGAGGAGGAGTCAGAATTCCTGGGGAGGAGTGAGACTTCCTGATTGTGGAGTCAGACTTCCTGGGGTTGGATTCAGAATTGCTGGGCAGGAGTCAGACTTCCTGTGGGAGGAGTCAGTATTACTGGGGGAAGAGTCAGACTTCCAGGGGAAGAGTCAGAATTCATGGAGGAGGAGCCAGACTTCCTGGGGGAGGAGACAGACTTCCTGGGGATGGAGTCTGACTTCCTGAGGTAGAATCAGAATTCCTGGGGTAGGAGCCGGACATCCTGGGGATGAGAGAGAATTCCTGAGGGTGGAATCAGAATTACTGGGGAGTAGTCAGACTTCCTGGGGGAGGTCTCACTCTTTCTGGGGGAGGAGTCAGACTTCCTGGGAAGGAGTCAGAATTCCTGGGGGAGGAGTCAGACTTCCTGGGGAGAAGTCAGAATTCCTGGGGTAGAATTCAGACATCCAGGGGAGGTGTCAGAATTACTGGGGGAGGAGTCTGACTTCCTGGGGTAGAGTCAGAATTCCTGGGGTAGGAGCCAGACATCCTGGGGATGAGCCAGAATTCCTGAGGGTGGAATCAGACTTACTGGGGAGCAGTCAGAATTCCTGGGGGTGGAGTCAGACTTCCTGTAGGAGGAGTCTGAATTCCTGTGGGAGGAGTGAGAATTCCTGGGGAGCAGTCAGAATTCCTGGGGGAGGAGTCAGACTTCCTGGGGAGAAGTCAGAATACCTGGGGTAGGATTCAGACTTCTTGGGGAGGTGTCAGACTTCCTGGGGGAGGAGGCCGAATTCCTGGGTGATGAGTCAGAATTCCTGGGGAGGAGTCAGACTTCCTGAGTGTGGAGTCAGAATTCCTGGAGGAGTGAAACTTCCTGATTGTGGAGTCAGAATTCCTGGTGGGGGATTCAGAATTCATGGTGGGGGGAGTCAGACTGCCTGGAGGTGGAGTCAGAATTCCTGTGGGAGGAGTGAGAATTCCTGGGGAGGTGTCAGACTTCCTGGGGAGCAGTCAGAATTCATGGGGGAGGTGTCAGATTTCCTGGGGAAGAGTCAGAATTCCTGGGGGTGGAGTCAGACTTCCTGTAGGAGGAGTCAGAATTCCTGTGGGAGGAGTGAGCATTCCTGGGGAGGAGTCAGACTTCCTGGGGAGCAGTCAGAATTCCTGGGGGAGGTGTCAGACTTCCTGGGGAGCAGTCAGAATTCCTGGGGGTGGAGTCAGACTTCCTGTAGGAGGAGTGAGATTTCCTGTGGGAGAAGTGAGAATTCCTGGGGAGGAGTCAGACTTCCTGGGGAGGAGTCAAACTTCCTGGGGATGTATCAGAATTCCTGGGGAGGTCTCACTCTTCCTGGGGGAGGAGTCAGACTTCCTGGGAAGGAGTCAGAATTCCTGGGGGAGGAGTCAGACTTCCTGGGGATAAGTCAGAATTCCTGGGGTAGGATTCAGACTTACTGGGGAGGTGTCAGACTTCCTGGTGGAGGAGTCAGAATTCCTGGGCGATGAGTCAGAATTCCTGGGGAGGAGTCAGACTTCCTGGGGACGATTCAGACATCCTGGGGAGGAGTCAGCATTCCTGGGGACAAGTCAGACTTCCTGGGGAGGAGTCAGAAATCCTGGGGGAGGAGCCAGACTTCCTGAGCGTGGTGTCAGACTTCCTGAGGGTGGAGTCAGACTTTCTGAGGTTGGAGTCAGAATTCCTGGAGGAAGAGTCTGAATTCCTGGGGAGGAGTCATACCCCCTGGGGAGGAGACAGACTTCCTGATGGTGGAGTCAGAATTCCTGGTGGGGGATTCAGAACTCCTGGGCGAGGAGACAGACTTCCTGAGTGTGGAGTCAGAATTATTTGGGGAGGAGTCAGAATTCCTGGGTGAGGAGTCAGATTCCTCAGTATGGAGTCAGAATTCCTGGTGGGGGATTCAGAATTCATGGGGGAGGAGTCAGACTTCCTGGAGGAGGAGTCACAATCCCTGGGGGAGGAGTGAAAATTCCTGGGGAGTAGTCAGACTTCCTGGTGAAGAGTCAGACGTCCTGGGGAGGTGTCAGAAATCCTGGGGGAGGAGTCAGACTTCCTGGGGGAGGAGACTGACTTCCTGGGAAGAAGTCAGAATTCCTGGGGAGGAGTCCGACTTCCTAAGGGTGGAGTCCGAAGTCCTGGGGGAGGAGTCAGAATTCCTGGGTGAGGAGTCAGACTTCCTGGGGAGGATTCAGAATTCCAGCAGGAGGAGTCAGACTTCCTGGGGAGGAGTCAGAATTTCTGGTGGGGAGTCAGAATTCCTGGGGGAGGATTCAGACTTCCTGGGGAAGAGTCAGACTTCCTGGGGTGGAGTTAGAATTCTTGGAGGAGGAGTCAGTATTCCTGGGGGAGGAGTCTGACTTCCTGGGGGAGGAGTCAGAAATCCTGGGGAGGAGTCAGACTTCCTGGGGGAGGAGCCAATATTCCTGGGGGAGAAGTCAGAATTCTTGCTGATGTAATACATCCTGGGGAGGAGTCAGACTTCCTGGGAAGGAGTCAGAATTCCTGGGGGAGGAGTCAGACTTCCTGGGGAGAAGTCAGAATTCCTGGGGTAGGAGCCAGACATCCTGGGGATGAGCCAGAATTCCTGAGGGTGGAATCAGACTTACTGGGGCGTAGTCAGAATTCCTGGGGGTGGAGTCAGATTTCCTGTAGGAGGAGTCAGAATTCCTGTGGGAGGAGTGAGAATTCCTGGGGAGCAGTCAGAATTCCTGGGGGAGGAGTCAGACTTCCTGGGGAGAAGTCAGAATACCTGGGGTAGGATTCAGACTTCCTGGGGAGGTGTCAGACTTCCTGGGGGAGGAGGCAGAATTCCTGGGTGATGAGTCAGAATTCCTGGGGAGGAGTCAAACTTCCTGAGTGTGGAGTCAGAATTCCTGGAGGAGGAGTCAGAATTCCTGGGGAGGAGTGAGACTTCCTGATTGTGGAGTCAGAATTCCTGGTGGGGGATACAGGATTCATGGTGGGGGGAGTCAGACTTCCTGGAGGTGGAGTCAGAATTCCCGTGGGAGGAGTGAGAATTCCTGGGGAGGTGTCAGACTTCCTGGGGAGCAGTCAGAATTCATGGGGGAGGTGTCAGATTTCCTGGGGAGGAGTCAGAATTCCTGGGGGTGGAGTCAGACTTCCTGGGGAAGAGTCAGAATTCCTGGAGGAGGAGTCAGTATACCTGGGGGAGGAGTCTGACTTTCTGGGGGAGGAGTCAGAAATCCTGGGGGAGGAGTCAGACTTCCTGGGGGAGGAGTCAGTATTCCTGGGGGAGAAGTCAGAATTCTTGGTGATGTAATACTTTCTGGGGAGGAGTCAGACTTCTTGGGGAGGAGTCAGAATTCCTTGGTGTTGAGTCAGAATTCTTGGGGAGGAGTCAGACTTCCTGGGGAGGAGTCAGACTTCCTGGGGTGGAGTCAGAATTCCTGGCGGAGGAGTCAGTATTCCTGGGAGAGGAGTCTGACTTCCTGGGGGAGGATTCAGAATTCCTGGGGGAGGAGCCAGACATCCTGTGGGAGGAGTTAGTATCCCTGGGGTAGGAGTCAGAATTCCTGGGGATGAGTCATACTTCCTGGGGAGGAGTCAGACTTCCTGGGGTTGGATTCAGAATTGCTGGGCAGGAGTCAGACTTCCTGTGGGAGGAGTCAGTATTACTGGAGGAAGAGTCAGACTTCCAGGGGAGGAGTCAGAATTCATGGAGGAGGAGCCAGACTTCCTGGGGGAGGAGTCAGACTTCCTGGGGGAGGAGACAGACTTCCTGGGGATGGAGTCTGACTTCCTGGGGTAGAATCAGAATTCCTGGGATAGGAGCCAGACATCCTGGGGAAGAGAGAGAATTCCTGAGGGTGGAATCAGAATTACTGGGGAGTAGTCAGAATTCCTGGGGGTAGAGTCAGACTTCCTGTAGGAGGAGTCAGAAGTCCTGTGGGAGGAGTGAGAATTCCTGGGGAGGAGACAGACTTCCTGGGGAGCAGTCAGAATTCCTGGGGGTGGTGTCAGACTTACTGTAGGAGGAGTCAGAATTCCTGTGGCAGGAGTGAGCATTCCTGGGGAGGAGTCAGACTTCCTGGGGAGCAGTCAGAATTCCTGGGTAAGGTGTCAGACTTCCTGGGAAGCAGTCAGAATTCCTGGGGGTGGAGTCAGACTTCCTGAAGGAGGAGTCAGAATTCTTGTGGGAGAAGTGAGAATTTCTGGGGAGGAGTCACACTTCCTGGGGATGAGTCAGACTTCCTGGGGAGCTGACAGAATTCCTGGGGGAAGTCTCACTCTTCCTGGGGGAGGAGTCAGACTTCCTGGGAAGGAGTCAGAATTCCTGGGGGAGGAGTCAGACTTCCTGGGGAGAAGTCAGAATTCCTGGGGTAGAATTCAGACGTCCTGAGGAGGTGTCAGAATTACTGGGGGAGGAGTCAGACATCCTGGGGATGAGCCAGAATTCCTGAGGGTGGAATCAGACTTACTGGGGAGTAGTCAGAATTCCTGGGGGTGGAGTCAGACTTCCTGTAGGAGGAGTCAGAATTCCTGTGGGAGGAGTGAGAATTCCTGGGGAGCAGTCAGAATTCCTGGGTGAGGAGTCAGAATTCCTGGGGAGGAGTGAGACTTCCTGATTGTGGAGTCAGAATTCCTGGTGGGGGACACAGAATTCATGGTGGGGGGAGTCAGACTTCCTGAGTGTGGAGTCAGAATTCCTGGAGGAGGAGTCAGAATTCCTGGGGAGGAGTGAGACTTCCTGATTGTGGAGTCAGACTTCCTGGGGTTGGATTCAGAATTGCTGGGCAGGAGTCAGACTTCCTGTGGGAGGAGTCAGTATTACTGGGGGAAGAGTCAGACTTCCAGGGGAAGAGTCAGAATTCATGGAGGAGGAGCCAGACTTCCTGGGGGAGGAGACAGACTTCCTGGGGATGGAGTCTGACTTCCTGAGGTAGAATCAGAATTCCTGGGGTAGGAGCCGGACATCCTGGGGATCAGAGAGAATTCCTGAGGGTGGAATCAGAATTACTGGGGAGTAGTCAGAATTCCTGGGGGAGGTCTCACTCTTTCTGGGGGAGGAGTCAGACTTCCTGGGAAGGAGTCAGAATTCCTGGGGGAGGAGTCAGACTTCCTGGGGAGAAGTCAGAATTCCTGGGGTAGAATTCAGACATCCAGGGGAGGTGTCAGAATTACTGGGGGAGGAGTCTGACTTCCTGGGGTAGAGTCAGAATTCCTGGGGTAGGAGCCAGACATCCTGGGGATGAGCCAGAATTCCTGAGGGTGGAATCAGACTTACTGGGGAGCAGTCAGAATTCCTGGGGGTGGAGTCAGACTTCCTGTAGGAGGAGTCTGAATTCCTGTGGGAGGAGTGAGAATTCCTGGGGAGCAGTCAGAATTCCTGGGGGAGGAGTCAGACTTCCTGGGGAGAAGTCAGAATACCTGGGGTAGGATTCAGACTTCCTGGGGAGGTGTCAGACTTCCTGGGGGAGGAGGCAGAATTCCTGGGTGATGAGTCAGAATTCCTGGGGAGGAGTCAGACTTCCTGAGTGTGGAGTCAGAATTCCTGGAGGAGGAGTCAGAATTCCTGGGGAGGAGTGAAACTTCCTGATTGTGGAGTCAGAATTCCTGGTGGGGGATTCAGAATTCATGGTGGGGGGAGTCAGACTGCCTGGAGGTGGAGTCAGAATTCCTGTGGGAGGAGTGAGAATTCCTGGGGAGGTGTCAGACTTCCTGGGGAGCAGTCAGAATTCATGGGGGAGGTGTCAGATTTCCTGGGGAGGAGTCAGAATTCCTGGGGGTGGAGTCAGACTTCCTGTAGGAGGAGTCAGAATTCCTGTGGGAGGAGTGAGCATTCCTGGGGAGGAGTCAGACTTCCTGGGGAGCAGTCAGAATTCCTGGGGGAGGTGTCAGACTTCCTGGGGAGCAGTCAGAATTCCTGGGGGTGGAGTCAGACTTCCTGTAGGAGGAGTGAGATTTCCTGTGGGAGAAGTGAGAATTCCTGGGGAGGAGTCAGACTTCCTGGGGAGGAGTCAAACTTCCTGGGGATGTATCAGAATTCCTGGGGAGGTCTCACTCTTCCTGGGGGAGGAGTCAGACTTCCTGGGAAGGAGTCAGAATTCCTGGGGGAGGAGTCAGACTTCCTGGGGATAAGTCAGAATTCCTGGGGTAGGATTCAGACTTACTGGGGAGGTGTCAGACTTCCTGGTGGAGGAGTCAGAATTCCTGGGCGATGAGTCAGAATTCCTGGGGAGGAGTCAGACTTCCTGGGGACGATTCAGACATCCTGGGGAGGAGTCAGCATTCCTGGGGACAAGTCAGACTTCCTGGGGAGGAGTCAGAAATCCTGGGGGAGGAGCCAGACTTCCTGAGCGTGGTGTCAGACTTCCTGAGGGTGGAGTCAGACTTTCTGAGGTTGGAGTCAGAATTCCTGGAGGAAGAGTCTGAATTCCTGGGGAGGAGTCATACCCCCTGGGGAGGAGACAGACTTCCTGATGGTGGAGTCAGAATTCCTGGTGGGGGATTCAGAACTCCTGGGCGAGGAGACAGACTTCCTGAGTGTGGAGTCAGAATTATTTGGGGAGGAGTCAGAATTCCTGGGTGAGGAGTCAGATTCCTCAGTATGGAGTCAGAATTCCTGGTGGGGGATTCAGAATTCATGGGGGAGGAGTCAGACTTCCTGGAGGAGGAGTCACAATCCCTGGGGGAGGAGTGAAAATTCCTGGGGAGTAGTCAGACTTCCTGGTGAAGAGTCAGACGTCCTGGGGAGGTGTCAGAAATCCTGGGGGAGGAGTCAGACTTCCTGGGGGAGGAGACTGACTTCCTGGGAAGAAGTCAGAATTCCTGGGGAGGAGTCCGACTTCCTAAGGGTGGAGTCCGAAGTCCTGGGGGAGGAGTCAGAATTCCTGGGGAGGATTCAGAATTCCTGCAGGAGGAGTCAGACTTCCTGGGGAAGAGTCAGACTTCCTGGGGTGGAGTTAGAATTCCTGGAGGAGGAGTCTGACTTCCTGGGGGAGGAGTCAGAAATCCTGGGGGAGGAGTCAGACTTCCTGGGGGAGGAGCCAATATTCCTGGGGGAGAAGTCAGAATTCTTGCTGATGTAATACTTCCTGGGGAGGAGTCAGACTTCCTGGGAAGGAGTCAGAATTCCTGGGGGAGGAGTCAGACTTCCTGGGGAGAAGTCAGAATTCCTGGGGTAGGAGCCAGACATCCTGGGGATGAGCCAGAATTCCTGAGGGTGGAATCAGACTTACTGGGGCGTAGTCAGAATTCCTGGGGGTGGAGTCAGATTTCCTGTCGGAGGAGTCAGAATTCCTGTGGGAGGAGTGAGAATTCCTGGGGAGCAGTCAGAATTCCTGGGGGAGGAGTCACACTTCCTGGGGAGAAGTCAGAATACCTGGGGTAGGATTCAGACTTCCTGGGGAGGTGTCAGACTTCCTGGGGGAGGAGGCAGAATTCCTGGGTGATGAGTCAGAATTCCTGGGGAGGAGTCAAACTTCCTGAGTGTGGAGTCAGAATTCCTGGAGGAGGAGTCAGAATTCCTGGGGAGGAGTGAGACTTCCTGATTGTGGAGTCAGAATTCCTGGTGGGGGATACAGAATTCATGGTGGGGGGAGTCAGACTTCCTGGAGGTGGAGTCAGAATTCCCGTGGGAGGAGTGAGAATTCCTGGGGAGGTGTCAGACTTCCTGGGGAGCAGTCAGAATTCATGGGGGAGGTGTCAGATTTCCTGGGGAGGAGTCAGAATTCCTGGGGGTGGAGTCAGACTTCCTGGGGAAGAGTCAGAATTCCTGGAGGAGGAGTCAGTATACCTGGGGGAGGAGTCTGACTTCCTGGGGGAGGAGTCAGAAATCCTGGGGGAGGAGTCAGACTTCCTGGGGGAGGAGTCAGTATTCCTGGGGGAGAAGTCAGAATTCTTGGTGATGTAATACTTTCTGGGGAGGAGTCAGACTTCTTGGGGAGGAGTCAGAATTCCTTGGTGTTGAGTCAGAATTCTTGGGGAGGAGTCAGACTTCCTGGGGAGGAGTCAGACTTCCTGGGGTGGAGTCAGAATTCCTGGGGGAGGAGTCAGACTTCCTGGGGAGAAGTCAGAATTCCTGGGGTAGAATTCAGACATCCAGGGGAGGTGTCAGAATTACTGGGGGAGGAGTCTGACTTCCTGGGGTAGAGTCAGAATTCCTGGGGTAGGAGCCAGACATCCTGGGGATGAGCCAGAATTCCTGAGGGTGGAATCAGACTTACTGGGGAGCAGTCAGAATTCCTGGGGGTGGAGTCAGACTTCCTGTAGGAGGAGTCTGAATTCCTGTGGGAGGAGTGAGAATTCCTGGGGAGCAGTCAGAATTCCTGGGGGAGGAGTCAGACTTCCTGGGGAGAAGTCAGAATACCTGGGGTAGGATTCAGACTTCCTGGGGAGGTGTCAGACTTCCTGGGGGAGGAGGCAGAATTCCTGGGTGATGAGTCAGAATTCCTGGGGAGGAGTCAGACTTCCTGAGTGTGGAGTCAGAATTCCTGGAGGAGGAGTCAGAATTCCTGGGGAGGAGTGAAACTTCCTGATTGTGGAGTCAGAATTCCTGGTGGGGGATTCAGAATTCATGGTGGGGGGAGTCAGACTGCCTGGAGGTGGAGTCAGAATTCCTGTGGGAGGAGTGAGAATTCCTGGGGAGGTGTCAGACTTCCTGGGGAGCAGTCAGAATTCATGGGGGAGGTGTCAGATTTCCTGGGGAGGAGTCAGAATTCCTGGGGGTGGAGTCAGACTTCCTGTAGGATGAGTCAGAATTCCTGTGGGAGGAGTGAGCATTCCTGGGGAGGAGTCAGACTTCCTGGGGAGCAGTCAGAATTCCTGGGGGAGGTGTCAGACTTCCTGGGGAGCAGTCAGAATTCCTGGGGGTGGAGTCAGACTTCCTGTAGGAGGAGTGAGATTTCCTGTGGGAGAAGTGAGAATTCCTGGGGAGGAGTCAGACTTCCTGGGGAGGAGTCAAACTTCCTGGGGATGTATCAGAATTCCTGGGGAGGTCTCACTCTTCCTGGGGGAGGAGTCAGACTTCCTGGGAAGGAGTCAGAATTCCTGGGGGAGGAGTCAGACTTCCTGGGGATAAGTCAGAATTCCTGGGGTAGGATTCAGACTTACTGGGGAGGTGTCAGACTTCCTGGTGGAGGAGTCAGAATTCCTGGGCGATGAGTCAGAATTCCTGGGGAGGAGTCAGACTTCCTGGGGACGATTCAGACATCCTGGGGAGGAGTCAGCATTCCTGGGGACAAGTCAGACTTCCTGGGGAGGAGTCAGAAATCCTGGGGGAGGAGCCAGACTTCCTGAGCGTGGTGTCAGACTTCCTGAGGGTGGAGTCAGACTTTCTGAGGTTGGAGTCAGAATTCCTGGAGGAAGAGTCTGAATTCCTGGGGAGGAGTCATACCCCCTGGGGAGGAGACAGACTTCCTGATGGTGGAGTCAGAATTCCTGGTGGGGGATTCAGAACTCCTGGGCGAGGAGACAGACTTCCTGAGTGTGGAGTCAGAATTATTTGGGGAGGAGTCAGAATTCCTGGGTGAGGAGTCAGATTCCTCAGTATGGAGTCAGAATTCCTGGTGGGGGATTCAGAATTCATGGGGGAGGAGTCAGACTTCCTGGAGGAGGAGTCACAATCCCTGGGGGAGGAGTGAAAATTCCTGGGGAGTAGTCAGACTTCCTGGTGAAGAGTCAGACGTCCTGGGGAGGTGTCAGAAATCCTGGGGGAGGAGTCAGACTTCCTGGGGGAGGAGACTGACTTCCTGGGAAGAAGTCCGACTTCCTAAGGGTGGAGTCCGAAGTCCTGGGGGAGGAGTCAGAATTCCTGGGGAGGATTCAGAATTCCTGCAGGAGGAGTCAGACTTCCTGGGGAGGAGTCAGAATTTCTGGTGGGGAGTCAGAATTCCTGGGGGAGGAGTCAGACTTCCTGGGGAAGAGTCAGACTTCCTGGGGTGGAGTTAGAATTCCTGGAGGAGGAGTCTGATTTCCTGGGGGAGGAGTCAGAAATCCTGGGGGAGGAGTCAGACTTCCTGGGGGAGGAGCCAATATTCCTGGGGGAGAAGTCAGAATTCTTGCTGATGTAATACTTCCTGGGGAGGAGTCAGACTTCCTGGGAAGGAGTCAGAATTCCTGGGGGAGGAGTCAGACTTCCTGGGGAGAAGTCAGAATTCCTGGGGTAGGAGCCAGACATCCTGGGGATGAGCCAGAATTCCTGAGGGTGGAATCAGACTTACTGGGGCGTAGTCAGAATTCCTGGGGGTGGAGTCAGATTTCCTATCGGAGGAGTCAGAATTCCTGTGGGAGGAGTGAGAATTCCTGGGGAGCAGTCAGAATTCCTGGGGGAGGAGTCACACTTCCTGGGGAGATGTCAGAATACCTGGGGTAGGATTCAGACTTCCTGGGGAGGTGTCAGACTTCCTGGGGGAGGAGGCAGAATTCCTGGGTGATGAGTCAGAATTCCTGGGGAGGAGTCAAACTTCCTGAGTGTGGAGTCAGAATTCCTGGAGGAGGAGTCAGAATTCCTGGGGAGGAGTGAGACTTCCTGATTGTGGAGTCAGAATTCCTGGTGGGGGATACAGAATTCATGGTGGGGGGAGTCAGACTTCCTGGAGGTGGAGTCAGAATTCCCGTGGGAGGAGTGAGAATTCCTGGGGAGGTGTCAGACTTCCTGGGGAGCAGTCAGAATTCATGGGGGAGGTGTCAGATTTCCTGGGGAGGAGTCAGAATTCCTGGGGGTGGAGTCAGACTTCCTGGGGAAGAGTCAGAATTCCTGGAGGAGGAGTCAGTATACCTGGGGGAGGAGTCTGACTTCCTGGGGGAGGAGTCAGAAATCCTGGGGGAGGAGTCAGACTTCCTGGGGGAGGAGTCAGTATTCCTGGGGGAGAAGTCAGAATTCTTGGTGATGTAATACTTTCTGGGGAGGAGTCAGACTTCTTGGGGAGGAGTCAGAATTCCTTGGTGTTGAGTCAGAATTCTTGGGGAGGAGTCAGACTTCCTGGGGAGGAGTCAGACTTCCTGGGGTGGAGTCAGAATTCCTGGCGGAGGAGTCAGTATTCCTGGGAGAGGAGTCTGACTTCCTGGGGGAGGATTCAGAATTCCTGGGGGAGGAGCCAGACATCCTGTGGGAGGAGTTAGTATCCCTGGGGTAGGAGTCAGAATTCCTGGGGATGAGTCATACTTCCTGGGGAGGAGTCAGACTTCCTGGGGTTGGATTCAGAATTGCTGGGCAGGAGTCAGACTTCCTGTGGGAGGAGTCAGTATTACTGGAGGAAGAGTCAGACTTCCAGGGGAGGAGTCAGAATTCATGGAGGAGGAGCCAGACATCCTGGGGGAGGAGTCAGACTTCCTGGGGGAGGAGACAGACTTCCTGGGGATGGAGTCTGACTTCCTGGGGTAGAATCAGAATTCCTGGGATAGGAGCCAGACATCCTGGGAATGAGAGAGAATTCCTGAGGGTGGAATCAGAATTACTGGGGAGTAGTCAGAATTCCTGGGGGTAGAGTCAGACTTCCTGTAGGAGGAGTCAGAATTCCTGTGGGAGGAGTGAGAATTCCTGGGGAGGAGACAGACTTCCTGGGGAGCAGTCAGAATTCCTGGGGGTGGTGTCAGACTTACTGTAGGAGGAGTCAGAATTCCTGTGGCAGGAGTGAGCATTCCTGGGGAGGAGTCAGACTTCCTGGGGAGCAGTCAGAATTCCTGGGTAAGGTGTCAGACTTCCTGGGAAGCAGTCAGAATTCCTGGGGGTGGAGTCAGACTTCCTGAAGGAGGAGTCAGAATTCTTGTGGGAGAAGTGAGAATTTCTGGGGAGGAGTCACACTTCCTGGGGAGGTGACAGAATTCCTGGGGGAAGTCTCACTCTTCCTGGGGGAGGAGTCAGACTTCCTGGGAAGGAGTCAGAATTCCTGGGTGAGGAGTCAGACTTCCTGGGGAGAAGTCAGAATTCCTGGGGTAGAATTCAGACGTCCTGAGGAGGTGTCAGAATTACTGGGGGAGGAGTCAGACATCCTGGGGATGAGCCAGAATTCCTGAGGGTGGAATCAGACTTACTGGGGAGTAGTCAGAATTCCTGGGGGTGGAGTCAGACTTCCTGTAGGAGGAGTCAGAATTCCTGTGGGAGGAGTGAGAATTCCTGGGGAGCAGTCAGAATTCCTGGGGGAGGAGTCAGACTTCCTGGGGAGAAGTCAGAATACCTGGGGTAGGATTCAGACTTCCTGGGGAGGTGTCAGACTTCCTGGGGGAGGAGGCAGAATTCCTGGGTGATGAGTCAGAATTCCTGGGGAGGAGTCAAACTTCCTGAGTGTGGAGTCAGAATTCCTGGTGGGGGACACAGAATTCATGGTGGGGGGAGTCAGACTTCCTGAGTGTGGAGTCAGAATTCCTGGAGGAGGAGTCAGAATTCCTGGGGAGGAGTGAGACTTCCTGATTGTGGAGTCAGAATTCCTGGTGGGGGATTCAGAATTCGTGGTGGGGGGCGTCAGACTTCCTGGAGGTGGAGTCAGAATTCCTGTGGGAGGAGTGAGAATTCCTGGGGAGGTGTCAGACTTCCTGGGGTTGGATTCAGAATTGCTGGGCAGGAGTCAGACTTCCTGTGGGAGGAGTCAGTATTACTGGGGGAAGAGTCAGACTTCCAGGGGAAGAGTCAGAATTCATGGAGGAGGAGCCAGACTTCCTGGGGGAGGAGACAGACTTCCTGGGGATGGAGTCTGACTTCCTGGGGTAGAATCAGAATTCCTGGGGTAGGAGCCGGACATCCTGGGGATGAGAGAGAATTCCTGAGGGTGGAATCAGAATTACTGGGGAGTAGTCAGAATTCCTGGGGGAGGTCTCACTCTTTCTGGGGGAGGAGTCAGACTTCCTGGGAAGGAGTCAGAATTCCTGGGGGAGGAGTCAGACTTCCTGGGGAGAAGTCAGAATTCCTGGGGTAGAATTCAGACATCCTGGGGAGGTGTCAGAATTACTGGGGGAGGAGTCTGACTTCCTGGGGTAGAGTCAGAATTCCTGGGGTAGGAGCCAGACATCCTGGGGATGAGCCAGAATTCCTGAGGGTGGAATCAGACTTACTGGGGAGCAGTCAGAATTCCTGGGGGTGGAGTCAGACTTCCTGTAGGAGGAGTCTGAATTCCTGTGGGAGGAGTGAGAATTCCTGGGGAGCAGTCAGAATTCCTGGGGGAGGAGTCAGACTTCCTGGGGAGAAGTCAGAATACCTGGGGTAGAATTCAGACTTCCTGGGGAGGTGTCAGACTTCCTGGGGGAGGAGGCCGAATTCCTGGGTGATGAGTCAGAATTCCTGGGGAGGAGTAAGACTTCCTGAGTGTGGAGTCAGAATTCCTGGAGGAGGATTCAGAATTCCTGGGGAGGAGTGAAACTTCCTGATTGTGGAGTCAGAATTCCTGGTGGGGGATTCAGAATTCATGGTGGGGGGAGTCAGACTGCCTGGAGGTGGAGTCAGAATTCCTGTGGGAGGAGTGAGAATTCCTGGGGAGGTGTCAGACTTCCTGGGGAGCAGTCAGAATTCATGGGGGAGGTGTCAGATTTCCTGGGGAGGAGTCAGAATTCCTGGGGGTGGAGTCAGACTTCCTGTAGGAGGAGTCAGAATTCCTGTGGGAGGAGTGAGCATTCCTGGGGAGGAGTCAGACTTCCTGGGGAGCAGTCAGAATTCCTGGGGGAGGTGTCAGACTTCCTGGGGAGCAGTCAGAATTCCTGGGGGTGGAGTCAGACTTCCTGTAGGAGGAGTGAGATTTCCTGTGGGAGAAGTGAGAATTCCTGGGGAGGACTCAGACTTCCTGGGGAGGAGTCAAACTTCCTGGGGATGTATCAGAATTCCTGGGGAGGTCTCACTCTTCCTGGGGGAGGAGTCAGACTTCCTGGGAAGGAGTCAGAATTCCTGGGGGAGGAGTCAGACTTCCTGGGGATAAGTCAGAATTCCTGGGGTAGGATTCAGACTTACTGGGGAGGTGTCAGACTTCCTGGTGGAGGAGTCAGAATTCCTGGGCGATGAGTCAGAATTCCTGGGGAGGAGTCAGACTTCCTGGGGACGATTCAGACATCCTGGGGAGGAGTCAGCATTCCTGGGGACAAGTCAGACTTCCTGGGGAGGAGTCAGAAATCCTGGGGGAGGAGCCAGACTTCCTGAGCGTGGTGTCAGACTTCCTGAGGGTGGAGTCAGACTTTCTGAGGTTGGAGTCAGAATTCCTGGAGGAAGAGTCTGAATTCCTGGGGAGGAGTCATACCCCCTGGGGAGGAGACAGACTTCCTGATGGTGGAGTCAGAATTCCTGGTGGGGGATTCAGAAT
This sequence comes from Somniosus microcephalus, assembly GCF_052327205.1. NCBI lineage: Eukaryota > Metazoa > Chordata > Chondrichthyes > Squaliformes > Somniosidae > Somniosus > Somniosus microcephalus. Next base: position 345,748,150 of record NC_140987.1, read on the forward strand.
TCCTGGGCGAGGAGACAGACTTCCTGAGTGTGGAGTCAGAATTATTTGGGGAGGAGTCAGAATTCCTGGGTGAGGAGTCAGATTCCTCAGTATGGAGTCAGAATTCCTGGTGGGGGATTCAGAATTCATGGGGGAGGAGTCAGACTTCCTGGAGGAGGAGTCACAATCCCTGGGGGAGGAGTGAAAATTCCTGGGGAGTAGTCAGACTTCCTGGTGAAGAGTCAGACGTCCTGGGGAGGTGTCAGAAATCCTGGGGGAGGAGTCAGACTTCCTGGGGGAGGAGACTGACTTCCTGGGAAGAAGTCAGAATTCCTGGGGAGGAGTCCGACTTCCTAAGGGTGGAGTCCGAAGTCCTGGGGGAGGAGTCAGAATTCCTGGGTGAGGAGTCAGACTTCCTGGGGAGGAGTCAGAATTTCTGGTGGGGAGTCAGAATTCCTGGGGGAGGAGTCAGACTTCCTGGGGAAGAGTGAGACTTCCTGGGGTGGAGTTAGAATTCCTGGAGGAGGAGTCAGTATTCCTGGGGGAGGAGTCTGACTTCCTGGGGGAGGAGTCAGAAATCCTGGGGGAGGAGTCAGACTTCCTGGGGGAGGAGCCAATATTCCTGGGGGAGAAGTCAGAATTCTTGCTGATGTAATACTTCCTGGGGAGGAGTCAGACTTCCTGGGAAGGAGTCAGAATTCCTGGGGGAGGAGTCAGACTTCCTGGGGAGAAGTCAGAATTCCTGGGGTAGGAGCCAGACATCCTGGGGATGAGCCAGAATTCCTGAGGGTGGAATCAGACTTACTGGGGAGCAGTCAGAATTCCTGGGGGTGGAGTCAGACTTCCTGTAGGAGGAGTCTGAATTCCTGTGGGAGGAGTGAGAATTCCTGGGGAGCAGTCAGAATTCCTGGGGGAGGAGTCAGACTTCCTGGGGAGAAGTCAGAATACCTGGGGTAGAATTCAGACTTCCTGGGGAGGTGTCAGACTTCCTGGGGGAGGAGGCCGAATTCCTGGGTGATGAGTCAGAATTCCTGGGGAGGAGTAAGACTTCCTGAGTGTGGAGTCAGAATTCCTGGAGGAGGAGTCAGAATTCCTGGGGAGGAGTGAAACTTCCTGATTGTGGAGTCAGAATTCCTGGTGGGGGATTCAGAATTCATGGTGGGGGGAGTCAGACTGCCTGGAGGTGGAGTCAGAATTCCTGTGGGAGGAGTGAGAATTCCTGGGGAGGTGTCAGACTTCCTGGGGAGCAGTCAGAATTCATGGGGGAGGTGTCAGATTTCCTGGGGAGGAGTCAGAATTCCTGGGGGTGGAGTCAGACTTCCTGTAGGAGGAGTCAGAATTCCTGTGGGAGGAGTGAGCATTCCTGGGGAGGAGTCAGACTTCCTGGGGAGCAGTCAGAATTCCTGGGGGAGGTGTCAGACTTCCTGGGGAGCAGTCAGAATTCCTGGGGGTGGAGTCAGACTTCCTGTAGGAGGAGTGAGATTTCCTGTGGGAGAAGTGAGAATTCCTGGGGAGGAGTCAGACTTCCTGGGGAGGAGTCAAACTTCCTGGGGATGTATCAGAATTCCTGGGGAGGTCTCACTCTTCCTGGGGGAGGAGTCAGACTTCCTGGGAAGGAGTCAGAATTCCTGGGGGAGGAGTCAGACTTCCTGGGGATAAGTCAGAATTCCTGGGGTAGGATTCAGACTTACTGGGGAGGTGTCAGACTTCCTGGTGGAGGAGTCAGAATTCCTGGGCGATGAGTCAGAATTCCTGGGGAGGAGTCAGACTTCCTGGGGACGATTCAGACATCCTGGGGAGGAGTCAGCATTCCTGGGGACAAGTCAGACTTCCTGGGGAGGAGTCAGAAATCCTGGGGGAGGAGCCAGACTTCCTGAGCGTGGTGTCAGACTTCCTGAGGGTGGAGTCAGACTTTCTGAGGTTGGAGTCAGAATTCCTGGAGGAAGAGTCTGAATTCCTGGGGAGGAGTCATACCCCCTGGGGAGGAGACAGACTTCCTGATGGTGGAGTCAGAATTCCTGGTGGGGGATTCAGAATTCCTGGGCGAGGAGACAGACTTCCTGAGTGTGGAGTCAGAATTATTTGGGGAGGAGTCAGAATTCCTGGGTGAGGAGTCAGATTCCTCAGTATGGAGTCAGAATTCCTGGTGGGGGATTCAGAATTCATGGGGGAGGAGTCAGACTTCCTGGAGGAGGAGTCACAATCCCTGGGGGAGGAGTGAAAATTCCTGGGGAGTAGTCAGACTTCCTGGTGAAGAGTCAGACGTCCTGGGGAGGTGTCAGAAATCCTGGGGGAGGAGTCAGACTTCCTGGGGGAGGAGACTGACTTCCTGGGAAGAAGTCAGAATTCCTGGGGAGGAGTCCGACTTCCTAAGGGTGGAGTCCGAAGTCCTGGGGGAGGAGTCAGAATTCCTGGGTGAGGAGTCAGACTTCCTGGGGAGGAGTCAGAATTTCTGGTGGGGAGTCAGAATTCCTGGGGGAGGAGTCAGACTTCCTGGGGAAGAGTGAGACTTCCTGGGGTGGAGTTAGAATTCCTGGAGGAGGAGTCAGTATTCCTGGGGGAGGAGTCTGACTTCCTGGGGGAGGAGTCAGAAATCCTGGGGGAGGAGTCAGACTTCCTGGGGGAGGAGTCAGACTTCCTGGGGAGAAGTCAGAATTCCTGGGGTAGGAGCCAGACATCCTGGGGATGAGCCAGAATTCCTGAGGGTGGAATCAGACTTACTGGGGCATAGTCAGAATTCCTGGGGGTGGAGTCAGATTTCCTGTAGGAGGAGTCAGAATTCCTGTGGGAGGAGTGAGAATTCCTGGGGAGCAGTCAGAATTCCTGGGGGAGGAGTCAGACTTCCTGGGGAGAAGTCAGAATACCTGGGGTAGGATTCAGACTTCCTGGGGAGGTGTCAGACTTCCTGGGGGAGGAGGCAGAATTCCTGGGTGATGAGTCAGAATTCCTGGGGAGGAGTCAAACTTCATGAGTGTGGAGTCAGAATTCCTGGAGGAGGAGTCAGAATTCCTGGGGAGGAGTGAGACTTCCTGATTGTGGAGTCAGAATTCCTGGTGGGGGATACAGAATTCATGGTGGGGGGAGTCAGACTTCCTGGAGGTGGAGTCAGAATTCCCGTGGGAGGAGTGAGAATTCCTGGGGAGGTGTCAGACTTCCTGGGGTTGGAGTCAGACTTCCTGTAGGAGGAGTCAGAATTCCTGTGGGAGGAGTGAGCATTCCTGGGGAGGAGTCAGACTTCCTGGGGAGCAGTCAGAATTCCTGGGGGAGGTGTCAGACTTCCTGGGGAGCAGTCAGTATTCCTGGGGGAGGTGTCAGACTTCCTGGGGAGCAGTCAGAATTCCTGTGGGAGGAGTGAGCATTCCTGGGGAGGAGTCAGAATTCCTGGGGGTGGAGTCAGACTTCCTGTAGGAGGAGTCAGAATTCCTGTGGGAGGAGTGAGCATTCCTGGGGAGGAGTCAGACTTCCTGGGGAGCAGTCAGAATTCCTGGGGGAGGTGTCAGACTTCCTGGGGAGCAGTCAGTATTCCTGGGGGTGGAGTCAGACTTCCTGTAGGAGGAGTCAGATTTCCTGTGGGAGAAGTGAGAATTCCTGGGGAGGAGTCAGACTTCCTGGGGAGGAGTCAGACTTCCTGGGGATGTATCAGAATTCCTGGGGGAGGTCTCACTCTTCCTGGGGGAGGAGTCAGACTTCCTGGGAAGGAGTCAGAATTCCTGGGGGAGGAGTCAGACTTCCTGGGGATAAGTCAGAATTCCTGGGGTAGGATTCAGACTTACTGGGGAGGTGTCAGACTTCCTGGTGGAGGAGTCAGAATTCCTGGGCGATGAGTCAGAATTCCTGGGGAGGAGTCAGACTTCCTGGGGACGATTCAGACATCCTGGGGAGGAGTCAGCATTCCTGGGGACGAGTCAGACTTCCTGGGGAGGAGTCAGAAATCCTGGGGGATGAGCCAGACTTCCTGAGCGTGGTGTCAGACTTCCTGAGGGTGGAGTCAGACTTTCTGAGGTTGGAGTCAGAATTCCTGGAGGAAGAGTCTGAATTCCTGGGGAGGAGTCATACCCCCTGGGGAGGAGACAGACTTCCTGATGGTGGAGTCAGAATTCCTGGTGGGGGATTCAGAACTCCTGGGCGAGGAGACAGACTTCCTGAGTGTGGAGTCAGAATTATTTGGGGAGGAGTCAGAATTCCTGGGTGAGGAGTCAGATTCCTGAGTGTGGAGTCAGAATTCCTGGTGGGGGATTCAGAATTCATGGGGGAGGAGTCAGACTTCCTGGAGGAGGAGTCACAATCCCTGGGGGAGGAGTGAAAATTCCTGGGGAGGAGTCAGACTTCCTGGTGAAGAGTCAGACGTCCTGGGGAGGTGTCAGAATTCCTGGGGGAGGAGTCAGACCTCCTGGGGGAGGAGACTGACTTCCTGGGAAGAAGTCAGAATTCCTGGGGAGGAGTCCGACTTCCTGAGGGTGGAGTCCGAAGTCCTGGGGGAGGAGTCAGAATTCCTGGGTGAGGAGTCAGACTTCCTGGGGAGGATTCAGAATTCCTGCAGGAGGAATCAGACTTCCTGGGGAGGAGTCAGAATTCCTGGTGGGGAGTCAGAATTCCTGGGGGAGGAGTCAATATTTCTGGGGGAGGAGTCTGACTTCCTGGGGGAGGAGTCAGAAATCCTGGGGGAGGAGTCAGACTTCCTGGGGGAGGAGTCAGAATTCTTGGTGATGTAATACTTCCTGGGGAGGAGTCATACTTCCTGGGGTGGAGTCAGAATTCCTGGAGGAGGAGTCAGTATTCCTGGGGGAGGAGTCTGACTTCCTGGGGGAGGATTCAGAATTCCTGGGGGAGGAGTCAGAATTCCTGGGGATGAGTCATACTTCCTGGGGAGGAGTCAGACTTCCTGGGGTTGGATTCAGAATTCCTGGGCAGGAGTCAGACTTCCTGGGGGAGGAGTCAGTATTACTGGGGGAGGATTCAGACTTCCAGGGGAGGAGTCAGAATTCCTGGGGACCAGTCAATCGTCCTGGGGAGAAGTCAGACTTCCTGAGGGTGGAGTCAGAATTCATGGGGTAGGAGCCAGACATCCTGGGGATGAGCCAGAATTCCTGAGGGTGGAATCAGACTTACTGGGGAGTAGTCAGAATTCCTGTGGGTGGTGTCAGACTTCCTGGGGAGGAGTCAGAATTCCTGGGGGTGGAGTCAGACTTCCTGGGGAGGAGTCAGAATTCCTGGGGTAGGAGCCAGACATCCTGGGGATGAGCCAGAATTCCTGAGGGTGGAATCAGACTTACTGGGGAGTAGTCAGAATTCCTGTGGGTGGTGTCAGACTTCCTGGGGAGGAGTCAGAATTCCTGGGGGTGGAGTCAGACTTCCTGGGGAGGAGTCAGAATTCCTGGGGGTGGAGTCAGACTTCCTGCAGGAGGAGTCAGAATTCCTGTGGGAGGAGTGAGAATACCTGGGGAGGAGTCAGACTTCCTGGGGAGGAGTCAGACTTCCTGGGGAGGTGTCAGAACTCCTGGGAGACGTCTCAGGCATCCTGGGGGATGGGTCAGACTTCCTGGGAAGGAGTCAGAATTCCTGGGGCAGGAATCAGACTTCCTGGGGAGCAGTTAGAATTCCTGGGGGAGGGCCAGACTTACTGGGGAGGTGTCAGACTTCCTGGGGAGGAGTCAGACATACTGGGGAGGAGTCAGACTTCCTGGGGAGGAGTCAGACTTCCTGGGGAGGTGTCAGACTTCCTGGGGAGGAGTCAGACTTCCTGGGGACGAGTCAGACTTCCTGGGGAGGAGTCAGACATCCTGCGGGAGGAGCCAGACTTCCTGGGCGTGGAGTTAGACTTCCTGAGGGTCGAGTCAGACTTCCTGAGGGTGGAGTCAGAATTCCTGGAGGAGGAGTCAGAATTCCTGGGGAGGAGACAGACTTCCTGATGGTGGAGTCAGAATTCATGGTGGGGGTTTCAGAATTCCTGGGCGAGGAGACAGACTTCCTGACTGTGGAGTCAGAATTCCTGGGTGAGGAGTCAGACTTCCTGAGTGTGGAGTCAGAATTCCTGGAGGAGGAGTGAGACTTCCTGATGGTGGAGTCAGAATTCCTGGTGGGGGATTCAGAATTCATGGGGGAGGAGTCAGACTTCCTGCAGGAGAAGTCAGAATTCCTGGGGAGGAACCAGACTTGCTGGGGAGGTGTCAGAATTCCTCGGGGAGGAGTCAGTCTTCCTGGGGGAGGAGTCTGACTTCCTGGGAAGAAGTCAGAACTCCTGGGGAGGAGTCAGAATTCCTAAGGGTGGAGTCCGAATTCCTGGGGGAGGAGTCAGAATTCCTGGGGAGGAGTCAGACTTCCTGGGGAGGAGTCAGAATTCCTGGGGAGTTGTCAGAATTCCTGGGGAGGAATCAGACTTCCTGGGGAGGAGTCAGACTTCCTGGAGGAGGAGTCAGACTTCCTGTGGGAGGAGTCAGACTTCCTGGAGGAGGAGTCAGACTTCCTGGTGGAGGAGTCAGACTTCCTCAGGATGGAGTCCGAATTCCTGGGGGACGAGTCAGAATTCCTGGTGGAGGAGTCAGACTTCCTGGGGAGGAGTCAGACTTCCTGGGGAGGAGTCAGACTTCCTGGTGAGGATTCAGACTTCCTGGGGGTGGAGTCAGAATTCCTGGAGGAGGAGTCAGACTTCCTGGGGATGAGTCAGGATTCCTGTGGAGGAGTCAGACTTCCTGGGGGTGGATTGAGAATTCCTGGGGGATCGAGTCTCGGTCGGCCTCACTTCAGAGTTAATCCTCGTTTTAACACCCAATTGAAACTGTATAACTTTAGCGCCAGTACGGGGCCGAATGTGCTTTGCACCAATATTGAGCTTGCATCACTGACCTGTGAGAATAATCTCAGGATGGTCCATTTTCTTTGATGAGAATCATCTCTTTGACATCCTTTGAGTAGAAAAGGTTAATAACATACACGAGTATAAGATGGCAGTGTCTCATAGTCTTTATAAAGTAAACGCTAACATCTACAAGACAGTGTCTAGTGTTTTATCATTTTAACAGTCCTTTTTCATATTAGAATTGGCCATTATAAGGTACTTACTTTACTGTACATTTCAACAACATTCATATCACGGGTCTATTGAGATGAAAGAAAAACAGACCACTGACAGTGATATATGACGGGACAGATTAAATTGTACAAATGTCATATCTATGCTTTGTCAATTTCCCCGAGTTTTACATCGACCATAAGCCTCAGCCGGCTCACACTGTAAAGTTAGTTGCAGAATACACAGTAAAATTCCTTATTTTGATTGTAATAAATAACTCTTTGACCCAATTTCTTTTTCGGGACAAAGTTTGGTTATGTCAGCCAATGCAGGAAGATGTATTGCCTTGTTAAGTGGAGCTGACATTCAAAATAAAACACTTTTCAGCACATGTGACTCCTGCCAATATACCATCTGCATAAGTTCATGTTTAATTCCCAATTACTTGTCGGTGCAAGGTCATCAGAGTGCACTCTTTAAAAATGGTAAAAGAAATTATACATTCGCATTCTCTCTTGTCAGCTTTCCCGCTGTTGATTTGACAGTCATTCCGCAACACTTCGAACTGATGAAATTATTGGGCATTCAAAATATTCCGCTGAACAATAAGTGGTAATGAGATCAATGTGTGTGGTTTCTATTCTATTTTATCTAATATTTCTAATAGGAGTGGACTGCTTTATATTTCCATAAGGGTTTTGATCAGAGAATAGGCCAGCTAATCTTGCATGTATTTTATCCAATTCTTTTTAACACATCCTTTGAAGTTAAAACAATCGGCTTGCATTTGTAAACTACGCAAATGTTTAAGTAATAAGTTAATGCTTTTCTACATAAGGAGCATTGGCCTAGAAATTCAGTATAGCCACTTTTGGGGCGGTAAAGTCGGGCGGCCGCTAAAGTTTGCGCCCGCCGGAAAGTGGAGGCCACTTCGCCGATATTCAGTAGCTTTGGCCAAGGAGTTTGCTCGAGCGCTAAAACTGGCGATGCACGGCTATCTTTAGGCGCTAAGCCGGCGGTGCAGACTGATACCGCCGAGGCCGGGCGCAGCGCAGGTGCGGTCATGTCTTGATTGACAGCAGACACCCTGGCGCCGGCCAGCTCTTAAAGGGGGAAGGGTCGACTTGGTCTGCTGCCACGCCCTGGATACTGCAGCCCTCCAGCTAGGCCTAAACACTGCTGCTGGAGAGAAATAGCGCCAGGAAGGATGCAGAGGGCCCGTGAGCGAGCGCAGCGCTTCTCTGCCCATGATTTAAAGGTGCTGGTTAGGGCTTTGGAGAGGAGACGCCATATCTTGTTCCCGGACAGTGGCAAGAAGCCTGCCACCAGGGTGTACAGGAGAGCCTGGAGGGATATCGCCCAGAGGGTCACAGCCACCTGCGATGTCCCCAGGACTGGTGTCCAATGCCGGAAAAAGTTTAACGACCTCACTCGGATTGTCAGGGTGAGTACCCTTTCCAGTGTCCTCCTCATCCTTGCATGTGCACCTCACATTATGGGCAAAGGGACCTCAAAGCCCTAATGGCCAGCCCTCATCCAGCAGCTATGGCACTGGCATGAACATCAATTGCACTTTCTGCACTTTACACACTGGCCAAGCTATTCCACCATGGGAGGCAGTGCATACAGCAACAGGGCACCACACTGGCCAAGCTATTCTACCATGGGAGGCAGTGCATACAGCAACAGGGCACCTCACTGGCCAAGCTATTCGACCATGGGAGGCAGTGCACACAACAACAGGGCACCACACTGGCCAAGCTATTCGACCATGGGAGGCAGTGCACACAACAACAGGGCACCACACTGGCCAAGCTATTCGACCATGGGAGGCAGTGCACACAACAACAGGGCACCACACTGTACTTAGAGGCCGTCCTTTCTCTTGCAGGCCAAGCTGGCCCAGAATCTGAGAAGCCGGACTGTCACCGGGGGAGGCCGTCCCCAGTTCCAGCAGCTCAGTGCCCTGGAGGAGCGCGTGGGTCGACTCATGAGTGGCCGGCTGATTGGCCCCGTTGCATGTGGAGATGCCGACCCTGTGCTGGACCCAATGGTAAGGACATGACCTTTTGGACCTCTCTCGTTCCCCTTGCGCTTCAGATCTACATCCTTTGCCACTGTCCGACCAATGCGCTGAATGCCACCACTCATGCCTCCCTCGCTGACGCCCTGTCCTCACTCTAAAGCTACTCTTGTGCCTTCCTGCTTTTAGCTGGTGAGGAGGTGGTCCCTGAAGCTGCCAGTGACAGTCCCTCGGAAGAGGAGGACGAGGAGGAGCAAGAGGAAGGCGGCCCCTCGGGGGAACCCTCATCCGCGCCAGGGGATGGCAATGGAGGGGACACGTCTTCCCTGGAGGAGAGGCAGGGGGAAGTGTTGCAGGGGGGTGTAGCTCCTGTGCCCAGTGGCGTCGAGCCACGCGGGAAGGGTCGGGCAGCTCAGCGGCCTCCTCCCCAGAGGGGGGAAGTGTTGCAGGGGAGTGTAGCTCCTGTGCCCAGTGGCGTCCAGCCACGCGGGAAGGGTCGGGCAGCTCGGCTGCCTTCTCCCCAGAGGGGGGAAGTGTTGCAGGGGAGTGTAGTTGCTGGGCCCAGTGGCGTCCAGCCACGCGGGAAGGGTCGGGCAGCTCGGCTGCCTTCTCCCCAGAGGGGGAAGTGTTGCAGGGGAGTGTAGTTGCTGGGCCCAGTGGCGTCCAGCCACGCGGGAAGGTTCGGCCAGCTCGGCGACCTTCTCCCCAGAGGGAGAGTCCGGCATTCAGTCCGGAGATGGTCCTCGCCCAGGAGGTGCGCCTCCTCGATCAAATGTCGGCGGAGTCGGATCGCCGGCACACCGAGTTCATGGGGGTTGTGGCACGGTTGCCTGAGGCCATCGTGCCCCTGGCTCATAGTGTGTCTGATTTCGGGGCCTCACAGGCCAGGGGTTTCGAACAACTCGGGGCAGCACAGGCCAGGGGTCTCGAACAATTCGGGGCAGCACAGGACGCGAGTCGGGCCGAATTCAGGGCAGCACAGGACGCGAGTCGGGACGACTTCAGGGCAGCACAGGCAGCGAGTGGCCAGTTGATCAGTGGTGCCATGCAGTCACTGGCTGGTCTGATGCGGGCACAGACCAGGGCAGTACGGGCACTCACTGCTGCCACACTCGCTGTGTCAGGCAGGCATCGCCAGGGCACCCGCCGCGCTGCAGCAGCACAGTGGTCTGGCCTTCAGCAGATTGCTGCACTTGCTGCAGTGCCAGCCCGGCCGAGTGCCAGTGTCTCAGGCGAGCAGCGAGCGCCTGGCATCAGCCAGCTTGCCCCCATTGCTGCAGCCGCCACTGCCACTCCCCCAGCGAAGCTGCCACGAGCTGCTGGAGAGACTGATGCTGCCCAGCCACAGCTGCAGCAGTCAGCAGCCGGCCCCTCGAGGGCCAGAGCTCGTCTAGGCCGACCCCCAAGGGCATCTGTCGTCACGCAATGTGCCCCTCAGGAGCCTTCCCCCAGCCTTGCAGCACCCACAGGGCCCAGGTTGAGGCGGAGCAGCAGGTCGGCCAGGGGCCAGAAAAGGCTGGACAAGGACTCGCCCTCTCGGCACACAAAGTAGAGGGTGTTGCCAAATGTTTTTTTATATGGGGGTGGTTGTGTTGTCTATGGGGGGGGTTGTTTTGGTAAGGCCGAGGATGAAGGCCATTTGGATGGAAAAGTTTTGTTATTCCTCCCCAGGTTGTGGGAGTGAGTCATGTGTTTGACTGTTTTTTGGGGGTGTTGTCTGTTTTTGGGTTTCATGTGGGAAGGGCCCTGAGTTTGTTCAATAAAGCTTTTTCTTTATTCAGCTTGTCCATGTGTGATGTTTGAAGTGGTTGTTGCGTTAACCGGCTGAGGGCTTGCGGAGCGGCTGCATTCATGTCCCTTCATTGCCACAAGCCATTCCCTGACAGGGGGCCTAGAAGTGTCGTTCAATAAGCCGCCGATGGACGGCCCTTGGACCTTGTGGCTCCCTCCTGGGCTGGTACTCCTCCTCCTCCTCCTCCTCCTCCTCCTCATGGTCCTCCTGCTCCTCCTCCTGAAGTGGTGGTCCAACGTGAGGTGGCAGTGCCCGAGTCCTGCGGATAGCCAGGTTGTGCAACATGCAGCAAACGACGATGAACTGGGAGACTCTATCTGGCGAATACTGCAGAGATCCGCCGGAGCGATCCAGGCAGCGGAACCGTTGCTTGAGGACGCCAATCGTTTGCTCTATGATGTTCCTTGTGGCTTGATGGCTTTCGTTGTATGCCTCCTCAGCAGGGGTCCTGGGCGCACGGAGCAGGGTCATGAGCCATGTACACAAAGGATAGCCTTTGTCCCCGATAAGCCATCCTCTTGGGGGAGGCTGTGCCTGGAACATGTCAGCCACAGTAGTCTGGCGCAGGATAAATGCATCGTGGCTGCTGCCTGGAAAGCGGGCATTGACAGCTAGGATGCGCTGCCTGTTGTCACACACCAGCTGTACATTGAGGGAATGGTAGCCCTTCCGGTTGCGGTAATCCTTGGCATTGTCGATAGGTGCCAGCAAAGCCACATGCGTGCAGTCAATGGCGCCCTGCACCATGGGGAAGTCCGCGATCCTCGCAAATCCGACTGCACGCTGCTCCTGCCTCTCCAGGGTCATGGGGAAGGAGATGAATTGGTGTCTCCTTGTGAAAAGGGCATCGGTGACCTGCCGGATGCAGCGATGCAGGGCGAACTGGGATATGTTAGCTATGTCCCCAGCAGCGGCTTGGAAGGAGCCGCTTGCATAAAAGTTCAGAGCCACCGTGACCTTCACTTCCACCGACAGAGACGTCCTGCACATCAGCTGTGGACGCAGATCTCTGTGAAGCAGCTGGCAGATCTCTGCAACCACCGCCCTTCTGAAGCGCAGCCTCTTAACACACTGCGCGGCAATCATGGTGAGATAGGACACCTGCTGGCGGTATTCCCTGAGTGGGTAGGGCCTACGTTGCCGACGCCTGATGCCCCCTCTGCGTCTAGGCATGGCTGCCCCTCTCACACAGCGTCTGCGAGCCCTTCGCACATAATGCTGGAACTGAGGGTTGGAACCCCATGCAGCCCCCATAATATACTTGCAAACAATGAAATCACAATGAGGCAAATTTCCAAGCTCTGGCCAGAAGCCAAAAATACCTCTCCTCTTTTGGGCCAAATCAGTAAGGTCTCTTCCTTGGTCTCTGTCCAGAAATCCGTTGCACAAAAGTCATTGCAGCAAAATGGCTGGCCTTTATAGTTCAGTGTTATTGCCCTTTAATTAGCGCTCCCCGAGGCCCGCAGGGCCTCTGCTGCGTTCCACTTCACAGTTCTTAGCACCGCCACGCCCACATTGGGCGGGCGCGACTGAAGTTCCGGTTTGGGACGCACAAAGGGCGTTGCACGACGAAATGACGTCATAAGCTGCGCGCGCAGCTGAGCACGCGCAAACACTTTGCGCCGGCGCTAAATGTCTACTGAAGTTGGGCGTAGACGCAGATCGCTCTGCGCCCGGCCGCTAAGTGCCTAGCGCTCGAGATCTACTCCTCCTAAGGCACTAACGGCTGGCGCACGCAACTGAATTTCTAGGCCACTATTTTTTAACTTTGACCGTGCCCATTTCTCTGACATTCATTTAAATAATTAAGTGTATCCATGAAATGTAAACTACAAATCGATAATATGTGTCATTGGTATGGATTCAAAGGGGTGATTTTAATCCTGCCCATCCCACGGGCCCCAGGCGGGTGGGCAATTAAAATAGTCATGGCGACTCACCCCCTCTGAGCCTGCGGCCTTCCCATGGTTTGTATTTTAACCTGCTCTTTGTCACCAGGCGAGAAGGACACCCGTCGGAAGGTAGGAGGGTCCTTCTTTAAATATGCAGACCAGGTTCTGATGATGTTACCTGGGCCTGACTGCAATTTTAACCTGAGGCCTGCGCAGGGAAAGTATTGTGACTTCCCACCGCCCACCCCACCAATATTGTGACCCACCCCGCACCCTGCAGTCCATTTGACCCCATTCCCCCCCCCGCACCCAGATCATCGTGGTCCTGTTCCCCAGAACATCGTGGCTTCCCCCCCTCCACCCCACTCTGGGCCATTGTGGTTCCCCCACCAAAAGTCATCATGGTCCTACCCCCCAGGCCATCATGGCTCTATCGCTGCCCCCACCCCCCCCCGGGCTCTCACTGCCCCATCCCACTGCGAAATGGCACCCCCCAGGCTATCATGCCTCCCCTCCTCCCCGGCCGACCTGGTGGTAAGTGGATACGGGGCTAGAAGAGGCCCAAAAAGTCATTTTAAATTTGTTTTTGTTTCCTAGCTGTCCAGGCAAAGCAGGAGTGCTCCACCGGGCCCCACTGGCATCATCCGAGCGAGGGACTGCAAGGACGTCCACATCACCCGTGCCATAACAGGAGCTGACGACTGCTGGACAGACCACCGCCTAATCCATTCTGTTATCTCCATCAATGTAGCCCCAAAACAGCGGCAGCAACAGAAGCAATGCCACAGGAAAATCAACGCTGGAGCACTCAAAGACCCTGCTAAGAAAGCCCTATTCAGCCTGTGCCTCACAAACAACCTGATGACTCCCAGTGATTCAGAAACACAGAGGGCTGGGTTTTAATGCTGGAGGCGTGTAGGAGGCGGGATTACAACTTTTGGGGTTGTAGTCCCGCCTCCATCGAGTTGTGGCCAACCCATGCGATTTTCACGTGATTGACCTTGTTGAGCCAGCCCAACGGGCTCAGCAGGCCAATTAAGGGCCACCCGGCAACAGGTGATGTCACAGATTGACATTTCATCTGTCAAGAACTTTTGGCAGATGAAATATCAGTGTTTGACAGCTCTTTGAAGCTGTCAAACACTGACAGTCTGTACTCCAAGTTAATTCCTTCCTCTCAGGCTGATTTAGAGAGCTCTCCAGAACAAAAAGCTGAATGCTGCAACTTTTGACAGCTCGCGGCCATTCTGCTTTCTGTGCGGGTGAGATGAGGGACTCCTGAGACCTGAAGGAAAGAAGGCTGTAAATGTAAGAAAAGTTAAGTAAAATGTCTTTAAACACTTTACACACACCAAACACACTTACCTCTGCACACATGCACCCATCACTCACCTGAACAATGGACATCTGGAACCCTCCAAGCCCTTCAGCCCGACGGTCCGCCTCGCTAACTTGGCGTGGTTTGGAGCCGTCGGGAATCCCACACTTCAGCAATAAAAATAGGGATTAGGCTAAAAACTGCCTGTTAACAAGCAGTTAATTGGCATTAATCCCCTTCCCGCCTCGGGGAGGCGGCTCCCAGCACAGGTCGGGTATCCGCCTCCTTTGAAACTGGAATGGAGGTGGGTTGGGGGCGGGATGGGTTCGTGCCCCCCGATTTTGAGATTTTAACCCCCCACACGCCTCCAATCCCACCTCCACGGCCCAATGAAAATCCTGCCCAGAGTGTCCACAGCACCTGGTCTGCACTCAAGGCCTCCATAATGAGCACCTGTGAAGAGACGCTCGGTCACTCGACCAGGAAACACCAAACCTCGTTTGATGAGAATGACCAGGAGATGCAGGAGCTAATAAGTAGCAAGCGCAAGGCATTCCTGATCTGGAAACAGCAATAGAACTCGAGAGCAAGAAAGCAGCTCTCCAGACGCCTGAAGGCCAAGGTCCAACAAAAAACTTGTGACCTAAAGAACAGATGGTGGGTGGAGAAAGCGCAGGAGATCCAGCAGCTAGCTGACAACCACGATGTGCGTGGATACTTTAGCGCAGTCAAGACCACCTACTGCCCAAGCACCAAGGTCCTAGCCCACTGCGGGCCAAGAACTCATCAAGGACAGAGAGGCAGCCCGCTGGAAGGAGCACTTCGAAGATCCCCTTAACCGAGAATCTGTCTTCAACACGAGTGTCCTCAACTCCATCCCGCAGCATGCTACCCGCCACCACCTCAACACAAACTCAGCCCGGCATGAGATTGGAAAGGCCATCTGACAACTGAAGAACAAGTCCGATTGTGGTAATTACAGAGGAGTCTCCCTGCTGTCTGCCACAGGAATAATCATCGCAAGAATCCTCTTCAATTGCCTTCTCCCAGTGGCTGAAGAGTTCCTCTAGAGTCGCAATGCGGATTCTGCCCACTAAGGGGCACAATGGACATGATCTTCACCGCATGTCAACTACAAGAGAAATGCAGGGAACAGTACCGACCGCTGTACATGGCCTTCTTTAACCTCACAAAGGCCTTCGACAGCGTCAACCGTGAGGAATATAGAGTGTCCTCCTCAAATTCGGCTGCCCTCAAAAGTTTGTCACCATCTTCCGCCTGCTTCACGACTACATGCAAGCCGTGATCCTGACCAACGGATCCACTACAGACCCAATTCATGTACAGACCATGGTCAAGCAAAGCTGTGTCATCGCACCAACACTCTTCTCGGTCTTCCTGGCTGCAATGCTCCATCTCACCCTCAGTAAGCTCCCCGCAGGAGTGGAGCTAATCTACAGAACAAACGGGAAACTCTTCAACCTCCTTCGCCTCCAGACCAGATCCAAGGTCGTCCCATCCTCTGTCATTGAATTACAGTATGCAGATGACGCTTGCATCTGCGCACACTCTGAGGCCAAACTCCAAACCATCATCAACACCTTCACTGAAGCATACGAGACCATGGGCCTTACACTAAACATCCATAAGACAAAGGTCCTCTACCAATCTGCCCCTGCCACACAGTACTGCTCCCCAGTTATCAAAATCCATGGCGAGGCCTTGAACAACATGGACCACTTTCCATACCTCGGGAGCCTACTGTCAACAAGGGCAGACGTCGATGACAAAGTCCAACACTGCCTTCCATGTGCCAGTGCAGCCTTCGGTCACCTGAGGAAGAGAGTGCTTGAAGACCAGGACCTCAAACCCAGCACCAAGCTCATGGTCTACAGAGCAGCAGTGATACCCGCCCTTCTGTATGCTTCAGAGACATGGACCATGTACAGCAGGCACCTCAAAGCACTGGAGAAGTACCACCAATGCTGCCTCCGCAAGATCCTGCAAATCCATTGGCAGGATAGGCGCACCAATGTCAGTGTTCTCGCTCAGGCCAACATCCCCAGCATCGAAGCTCTGACCACGCTCAATCAGCTCCGATGGACGGGCCACATTGTCTGCATGCCCGATACGAGACTCCCAAAACAAGCACTCTACTTGGAGCTCCGACATGGCAAGAGAGTCCCAGGTGGGCAGAGGAAACGCTTCAAGGACACCCTTAAAGCCTCCTTGAAAAAGTACAACATCCCCACTGACACCTGGGAATCCCTGGCCCAAGACCGCACAAAGTGGAGGAGAAGCATCCGGGAAGGCGCCGAGCACCTCGAGTCATTTAGCCGGGAGCAAGCAGAAGCCAAGCGCAAACAGCGGAAGGAGCGCACGTCAACCCAAGCACCCCACCCACACGCCCCTTCAACCACCGTCTGCCCCACCTGTGACAGAGACTGTAGGTCCCGCATTGGACTCATCAGTCACCTGAGAACTCATTTTTAGTGTGGAAGCAAGTCATCCTCAGTTCCAAGGGACTGCCTAAGAAGAAGAAGAAGGAGACAGTGACCTTGTGATGACTTTCTCCCTTCATGGCCTCCATTTGCCATTTTCACCTTGTCTAGGGATTTTACGCATGACCCCACCTCACAGCCTCTCTGGTACTTCACATTAGCAATCCACAATTGCTCCTCTATGCTGCTGTCATTGATTAAATAACACTCTTTACAGTTTCAAGTCGGCAATCCAGTAATGGTGCATTTTAAGGGGTCAGCCATGGCTCAGTTGGCACTCTCACCTCTGAATCAGAATGTTGTGACTTTTAATTCTACTCCAGAGACTTGAGCACATTATCCAAACTAACACTCCAGTATATCACTGAAGTGCTGTCTTTCAGATGAGACATTAAAGCGAGGTCCTGTCTGTCCTCTCAGGTGGATGTTAAAGATCCCATAGCACTATTTCGAAGAAAAGCAGGAGAGCCCCGTGTCCTGGCCAATATTTATCTCTCAACGAACATCACCAAAACAGATGATCTGGTCATTGTCACATTGCTATTTGTGGGACCTTGCTGTGCACAAATTGGCTGCTGTGTTTCCTACAACAGTAACTACACATCAAAAAGTAGTTAATTTGCTGTAAAGCGCTTTGGACATATTGAGGTTGTGAAAGGCGCTATATAAATGCAAGTTTCTTTTTATTTGTAATCGTGGGTTCAATTTGTCCTGCTAAAGTTCAATTATTTGAAACCTAGAAATAAAAACCTGTTTTGCAGCAACTGGTGAAGATAATTTGCTTGTTAAGGAATCTAAGGAATACAAGCCGATTGAAAAATGGTATCAGCATAACACGCACTAATTCTAAGCATCATCAGAAAACAGACTAAAATTAGCATCTCGATTTCCTACTTATTCAACAGGAAAAGGAAAGAAGGCGTTGTCAACAGTGCTATTAAGCGGCACTTACTCACCAATAACCTGCTCACCGATGGTCAGTTTGGGATCTGCCAGAACCATTCGACTCCAGACCTCATTACAGCCTTGGTCCAAACATGGACAAAAAAGCTGAATTCCAGAGGTGAGGTGAGCATGACTGCCCTTGTCATCGAGGCAGCATTTGACTGAGTGCGGCATCAAGGAACCCTAGTAAAATAGAAATCAAAGGGAATCAGGGGGAAAACTCAGCACTGACTGAAGTCATTCCTAACACAAAGGAAGATGTTTGTAGTTATTGGAAGCCATTCATCTCAGCCCCAGGGCATCACTGCAGGAGTTCCTCAGGGCAGTGTCCAAGGCCCAACCATCTTCAGCTACTTCATCAATGACCTTCCCTCCATCATAAGGATAGTAGTGGGAATATTGCTAATGATGCACATTGTTCAGTTCCATTCACAACTCTTCAGATAATGAAGCAAGACCTAGAAAATATTCAGGCTTAGACTGATGAGTGGCAAGTAACATTCGTGCCACACAAGTGCCAGGCAATGACTGTCTCCCACAAGAGACAGTCTAACCACTTCTAACCATCGTTGAATCTCCCACCATTAACATCCTGGGAGTCACCGTTGACCAGAAACTTAACTGGACCAGCCACATAAATACTGTGGCTACAAGAGCAGGTCAGAGGCTAGGTATTTTGCAGCGAGTGTCTCACTTCCTGACTCCTCAAAGCCTTTCCACCATCTACAAGGCACAAGTCAGGAGTGTGATGGAATACTCTCCACTTGTCTGGATGAGTACAGCTCCAACAACACTCAAGAAGCTCGACACCATCCAGGACAAAACAGCCCACTTGATTGGCACCCCATCCACCACCTTAAACATTCACTCCCTCCACCACCGGCGTAATGTAGCTGCAGTGTGTACCATCTTCAAGATGCTCTGCAGCAACTTGCCAAGGCTTCTTCGGCAGCACCGCCCAAACCCACGACCTCTTCCACCTGGAAGGACAAGGGCACATGGGAACACCACCACCTCCAAGTTCCCCTCCAAGTCACACACCATCCTGACTTAGAAGTATATCGCGATCTTTCATCGTTGCTGAGTCAAAATCCTGGAACTCCCTACCTAAAAGCACTGTGGAAGCACCTTCACCACATGGACTGCAGCAGTTCAAGAAGGTGGCTCACCACCACCTTCTCAAGGGCAATTAGGGATGGGCAATAAATGCTGGCCTTGCCAGTGACACCCACATCCCATAAAAATGAATTTTAAAAAATTGCTGACCCCTCATTATTGATTCCTCAACCAGAAGAAATAGCCTTTCCCTATTTATCCCATCAATCACCATCATTATTGGTGAATGATAGTTGGCGCTCCGGTTACTGTCCAACATACCTCTTTAATTAGTGCAGGGACTTGAACCCTGGTGTAGTGTTACGGACTGTCCATGGTCGCTTTCATTGACTCGTTCCATACTACGGTTCTGCCACAGATTGCAGCTTGTGGACGCCATTGGCTACTTCAAGGATTAGCTCATCAGCCTTTTTGAAGGCTTTTCCTCCATAAAGGGTCCCACTCCCCTCCTCCAGGGGCTCATCCGTCCAAAGCTATTGGCACGTTCTGGAGGTGATTGGGTTACTGAAGCTGTGCTTGGCACTGGGTGCTGACCAGTCGCAGATAGTGCCATTGACTGTCATTATAGTTTGAACACCTGACCCAATGAACCATCAAAACCCTTCATAATTTAAAAAATCTCAATTAAATCCCCTCTTAGCATGTTTTTGCTCCAGTGGGAATAGTTCCAGTATATCTGAGTGTCTCAGCCCTGTTTAGAAAACAGCGAGTTGTGGTAAATGGTTGTTTTTCAGACTGGAGGATGGTAGACAGTGGTGTTCCCCAAGGGTCAATGCTGGGGCCACTGCTCTTTTTGATATATATAAATGACCTGGATATTGGAATACAGAGTAGAAATTTCTAAATTTGCCGATGACATCAAACTTGGGGGTGTGGCAAACAGTGATGATGATACCAATCGACTGCAACAGGACATAGAAAGGCTAGCAGAATGGGCAAACACATGGCAGATGGAATTTAATACAGAAAAGTGTGAGGTGATGCATTTTGGCAGAAGGAACTGAGAGAGGCAATATACATTTAATGACACAGTTTTAAAGAGTGTGCAGGGAGAGAGGGACCTGGGAGTTAATGTGCATAGGTTCCTGAAGGTGGCGGGACATATTGAGAAAGTGGTTAACAAAACATATGGGATCTTGGGTTTCATAAATAGAGGTATTGAGTACAAAAGTAGAGAAGTTATGCTGAACCTTTATAAAGCGCTGGTTAGGCCACAACTGGAGTATTGCGTCCAGTTCTGGTCACCACACTTTAGGAAGGACGTGAAGGTCCTTCAGAGGGTGCAGAGGAGATTTACCAGAATGGTTCCAGGGATGAGGGATCTTAGCTACAAGAACAGGTTGGAGAAGCTGGATTTTTTTTCATTACAGCAAAGGAGGTTGAGGGGTGATTTGATGGATGTGTACAAGATTATGGCGGGTTTGGATAGGCTAGACAGGGAAAGGCTGTTCCCACTAGTTAATGGTACAAGGACTAGGGGACACAGATTTAAGGTTTTGGCCAAGAGATACAGGGGGGACGTGAGGAAAATCTTTTTTACGCAGCGAGTGGTGATGACCTGGAACTCACTGCCGATGGAAGTGGTGGAAGAGGACACACTCAATGTTTTCAAGGGGAGACTGGATAGGCACTTGAGGGAAATAAACTTGCAGGGCTACGGGGATAGAGCGGGGGAATGGGACTGACTGGATTGCTCAACAGAGAGCTGGTATGGACTTGATGGGCTAAATGGCCTCCTTCTGTGCCGTTATTACTCTATGGCCTAGAAATTGAGTTGACGCCGCGCCAGGGCTTTAGCGCCGGAAATTTAGCGCCGGCGCTAATTCCCTTGCGCGCGCCAAAAATTCAGTAGCGCCGCGCCCAGACGGCTGCCGGCGCTACTGGCGGGCGTGAGCGCCTCCCAATGGGCGCTGAGTGCCGAATTGCGGCGCTAATCCGGCGCTGCGGCACCCGATGCAGTGCGGCAGGCTGGGGAAGTGCAGGCCTCCTCCTTCAGTTAAGGAGGAGCTGCCTGCACCCGCCCGCTGTCCGTTCAAATATTGAAAAAATGAGCCCGGCACCTCGGACAAGTGCCGGGCTTGCAGGCCAGACGCATCTGTTCCGCGGGGGGGGGGGTGGAGGAGTCCGGGGAGGGAGGTGCGGGCAGGCAGCCGACGGGAAAGCGGCCGGCCGCCGCGCGACCTTAATGCGCCGGCGCTAACTCGGGGAAGACTCGGTTGCCAGAGTCTTAGTTGCGGCTGCCACGGGCGAGGCGGCCGCAACTGAATTTCGGCGCTGGGGCCCGTCGTCATGGCAACCGGGACGCTGCGCACACCGATGACGTCATCGGTGCCGGCGCAGCGCTACCGGCTTAACGCCGACGGAAGGGCCCCACTCAATTTCCCAACTGGCCATAACTCCGGCGCTAGGCCCTCTAGCGCCTCAAATGCGGCGCTAAGGCTACTCAATTTCTAGGCCATTGACCTTGAAATCAAACTGTGGAATACTAGCGTGCAAATTGTAAATCCTCTTTTTTTCTTGGGGGCATTAACCTGTTTAAAATAAATGTCTAACTTCTCTGCTAAAATAACAGAGTGAGGGATTTCAGACAAACATGGTCAACATTTGGACATTGGTGCAAGGCCACAATGTTTCTGCAACTTCCACGCTCTAATTGAAGTAATTAATTGCACAAAGAAAATAAATGAATGCAGCCATCAACAGAATATGCAAAGCTTCAGCAGCAATAGTATACGTGAACTGCTTATTTTAAAGACTGCTTTTGAATCTTGTTTCTTTAAGATCTTTCCTTATGAAACAGTTTTTATGCGCCAGTAATGAAACGTGTTGTTGTGTTTGATCGAACTCGGCTTTGATCTAATGGGCACCTGTATGTTCGAAGAAGTTCAACAAAGCAAGGAACAAGTGAAGAGGGCTTAAACCATTTGAAGGGGATTGATTAAAGTGAAACATTTTTTTATATTCTCAATAGCCTTCCTTTCATCACACTCTACTGCACCATGATCCCATGTTGACAATTAACTGATGCTTCTTATCTAACCTGTTGCTCTTTGATCAGCATATATTTCCTGCAAATGCAAATATATTTAGATCTGAGGGCAGTTTCAAGTGGAGATTCAGCTCATGAATGGAAACATTTATGATGACTGACACTTGCTACTTTTCATCAAAATCTCTGTTCTTGCAGTTAGTGTTTCACAGTATGAAAAGTTCCATTTGATTTTGTTTTTAAAAAGGGAAGCATTGCTTTTGAGAAGAGTGCACATTATGAGTTTCATTATATTTTCCTACATGCGTAATCATTCGAGCATTCAACTTGAGGTAAAATACTACGTGGAACGAAAGATGTGTCCCACGTGTTTAAGGGCGCGGTTTTCACTCTCTCGCTAATTTGATTCTTTTTATAGGGTAATAAGAAATGCTTCAGGAAGCCTTAAGTTTGTGTATGAAAAAAGGGAACGTACTTCATTAGATTTTGGGTGATTTTAAGTTTAATGAGTTTGCATTACATTCCTCCTCACCGTTTCAGTGACGGTTTAACTTGTGTGAAATAAATGGGCTTATGCCTGCATTAAAATGGCGAACAGAAGAGGTTAAAGGGTTAATTTGCTGAAACCAACTGCCATGAGGGGCTCTCATCTGTTGGCAGTCCTGAGCGGAAATTCTGGCACATTAATACTGGCGATAATTTTCTCACCATTCGTTTTAATGGTCAGAGAGCCAGCAGCAGTGTGCATTCAAATTATCGATTTGCCCTTCAGGCGAGTGAAGTAATAATGTATTTTCTGCATCTTTGAATGCATCTTCATGGCAATAGAATGATTTGCATTAAAAATTGAAAAACTTCCACGAGTGCAGTGTCTTAAACATTCTGTGACAAATGTGCATAAATGGCATCAAACTTTAATTCTCGTGAATAAAGAGGGACTTAAAGAAGGAATATGGTTAAAGTTCAGCGATTTCCTGGGGCCCCGATTGTTTATGCTGATTTCCACATTCGGGTTTAAAATTCCCGCATAAAAACAGAAAATGCTGGAAATACTCAGCAGGTCAGGCAGCATCTGTAGAGAGAGAGAAACAGAGTTAACGTTTCAGGTCGATGACCCTTCATCAGAACTGCAGTTCTCTGATGAAGGGTCATCAACCTGAAATGTTAACTCTGTTTCTCTCTCTACAGATGCTGCCTGACCTGCTGAGTATTTCATAAGAACATAAGAACATAAGAAATAGGAGCAGGAGTAGGCCAATCGGCCCCTCGAGCCTGCTCCGCCATTCAATAAGATCATGGCTGATCTGGTCCTAACCGCCAATCCACTATCACAGAACCATTTCCTGAATCTAACAGAATTAGACACACGAAATAGGAGCAGGATCAGGCTACACGGCCCCTGGGCCCGCTCCGCTACCCACAGGGCCATGACCGATCCGAACCTAGACTCATGTCCAAATTCCTGCCCGCTCCCCGTAACCCTTAATTACCTTTACTTCTAGGAAACTGTCTATTTCTGTTTTAAATTTATGTAATGATGTAGCTTCTACAGCTTTTTGGGGCAGCATATTCCATGGACCTACCACCCTCTGAGTGAAGTAGTTCCTCCTAATCTCAGTTTTGAAAGAGCAGCCCCTTATTCTAAGACTATGCCCCCTAGTTCTAGTTTCACCCATCATCGGGAACATCTTCCCCGCATCCACCCGATCCAACCCCTTCACAATCTTATATGTTTCAATAAGATCGCCTCTCATTCTTCTGAACTCCAATGAGTAGAATTCCAATCTACTCAACCTCTCCTCATATGTCCATCCCCTCATCCCCGGGATTAACCGAGTGAACCTTCTTTGTACTGACTCGAGAGCAAGTATGTCCTTTCTTAAGTATGGACACCAAAACTGTATGCAGTATTCCAGGTGGGTCTCACCAATACCTTGTACAACTGAAGCAATACCTCCCTAGTTTTATATTCTATCCCCCTAGCAATGAAAGCCAACATTCCATTGGCCTTTTTAATCACTTGCTGCGCCTGCATACTAACCTTTTGAGTTTCGTGCACCAGGACCCCCAGATCCCTTTGTACTTCAGTACTTTCCAGTTTCTTGCCATTAAGATAATAACTTGCTCTACGATTTTTCCTGCCAAAGTGCATAACCTCACACTTTCCAGCATTGTATTCCATCTGCCAAATCTCTGCCCACTTACTTAGCCTGTCGATGTCCCCTTGCAGGTTTTTTATGTCCTCCTCACTCACTACTTTCCCTCCCATCTTAGTATCATCTGCAAACTTTGATATTTTACACTCGGTCCCCTCCTCCAAATCGTTAATATAGATTGTAAAGAGTTGGGGACCCAGCACTAGTTACTGATTGCCAGTCTGAGAATGAACCATTTATCCCAACTCTCTGCCTTCTGTTAGATAGCTAATCCTCTATCCATGCCAGAATATTACCCCCAATCCCGTGATTTTTTATCTTAAGCAATAATCTTTTGTGTGGCACCTTGTCAACTGCCTTTTGGAAGTCTAAATACACTACGTCCACTGGTTTCCCTTTATCCACCCTATACGTTACTTCCTCAAAGAACTCCAGCAAATTTGTCAAACATGACTTCCCCTTCATAAAACCATGCTGACTTTGTCCTATTAAATTATGATTATCCAAATGTCCTGTTACTGTCTCCTTAATAATGGACTCCAAAATGTTACCTACCACAGATGTTAGGCTAACCGGTCTATAGTTTCTAGCCTTCTGTCTACTGCCCTTTTTAAATAAAGGTGTTAGCATTTTCTGTTTTTATTTCAGATTTCCAGCATCTGCAGTATTTTGCTTTTGTATTAATATTCTGGCAGATGCTAATGAGATTCCCAGGAATTTTTGGTGGAACTTGCTGTTGGGAAGATCAGCCCAAATTTCAGCATAACCTGCCGGTTTCACAATTTCATCAAATTCCGGGCCGTTAAACAGTAATTTCGAGGCTGCAATGCGAATGCTACAATAGTAATATTTTGGAAATGTTTTCATTAAATAAGAATGGTGTGCCGTAAGCACTTAATCCAAGGTAGGGAGAACCTGCCTGTAACTACCGCGTACTGAGTTAAGGTACTATGGTTTAGGAGAACTATGAGTTTCATGCTGCCAGAAATGGTGATTTTTAAAAAATCTCAGCACCAAGAGAGAAATGATCTGGAACAAGTTTCCATCACATGCAGTGAGCGCAGATTCACTGCAAGCATTTGTAAGGGAACTGTATGAGTTCCTGAGTGAGGCCAACATAACCTCATATATAGAACATAGGTGGGTACTGAGGGGGTGTATCCTCAGTCTCCTGGAACTTGCTTGATCGAAGAACAGGGAGGAATTTTCAGTGATTTTTTTCCCCCAAAATTGGCCTAAGTTTTCTTCATTGAACTATATAGAATCTGCAGCACAGAAACTGCCATTCGGCCCAACTGGTCTATGCTGGTGTTTATACTCCGCACGAGCCTCCTCTTACACTAACTGCTTCTTCCCACCCTGCCCTCGTATCCCTCTATTCCTTTCTTTCTCATGTGTGCAATAAGCCTCCCCTTAAATCCATCAATGCTTCAGCCACTCAATGTGGCAGCGAGTTCCTCATTCTCATCACTCTCTGCATAAAGAAAATGGCTCTCTTTCTTTCCTCTCCCCAGAAATAATGTTGCTGCTGGATGGAGCTAAGGGGCAGATAGGGGTGATAGTGTGTAGAAGTCATACCATGACAGTATGGGACAGGCTCGATGGTCCTGCCGGTCTTTTCCTGTCCTTCATTTTAGCACGTTCATAAGTACCAACATAACAATTCCACCAAATATGTTTTTCCACTTAATATTAGAAAGTATCTAATGGGTGGGAAAAAAACCCTGGAAGAGGTGAGTATCATTTTCATCTGTAACTCATGCACAAGTAAGGTGATGACACTTTTACAATGTTTTGATGTTTTGCACTGAGTTGGAGAACTATGCCAATAATTCTCCGGTGCTGACGACGCCCATTAAGTCTACCTTCCTACCAGTTTACTTTGTTCCTGTAGTGGCTGAGTAGTTTCTGTGAAGAATATGTTGGAACAGTCCAGGGAAATTATTGACAAATGTACGTTGAGCTTCAACTTGCTGAAGGTGTGCTGATGTCACTGGAAGATCATGACTACATTGCATGTCTTTGAGTTGCTACTAAAAATGCGCTGTATGTTTGAAAAAAATTATGTTGCAAAAATATTACTATTACCATTGGACTAAAAATGATCTTTTTCTTTTCTTCTGAGATCGCAATGTAGTAAAGATCCTATTTAAATTGTACCTGGGTTTCCATGAAGTACCAGGACCAGACAGAATGCTTGTACGAAGAGTAGGCGGAGAAAAAAAAAGTTAAAGGTAGAGGTCAAGATTCTTTCATGGTATCTTTGTGAAACTCATGGACACCAGAAGATTTAAAAATAGTTCCTGCTATTGCAGCTTTTAAAAGAATTTGAATTTTGAGCATGGGAATTATAGCTTGAGAACCATTGTGAGCAGAATGTTAGATGATTCAAAAAGAAGCAATCAAAGAGCATCCAGCAAGACTAAAGAATTTTTGCAAGCCAAGTTGATCCAAATAAATTTGCTGTTACTCTACGAGGTGGCAATATAATTATTGGATTGTGGTTATATTGGTATTCAGAAAGTGCTTGATAAGGTCTCACATGCAAATTGTAGCAAAGTTCACAGAGGAAGGTGTAAATTGGAAAAAGAATTACTAGATATTTAGAAGCAGAATCTAGTTAACAATCGCAATAAATGATGAAAGTATAATCCAACTGCATGACACCATATCAGTTGTGGCTCAGTGGTAACACGCTCCCCTCTGAGTCAGAAGGTTGTGGGTTCAGGCCCCACTCCAGAGAATTGAGTATAAATTCTTGTTTATCTCTCCTGCAACCTTTTTATCCAACCATTGGTGGTGTAGTTTTCAACCTCCACGGCCCTGTTTTCTGATCCTCTTTGTTTAAACCCCTCTGCCCTTACACTTTCCACCCTTAAAAATCTTCTCCACGTCTATATTTTATCCAAGCTTTCAATCACCTCTCCTAACTCTCACACCTTGACTCAGTAACTCCACTTTATTCCTTGTATTTATTTATTTTTTAAGGGACAGGACAGATTAGCAGCTAAACATCATACCCTGGAGTTTCCTCCACACTTGCGCCCAGATATACCCGTAATCTGGGCGCAAAACAATTTTGCGGTTTAAAAGAACTTTGGGCGTAAGTGAGTGACGCACATAACTACAATACGCCCAAGACTCTGGGATCTTTTACATCCATCCATCAAACCCTTGGTCCGAACGAATCTCCACCCACAAAACTGGCCACGTCCCTGACTCTCAAATCCGAGTATACTCCAATTGTGCTTGTTCGGGGGAATCTCAACATTGTGACCAGATTTTCAGACACAGTGGGAAACAATCATTTTTCTGGTCTTTTAAGTGCAAGTTATTAAGCATTATCCTCACTTCTCTGTTTAATGCACTTTTTCTGGCAAGGTATGAGTCTCATTAAAAGTTGAAAAGCTACCCCGGATTGCAGGTTAATAAACATGCTGTGCCTGATGTGCAAGAATGATGAATAAATGAGTTGAAACTTTTTAAATTTCAGACTCAAAAGAAGGAATATACTGGTGTGGGTTTACCTGGGCCCCGATTGTACAGCCTGATTTATATCCATTTATGCCCATTTTGAGTTTGGGCGTATTGTGATGAGATTGGGAGAATACTTGGACGTTTTTTGACATTGGCAAAATTGGTGTAATTTCGAGTGCAATTTCCGGATTGCGCCCATGGAGGAAACTCCAAGCCCTGTGACCGTGCTCTAGACCTCTGACTATCCCCGAGAAACCCCAACAGGAGATTGCATGTTGAGTAACTAAATGCCCCTTTTTTTTAACCCTCCTTTTTAAAGCTGGCAAAACTTTAAATGAACGTAATGGATATTGTTTATTTAAGCTTAATGCCCTGTTCCATCCTATTTGTAATGATTTCATTATCTACTTCATCTACAGTTTTGTACAGGCAATTTTAGCAATGTCATGCTGATTAGTTTTGTTAGTAGCAGCTCCTATTATATAAAAATAAACCAAGCTGCAGATATATCATTCCAACACATCTTGCAACTGTTAAATGATAGAGATAAATCAATTTACAAAAACTGATTATTATTGACTCTAGAAATTGGGATAATTTATTAATAAAAAACAAAATTAAAACAGACATCAAGATGTGTTGATGAAATCAGTATCAGGTTGAATTTGAATTAATTGTAAAATTGCCTTCAAACAGCATCTTGTTCTGCGTTGGTATTAATTGGATTCTGGAAACTGCGCATTCACAAAGTAATATTAATAATTGGGCCAGAACTTCAGGTCCCGCCGGATGAGTACACGCTGGGTACGCACACGTAGGGCCAACAAAAGTGCTGGTTTCGTGCATGCACTGCACATGCGTGGGAAGCCGAAGCTTCCGTTCCCTTAAAGGAAGGGGTTCACAGGTCGAACGCGTGCGCTGGAGAGGCAGCGCGTACGCCTGGAACTTCTGTTTTTTTTCCAGGTTTTTCCGGGAGGGTAAGTCTCCAGCAGCTACGCTTTTAAAAAGCAGTCGCAAGGCCTGCTTTTAACAAGGTAAGTGGTGAATTAAGTAAAATTAAAACATTTTTTCCACAGGTTTATTATTTTTAAATACATTAAAGAAAGGTAAGTTGATTTTTAGCCCCGTTAAAAACTGTAATTAATTTTTTCAAAAATTTAAATTATTGTTTAAAATAGTTATTTTATGTAATTTATAGTTATTTTAAAAATGTGATTTTTAAAAAATGTATTTGAAGTTTTAGATATGTTTTGGGGCCGATCTCTAATTCATAGATTTGATAGGTCTTCCTGTCAAATCTATGAGTAGAGATTCCCTGCTACGATTGGCTCTCATGGCCCACGTGATCCCAGGGGATGCTTCGAACTAACTGCGACCCTGGGATACGCAAGCACTGCGCGCCGGCAGTTGGAGGAGGCCCAGGATCGGAATCCCACGCGGGCCTACAGCACAATGGCCGGCGCACTAGGTAAGTGCAGGTCGGGGACTTGCACCTGCGGGAAGCCTCCGACCTGAATTTCTGGCCCATAATAATACCTGTGGTCAATGATAATCAATTGCAGAAGCAGTTATAATGTCAGTCACTACTGAGAGCAGTACAGTGTGGATTCAGTTCCTTGCAATGACTCTTGCACATGTTATTTGAGGCCCTCAGTTGGTAGCACTCTCACCTCTGGTTGTGGGTTCAAGTCCAACTCCAGGGACTTTAGCACAAAATCTAGGCTGACACTCCAGTACAGTCCTGAGGGAGTGCTGCACTGTCGAAGGTGTCGTCTGTCGGATGAGATGTTAAACTGCTCAGATGGACGTAAAAGATCCCACAACACTATTTTGAAGAGCAGGGGAGTTCTATTCCCGGTGTCCTGGCCAATAGTTAGCCCTCAACCAACATCACTAAAAAACAGATTATCTAGTCACAGTGACTACACTTCAAAAGTACTTCATTGGTTGTAAAGCGCTTTGAGATGTCCTGAGGTCATGAAAGGTGCTATATACATGCAAATCTTTTTTATTATCTCTGGGAGCTTGCTGTGTGCAAATTGGCTGCTGAGCTTTTTTCTTCAAAAGTACTTAATTGGCTGTAAAGCACTTTGAGACATCCTGAGTGTTGTGTATGTAACCTGTTCCACCTTAAGAGAGCTTAAGCCTGTTCCACCTTAAGAGATGTACTACTTTCTCAGGCTGCTGTAGACGTAATACCGGGGGTGAACACACCGGTATATAAGCACTGTGCAGTAATCTTGTATTCAGTATAGTCCCTACCTCCAACCAGTAAAGACCTGTTTTTATTGTTACTCATTAGTCTGTGTCTTAATTAACTAAATAATTCACAGACTTAACACTGGCGACGAGTCAGGTTCTTACCCTGCGGCAGTTATTCCACGGCGGTTGAAGAGAGGTTTCAAACCACACCACCCCACTGGAAGCGACAGGCATTAGGACCCTGAAGCCTCCATCAGCTTGTGAACCGGAGTAGAAGACAGGGCTGGGGAAGACAGGTACAGGGCGATAGCGATCGGCAGATAAGGGCCGGGCCGCTTTGAAGTGAGGGGCGCAGCCGGGCCATCGATCGCAACCACCGATAAGGGCCGCACTCGGGCTGAAAGGGCAGCGGCTGCAGAAATTGAAGGCGCGAGAGCCGCGGTGCACAGCGCGGGCCATCGATCGCGATCGGGAGATAAGGGCTTTGGAGTGCGAGGCGCAGCCGGGCCATCGATCGCATCCGCTGATAAGGGCCGCACTCGGGCGATCGCGGCGAAGATAAGGGCCGCACTCGGGGGCTGAAGGGAGACGGCGTCGGGGGACGGGTGAAGACCGCCAAACGCGGGAAAACCGCCATTTTGTGGGCGGAGGACGACGGCAAGAGCGGGAAGCCGCCATCTTTGATAACAAGTACAGAAAATAAAATCTGAGAAATTGCAAATCTACAATGCCTAAACACGGGAATATTAGCACCTTTGATAGTGACCTCGAAGATTGGGCCATATATGTTGAAAGAGTAAAAAATTA
The DNA here is from genome assembly GCF_052327205.1 of Somniosus microcephalus. NCBI lineage: Eukaryota > Metazoa > Chordata > Chondrichthyes > Squaliformes > Somniosidae > Somniosus > Somniosus microcephalus. The sequence continues at coordinate 345,778,356 of NC_140987.1, forward strand.
TTGTAAGGCCAATAAAATTCGTGACCAAGATAAAGCTCTAACATTATTAAATTTAATGGGTGCGAAGACATACGGGCAATTGAAACACCTGTTATCACCAGATGAACCGGCGGATAAGGCGTTCGATGAGATTGTTACTGTCCTGAAAGATCATCTAAACCCCACGCCGCTGATGCTAGCGGAACGATTTAAATTTTATGACAGAAGGCAGCTACAGCATGAAAGCAATGCTGAATATTTGCTAGAATTGCGTAAATTAGCGAAATATTGCCAGTTTGGAATGGGACTGACAGATGCACTACGAGACAAATTTGTGTGTGGTTTATTTAAACAGGATACACAAAAGCGACTGCTCGAGGAGAATGAGCTGACGCTTGAGAAGGCGGTCACTATGGCAGCAGCACACGAAGCCGCAGCGAGAGGCACGGCAGTAATGCAGCTACGGTCACCGGAGCTCAGTGCACACAAATTGGGTGTGAGTTCTGGCAAATGTTATCGTTGTGGAAAGACAACGCATGATCAGAACCAGTGTTGGTTTAAAAACCAAGAATGTAGAACTTGTGGTAGGCTTGGACACATAGCTAGAGTATGCAGGTCAGGGAAGAAGACCAGCAACAAGAAGTCACCGCAAGGAAAATACGCAAAGGTACACAAGGTGACCGAACAGGAGTCCGATTCAGACGCAAGCTGTAATGAACTGGCTAGCTTAAGAGTACTCAACGCTGGTAAGGGTGCAGACCTCCAGACAATTTGGGTCACTCTTCAGATAGAAGGAGTCCAAGTAAAACTGGAATTGGACACTGGATCGGCATTGACGGTCATAAATAAGAAAGATTACGGAAAGTTATTCCAACATATTCCCCTACAGGATACGGGGATTATATTGAAAACATACACGGGGCAAAGAGTGTACCCCATCGGGAAAATAGAGGTTGCAGTGGTCCACAAGGGCGAAGACAGTCAAATAATGGACTTATATGTGATATCTGAAGGAGGTCCTCCACTACTAGGACGGGAGTGGATTAGGAAAATGAATATGGACTGGCATTTCCTACAAACAATAACGAGTGAGAACTCGGTGAAGATAGTCGGCCCAGACTCTGGAACGGATGATGGTAAGCCCAACTCAGGTGCAAAAGACAAAGTTTCAGCACAGAATTCCACTGAGCAACAACAACATAGTTTAACTGTGGATTCTGAGTCTGGCAAGTCTACTGATGTGCCCATTTCTGAGGGACACCGGGCTCGAACTCAACTCCATTTCAAACTACAACAGCAATTAGAACAAATGCTTCGCCGTTTTGAGCAAGAGTTGAATGCAACGAAAGAGTTCTTTGATATAGAGTTGGAGAATCTGGAAAGACAACAGAAGCAGCTGATGGAGAAAATGGAGCAGGAGCACACAAAACGTCTGATGTCAGAGGAGTTAACGGTCAGCCAACTCCTGCATATGCTGAAGGACAGGACTCTGAAATGGGAAAAACTTGAACGCGAACTTCAATATTCAAACGAAAGGGGTTCGGAGCTCTCAAAGGTTATTGGAAGAGCTGAGGTGGCAACACAGACTGAGATGACTGCAACAGAGCAGCCCTTGGATGCCAAAAGTACGCTGACTCACGTCAACGTAGAACAACAGACTGCTGAAACAGCTGCTCCGGTAGGGGGATTGAATAGTCCGATCAATCAATCTCCAAAAGAAGTTGAAGTAGTAAAATCTCAAATGAGGTCATTAGTAAACGACTTGCTGAAAGCCCAGAAAAAGCTGGATGAAGAGGTACGCATGAAGAAGTCTCTTCAGGAAAGATGTCTGGACTTGGAACAAAAGCTGGCTAACGCCCAGCTGGGTATGGAGGAAATAGAAGACCCTCTCGCTGGCCTAGATCAGGACGACACCGAATATTACCATGACCTATTGAGTGACACTGAATATTATAGTGACCTGGTCTGCCCAGCTTGTGATGAAAACTCCCAAAGTGCAGAAACCATGATGAATCACAAAAAGTCTAAGAAACACCGGGAGATGGTGGTGCTACTACTGAAAAAGGAGGAAGAGAAGGAGAAACTTTGCATGCAGCTGGCAGCTGACAGTGGAGCCCAGAGAGGATCCAAGAAGCAGAAAAGGAAAAGTCGAAACAGAAGATGACCCATCTGAACCATTATCACCTCTACCAGATCACACACGTGGTCCCTCCGAACGGAGCCAAATCAGTTCGGAAGTTCAAGCTGTTAAATCCATGAAAGGACTATTGAATGAGTAACGTGAACCGACTACACCACAGAGATTGAATCTGTGAACTGTTTTCCGCAGAGACTGAATCTGTGGTCTGTTTTGACATGAAGTTATATATGTATATATGTTATTATGTTACGTTAAACATGAAGTTATATATGTATATCTGTTATTACGTTAGGTTAAATGGGGGGATGACTATAAAGCTAAGAAGGGAGGAGTGTTGTGTATGTAACCTGTTCCACCTTAAGAGAGCTTAAGCCTGTTCCACCTTAAGAGATGTACTACTTTCTCAGGCTGCTGTAGACGTAATACCGGGGGTGAACACACCGGTATATAAGCACTGTGCAGTAATCTTGTATTCAGTATAGTCCCTACCTCCAACCAGTAAAGACCTGTTTTTATTGTTACTCATTAGTCTGTGTCTTAATTAACTAAATAATTCACAGACTTAACACTGAGGTCATGAATGGCTCTATATAAATGCCAGTTCTTTCTTTTCTCTTTTCTGAGAGCACTAGGACAGAGGTTAACTTGTTTCGTTGTTTGGCCTCAGTCGTTTATCCTGTTTTAATGTTAGCCACTTTTCTGGATTGGCTGGAATAGGATCTACAGTCACAAAAGTACATGCAATCTCTAGGGGGAAAATACTACCTTGGTGAATCTTACTTAGTATAATATTTACTTACAGCTATACATGTGCTATGATTGCTCAAACACATCTTGAACATGTTTTTGCTTGAACACGAATTGCAATCTGTCCCGCTACAAGTTTGCATTGTCAGTGACTGATGTACTGCATGAGCACAATTAGCCAATTTGTGTTGTGATACTTTGTTTGACTGGCTTTTGGAAATCCTCCTCAGACACATTTACTGTCCGCGCACAATTTTCTGAGTTAATCATGCAGAAATATGCTAAAGTCTCCAGGGTTTCCAAGATAATGAGATTTTACTGTACACTCTCGAGGGTTTGTGTGTGTGGGGGTGTCGATGAATAAATTTGCTCTGTACAACAGGGATGGGGGGGGGAGAGGTATGTTTTCACCCTATACAATTGCTAATTGTACATCTTCCTTGGTCCAAAATATTTGATGCATACAGTTAATTATTTGAAAATGCGAGCTGTTCATTTATAATAATCATGGCAATTTATCAGGCAGGAACAACAAGCAATAATATTATTAACATATTAGAAAACTATAGCTTGGTCATAGTATCGACTTACTGTGTATTTTGGAATCTTCATCAGGGAAGGATCATTCTCACGCCAAATATGTTTGAGCTTACCTCTGACAGAATGCTTGTGTTGGCAGTGGAAAGGCAATGAGGTTTATTACATTGAGCAGAAATGTTAAGATATGGTTAGCGCTTTCCTCGCCTAGGCTCTGCTTGCTTTTTGCATTTTATTATCAGTGTACAGGGAATCGTATTATATTTCACATTGCTCAGTATAAAATCTGCTTCTCTGATTGAGGTTTCAAAGTGGCTTCATAGTGGAAGAAACAACACTTCAGAGACACTGCCGTATTATAGGGTGAAGTCATAACTCTATCTCAATTAACTCACATTTTCTGTCAACATTTTTGGAAGTCATTCTTGGGATATGGGCATCGTTGGCAAGGTCGGCATTTATTGCCCATCCCTATTTGGTACAACTGAGGGGCTTGCTGGGCCGCTTCACGTGGCAGTTAAGATTCAACCACGATGGTGTGGGACTGGAGTCGCATAAAGGTCAGACCGGGTAAGGACAACAGGTTTCCTTCCCTAAAGGATGTTAGTCCACCAATTGGGTTTTATGACAATCCGACACCTTTGTGCTCTTTATCATGTAGGGTCCATTTATTTGATCATGACCTTGGGTCCTACAATTGACCTTTGTTGGTGAGTCTGGTGAGCACAGTTATAGCAGGTGATCACCTAAAGTTGTCCACAAACCAACTAGATCATCAAGAATTCAGCACTTGAACTTGAAATTCTGAGAGGTTAAAAAACATAGGCCGCAATTTTGTCGGCGCTCAGCGGGTGGTGGGTGGTGGCGGGTCAGCTGTGAAATTTAAAATGATTGACAGCGGGTTGGAAACGCGCTCACCTGCTTTTCCTGATGTCGGGTCTGCCAGCGCTGAGCAGACCTGAAAGGCAGTGGCGGGAGACCCAATTCAAATCATTAGTGGCTTGTTTACAGCCACATAACAATGCTTCTTTACCCCAGATTTCAGAATTTGACAGGTCGCCCTACAGTTTCCCGCTGTGCCTAGACTTCGTCTGTGAAGCTGAGGGGGGAGCTCAGTGACCATTGAATCAACTGCTGAGTGGACAGCTTCAAATATCAAGTCAAAGCACCCAGCTGATTGAGAATGTTCCCTTAAACAGTAGCTTCTCTAAGCTGCATTTCCACTACAGGTTCAGAATGCTGAAAGTCTTTACACAAGTCTCCATCTAGTCTGACCTCATTGCCTCTCCCACCATTGACAGATCGCTTCTGTCATCTCTACTTCACCTGCCATCTATTCCATCAGCATGGGTGCGCATTATACTCTTTTACCTTGGTACTCAGAATCTAACCACGATCAGCCCCTACACCAGCATCACCAGGCACACCAGCATCACCAGGCACACCAGCAACACCAACAAACACACCAAGCTTCTTCGCAATCACCTGATGCTGCACAGGACAGAGGGCATCAGCGCCCAACTACATTGCTGCCAGGGAGGCCAGGGATGGCCGCACCATGGCCAGATTTACTTCACTTGATGCTGTACACCCTGGCTGCCACATGATGTGCCAGGTTGGCACCATCCCACAACAGCATCATAAAGCATCCCTGCAATGTCTAAGCCATTCCTTTCACCCTCATCACCATTGCGGGGGTACTGTTAAGTCTCACCATTCACTGCAACTCACTAAGCCAGTTCCAAAGGTGCACACAAATCTGTCCAAGAATGCAAAGTGCTGAAAATAAAGATTTCAATGTTTGACAGCACATTAACATAACCTTCACATGAACATAGGCTAAAACACACAAGTGCCTACCCTTGTGTGTTGTTAGTTGGTATGATTGGACTAGGATGAGGGTGAGTGTGAGGGGTGGCTAGTGAGATGGGGAAGTGATAATGTAGATAGAGAGGGATGGGTGGAGGTGCAAAGTAAGTTGGTGTGAGTAAGGATGTGCAGGAGTATGGTAGGGTTGGCAGAGTGATGGGGATGTGATGAGTGGCACAGCAGGATGAGGTTGAGTGTGGCTTTGCAGTAACATTTCATGATCTACTGAGATCACTGAAAGGTTTGTGCCACTGCAGCACCTCAATGCTGTAGAACACTGACAGCACAAATGTCAAAGTAAACTTGTGCACGGTCCCTTTAAGGAAACCAGCTGATGATGCATCATCAAATGATGTCATTAGACCCGCTTCCTTCAATTGGCTGGCAAACTCACTGGGCGGGCTTAACAAGTCCAATCAGGGGAAAGTCATATCAGAGACCGGGTTGGAGACAGGAGCGGGGCCGAGACCTGCCACCGATGTTGCCCGCCACAGACCCGCCGAGGTAGGGAAAATCGCGGCCATAGTTACCTGAATTTGAATTTGGGAATTGGGTTTCCAAATGTGACACAGGCAACTTGTACAACATTTTACACTTTCAGCTGTGTAAATGCTTCATCTATCGCACAACACACAATCAGATTTTGCAGTCACTTCGCTACTTGAATTTTCCTTTTAGTACATATTTTCACTGGTCATTGTAACATGCTAATATTTTTGACAAAATATGAATTCAGGTTGAAAACTACTCTTCGCTCAGATGTAAAATTATGAAGGGATGGGACAGAGCAGATAGAATCAGACTGTTTCGGGTCGCTGAGGGGTCACAAACAATGGCCCTATGTCAACATTCAAGATTAGATTGGATAGGTCGATGAAGGAAAAGGGGTTGAAGGAATATGGCAACAGGGCGGGTAAATGGGATTAGAACTATATGATTGTGTGGAGGCTAAATGCAGACATGACTGATTGGGCCGAATGGCCTGTTTCCGTGTTTTAACTTCTATATATGTGTTTCAGTTTCTATGTTTTAATCTCAATCAGCCATCAAATTTGGAGCTGGCAAAAATCACTTGAAACGCTTGGTTCAAGTAGGATAAAATCTTGAAGAAAAGCATAGATTTGTCAGGTAATATTAAAGCAGAACAAGGTTCCAGTCCCTATGAATTTTGCCCTGCACACATTGCTACACTCATGGCTATTGTCACAGTGCATGTCACGATCAGCAGTTTCCAGTCATGGGCCAACTAGCAACAGTGGATGAGCAAAGAAAAAAGGCAGCTCCACGGTAACCATTTTAACAAAATAGGTACATAGAAACAGAGGGGGAAAAATTCTACCTTAGCGCCTCCCGTTAGCACCAGCAGATGGCACTAATGGGGTACTAGAGTATTATCGCTGAGGCGAGGCGAATCCAATGCCACCCGCAGCGCTGCCACTAACAGTTATCGCCGGGAGCCTCAATGCCAGGTGGATCGTGATGTCAATGAGTGTGCAACGCTCACGGAGCACCTGATCTGTGAAACTGATTGTCGCCGATTCACGCCTGGAGTAAACAGTGACAGGGAGAGCTGGCGTGAAGCAACAGGAAGCTGGCTCCTGGGATGTTATTCAAAGGGATCACCAGTAATGACTCACAGCTGTCAGGTTAGTGAAGTTTCAGTGGTTTCTTGTCAGTTTCACATACTCCAACAGTTTCATTGAGTAATTTCATGGTTATTTTGTATGAGGAGGTTGTGGCAACTAAAAAGTAGCTACATTTATTCTTTAAAAAATTCAAACTGCTACATTTTGTTACATTAATGGGGGCTGTACTGGCATGCAACCTTGCCCTCCAGGATCAATGGCAGAGGGAGTGAAGGCAGCAAGAAAGACTGGAACATGTGCCCAGAGGGAGGAGGAGGGCCATCAGGGCTCTCAACAGGAGGCCTTATCCTCCGAGGGTATTCCGAGATCACTTCTCCTCCCTCCAATTAAGCGAGGAGCAGTGTATTAGAAGGCTCTGCTTCACCAAGGAGGTGGTCACAGAACTCTCCACCTCCTGGAACCAGATCTCCAGCCTCAGATCAGGGTGACCACAGCTCTCACAGTTGCAGTCAAGGTCACCCTCGCCCTCAATTTCTTCGCCAGCGGATCCTTCCAGTCTGCAACAGGAGACAGAGCTAACATCTCACAGTTTGCCATCAATTGCTGCATCCAGGAGGTCACAGAGGCTCTCTACAGTAGGAGAAGGGACTACATTTCCTTTCCCATCACCAGAGAGAAGCAGGACGAGCGTGTAAGTGGCTTTGCCAGGATAGTGGGATTCCCCATGGTGCAGTGTGCACTGACTGCACACACATGGCTTTGTGAGCACTGGATAACAATCCTGACATCTTCCGTAACCGCAAAGGCTATCACTTACTTAATGTGCTATTGGTGTGTGACCACAGACAGCGAATCCTCAACGTCAATGCCTGCTATCCTGGCAGCAACCATGATGCCTTCATTCTGCGCTAGACCAGTGTGCCAGCACTTTTCCAGCCATCATGTCAAGCTCATGGCTGGCTGCTCGGAGACAAGGGCTATTCGCTCTCCACCTGGCTGATGACACCCCTCCACAATCCCAAAACTCCTGCCCAGCACTCATATAATGAGAGCCATGCTGCCACCAGGAACATCATCGAGCAGGCCATCGGGTTTCTCAAGCAATGGTTCTGCTGCCTTGACCGCTCAGGAGGAGGCCTCCAGTACTCGGCTGAGCGGGTGTCCAATTTTGTGGTGGTCTGCTGCATGCTCCGCAACTTGACCATCATGAGGGCCCAGCCCTTGCCATCAGGGATTGCAGGAGGAGGAAGAGGGAGACGAGCAGGAGGAAGATGAGGAGGAAGAGGAAGACAAGGAGGAGGAGGAAAACAAGGAGGATGAAAAGGAGGATGAGGAGGAGGAGGAACAGGAGCGAGGGAGGAAGCAGCCACTCAATCAGCCTTCCGGAAGGGCGGTCTGTGACCTCCTCATCAGACTGCGGTTAGAATGAATTAAACCCCAGTTCCCTGTTGCTCACCAAATCCCCATCATTCCATCCCTGTCACAGGCCATGTCACAGCGCAAAGCTGAAATGAGACATACCACAAAAGAATTCAAACTGAATTAATAAATTTATCAATAATCACTGAACACATATTTACAACAAAAATATTATCTTTTTACCCTTGTGCAATCCCTTAATGCCTCTCGTTACTGTGCCTTTGCCTACTCCAGTGCTCCTACGAAGTGTTGGCCCAATGGCTGCAGCAGGGCTGGTGGAAGGCTGCTGAGTGTCCATGCGGGAGACTTCAGATGGCCTTGCAGGACACTGTCGACCAGCTCTGGGCCTGGAAGGTCCAGCTGTAGACTGCACCACCTCAGCATGGGCGGCAGTAGTCTGGGCTGGCTGGGTGACAGGCAGCGACAAGGGCAATGATGGAGTGGCAGTGGTGGGAGCAGGAATGCTGTCATCCTGAGAGAGGACAGCAGGTTTCTGCTTCACTGACCCACTGCCACTCCCCCGGGGCAGCACCTCAGCATCCCGAGCAATCTGTTGGAGCACAGATTGCTGGCCTGCTGCGACACTATGAAAGCCTCGGTCGATGGTGGTAGACCCAGCCATGATGGCAGCAGTCAGAGCTTGCGTGGCATCAAGCTGAGACTGCATGAAAGCAGTATGGGATGGGATGCCACCAAGCATAGACTGCATTACAGCGTTAAGACGTTGCGTTGCTTCTGCCTGTACTGCAATGGCAGCTGTCAGATCGCCCATAACACGTGGCATCAGGTCTGGGTCATCACAGTCTCTCTGGGAGTCTACCATCCTTTGCAGACTGGAAATGATGGGCTCCATGGTGTGCGCAGAGCTTTGTGCAATGTTTGAGGCGGACTCTTCCATGCTCCTTACCATTGCCGAGAGGCTCTCAGGCACCCTTGCCATTGCAGCTATCATCTCTGTGTGCATGGCCATCACCCTTCTTCTAAACGCCTCCCCATTGAGGTCCTCATCTGAGTCCTGTGCAGCAGAACTCACATGCAAACTCACTCTCCGGGGAGCTGGCCCCCGAGCTACCAATTCCCCCGGCCTTGCTGCAGCCCACTCGTCCTCGGGGCCTCACCCTGTGCAGCTTCCACTACTATACTAGCACCTAAAGAACGCGTAGTGCCAGCATCTGAGCTGGTGTCTGCGGGTGAGAGATGCAGTGACGTAGTGTGTTCTTCCTCCTCCTCTTCTCCCGCCTTGCTCTCTATGGTGCCCTCAGGAACAGGATGCTCAGGTGCTTGCTGATTATCTGAAAGCATAAAGGCACAAGAGTCAGGTTAAGGTGAGGGGAGGGGGGCAGGAAGGGAGAAATGCATGCATACAGCATGGTTAGCTGGAAGGTGCAAAATGCTTGTGGGGTGAGGGGCAAGTGGGCTGTGAGAAGGAGTAGGAATGAACATACCATTGTTGTCCCCAAGGGGGTCAACATCACCAGTGGCCACGGCGCCAAATAATATGCAGCACTCTATTCTCCAGCTCAGACAATGGTTGGGTGTCGGTTTGTCCCCCACGTGTGCAATCCTGCTCCCTCCTGTTGTGAGCTACCTTGGCCTGCATAAGAATGGGAAGTGTGTGAGTGAGTGTGGAGCGCTTGGTTGATGTGCCTGTCATAGTTTAATATCTGTCATTATATGCAAGGTGTGAGATGCGGGTGTGAGTTTTGGTAGGTAGAGATTGTTGGTAGGTGAGAGCTGGAGGTGTGATGCTTTGGGCAGTCTGTGAAGACTGTGGTTCAGATGGTTGTAAGTAGCATTTGTTGAAGCATTGTCTCACCCTGACCACCTGAGTGAGGTCATTAAATTTCTTCTTGCACTGTGTGTGGGTCCTGGGGACCACAGTGCCACCCGAGACATGCTGCACTACCTCCTTCTACATGGTGCGGACGACTTGCAGCGAGGGCCTCCTGCCACTTGTCAGGTGGAGCACTGCCCTCTGTCTTTCCACAGCTACACCAATGCCTCCAAAGCTTGATCACAGAATCTGCGGGCTCTCTCCCTGTGGCGTGGATCTGCCATGAGTACAGCTGCTTCAGTCCTCTGGCTCCTTTTCCTTGATGTGCTGCTGTTTGCTGAGGCAGTTGCACAGCTAGCAATGCTGAGAATGAGATTCTGCAGCATCAATGAACCACCCCTTTAAGAACTGGGAAAAGCCTGTGGCAATGATGAGTTGCGATTAGACTGTACCTGATATTGGTCCACCCTTTGAGTGTAACGCCAATGAGCTTGAGCTTAAAGACTTGAATCAGTGCTCCAATCATTTCTTTGAGCAGTGAGCATGAATTTTGCATGCAGTCTAAAGCATTAGCCACCATTCCTGGGCTATAATGAATTTCTAGCCTAGAGAAACTTTAACGCAGAGGGTCATGTGAAGAAAGTAGCAACTCTACTCAGTTGAGGTTTTTTTGGAATACAATCTCAAAAAACACTGGTAAAAATACTGGAAAATCGCATGGAATAAAAACAGCCAACATAAATCAATGGGCCTAATTATTCATGAACAGAATTGGGGCTTGTGATCCCCAAACACTACTAAAACGTCTCAGAAAACCTGGTGATAGACATGGAATTTGATTTATTCAGTCACTGTAACCCTGGTTATAAGAAAACTTCGGTGTGCAGGGAAAGTTTGCATCCAGGTTCAATATAAATGGCCTGACTGAGATTAGAGTGACATTGGGAGTCATTTGAAAACAAAATTAACTTGGAAGTCTGTTGGCCTGATACATTTTTCTCACAGTTTTTGAAATTCTGTATCTGGACAATGAATTTTCATCTTTAGGATTAATGCAGATAGCATAAAATGGGTGATAGCGAGTCAGCAGCCTGTTTTACACCTCTCCTGACTTTTATTTCCATTGACTTCAATGGGGAGAGATGTAAAACATGCTGCCGATTCGCTATAACTTGTTTTACACTATCACACACAGTCAAGATCTGCCCCCTTGCTAATGATGCAATACCATAATCAAGTTACTGACCAGGCTCTTGTTCACCCTTATCTTTACCAATCTGGTAAAGTGCCTTATAAACAATCCCCCTTGAAATTAGAATACTGGTCACTATTCGGATCTTGACAGATGAGTTAATTGCAATGAGCTGTTAATGAAATTAACTGCACCATAGAGACATCACTGACATATTTAAGTGCAATAGTTTACTATGTATCATTGAACTAATCTATTCCGGCAAATCAATGCAGTAAACTCTGTCTACAACACTTTCTGTGAGGTGTGGTGCTTTTAATGAATTAAGAACTATGTCCTCTTTTTTCTGATATCAAGTCTATTCCAAACAGATAGTCCACTCTTTTTCTTGGTTCAAAGCGAAATTACATTCATGAGTGTTGCTCCAGTTCCTAGAGATGGCAGGTCACCAGTACCATATAATCCATAATTCAGCATGAGTTAATACTGAAATTAGCAGCCTCACTCAGAGATGTCAAAGGATGGCAATAGGAAATGTCACACAGGGGCAGTGGGCTTGCTTTCTGAGTTGGAGGTGAAGGCACATTAGTGCGACATTGTTAAAGGAGCTTTATCCTTCCTAAACTTTTGATATTGACAGTTGGTTGCAAAACAATGCTCGAATCCCCAGTGGTGACACCCTCCACCAATATCAGGGCAACACTCATTAACAATGTATACAAAACCTAAAACAAAATAAAATATCTTTATCTCTGTTTCTCTCTTCACAGATGCTGCCTGACCTGCTGAGTATCTCCAGCATTTTCTGTTTTTATTTCAGATTTCCAGCATCTGTAGTATTTTCTTTTTGTAAAATATCTTTGGGAGTCACTTGAAATCAAAATGAATTTGGAAGTCTGTTGGCCTGATATATTTTTCTCACAGTTCTTGAAATTCTGTATCTGGACAATTAATTTTCATCAGCAGGATTAATGCAGAAGTTGTTTTTCCTTTGACCGTGTTGACTACTGTCTTCTAAAGGTCTCTATTAATCCTGTTTCTGTTTGAGATTAGTGTCCATAAGAACTCTTCCATTTTCTGTCTTTTCTTTTAACAAAAGCGGACATATATTTGGGGCCTAACACGTGCTAGGTGATATAGGAACTATTTGGTGTGTGTGCATGTGTGCATCTGTTGGCCCAATGCCAATAGAGTATTCACAACCCCTAATCGTCCATGCTAGACAATGAGGGGTTGCTGTTTGACGACAGTGAAGTGGTCAGAATCTCTTCTGTACGAAATTACAGCGTTACTGGTTCTTATCATTTGTCAATGAGAGAGGTCAAGTGAATCAAAATTCAGGGTGGGGATTAACCACAATCAGTGAATAAAGTGATAGTTATATTATAAGCAACAGAAAGCAATTTTAGCGCAATCATTAGCTAATAACTTCTAGCCTAAGTGACACCATTTTATTATTGCTCAGATAATCCATGATCTTTCTTGTCCACCTTTAAATACTCCATGTTATGTTCTAATAACATAATGTTCTATCAGTGGTTAAACAGGTTTTGTAAAGAAAAACAACAAATTGCCATTTACAGAAAATGATTGTAGAAAAGTGCATTGATCTAATCAATAAGGCGGCATAAATACAGCTGGAAATGCCTTAAAAGACACTGATGGAGGGGAAATTTTAACCGAACCCGTCCGGGGGGGAAACTGATAAAATGAGATCGGCCGTCCGTTTGACATGCCATCCAAAAGTGGTGTGTAAAACCAGGGACTGATCTGACCATGTCAGTTTCCCACTGGGGGAGTTAGATAAAAATTACCCCTCCAATGTTCCCTGTTAGTTGCGCTCCATGGAACCTGCATAGCCGGCTTGCCAACTTTTCAAAATTAAAACCGCACAGGCGCGGTATTTTGAATGGCCCACGTAGCCCCTTAAAGGGGCCACAGAGGGCCAAAGAAAATTAGAAGGAACATTGAACTCCCACCCCATCTGAGTCTTTTAAGGCTTTCCAAGAGTTAAAGAAAGGCTTTAAAGACTTGCATGTCAATGTTCGCGCTAATTTTTTTGGATGTGCGGCCGCTTTAACGGGCTGCGCGGCCCATTCAAATTATTGCGCATGTGCGGTTTTTTTCCATTTAAAAGCTGGCGAACGGCTTGTGCGGGATCTCCAGACCGCCGTGCAGCTTAACGGATGTCTCAAAGCACTTCACAGCCAATTAAGTACTTTTGAAGTCACTGTTGTAATGTAGGAAAGGCACAGCAAGGTCTCACAAACAGCAATGTGATCATTTACGTCTACCTGAGAGGGCAGATGGGGCCTCGGTTTAACGTCTCATGCAACAGATGGCACATTTGACAGTACAGAACTCCCTCAGTACTGTACTGAAGAGTCCGCCTGGATTATGTGCTCAAGTCTCTGGTATGGGATTTGTACCCATGACTTTCTGAATCAGAAGTGGGAGTGCTACCAATGAGCCAAGGCTGACACAATTGCAATTCTTGGCAAGACTTTCCCTGGTGTCAAAGTGCCCATGAGATATCTGAAAAAATTCAGTATTCCAACTATTTGACCTATGACTCATCGACATTCTCCATATCAGGCACCTACATTAAAATGTTAATCAGCTCTTCAGCTTCCTCTTTATCTGTTGAGCCAGACCAGCCTTCAGAGCATGTTGGGCAGTGATTCTGTTACATTTTATAGTGGCCCAGAAATTTGGGTCGGAGGCTTCCCGCGGGTGCAAGCCGCCGACCTGCACTTACCTAGAGTGCCAGCCGTTGTGTTGTGGGCCCGCTTGGGATTCCGATCCTGGGCCTCCGCCAACTGCCGGTGCGCAGTGCTTGCGTATCCCAGGGGTGCAGTTAGTTCGGAGTGTCCCCTGGAATCACGTGGGCCATGGAGAGCCAATTGTAGCAGGGAAATGCCCATTCATAAAATTGACAGGAAGAGCTGTCAAAACTATAAATACTATAAGCCCCAAAACATAACTAAAACTTCAAATAATTTTTTTTTTAAATCACATTTTTAAAATAACTATAAATTATATAAAATAACTATTTTAAACGATAATTTAAATTTTTGAAAAAATTAATTACATTTTCTAACGGGGCTAAAAATAAACTTAACTTTCTTTAAAGTATTTAAAAATAATAAACCTGTGGAAAAAATGTTTTAATTTTACTTAATTCACCACTTACCTTGTTAAAAGTAGGCCTTGTGCCTGCTTTTTAAAAGTGTAACTGCTGGAGACTTACCCTCCTGGAGAAACCTGGAAAAAAAGCATAAGTTCCAGGCGCACGCGCTGCCTCTCCGGCGTACGCGTTCGACCTCTGAACTCCTTCCTTTAAGGGAACGGAAGTTCCGGTTTCCCGCGCATGCGCAGTGCATGCATGAAACCGGCACTTTCGTTGGGCCTACGGGTGAGTACCCAGCGCGTACTCACCCGTGGAGACCCGAATTTCTGGGCCTGTGTGTCCTTCAGTGGAAACCAGTTTTTTTTAATGCAGCTCTCATCCATCAGTGAGGAGGATAGTGATAGACTTCAAGAAGACATAGACAGGCAGGTGAAATTTAACGCAGAAAAGTGCGAAGTGATACATTTTGGTAGTAAAAATGAGGAGAGGCAATATAAACTAAAATGTACAATTCTAAAGGGGGTGCATGAACAGAGAGACCTGGGGGGTGGGGGGTATATATGCACAAATCGTTGATGGTGGCAGGGCAGGTTGAGAAAGCAGTTAAAAAAGCATACGGGATCCTGGGCTTCATAAATAGAGACATAGAATACAAAAGCAAGGGAGTTATGATGAACCTGTATAAAACATTGGTTCGGCCTCAACTGGAGTATTGTGTCTAATTCTGGGCACCGCACTTTAGGAAGGACATGAAGGCCTTAGAGAGGGTGTAGAGAAGATTTACGAGAATGATTCCAGGGATGAGGGACTTCAGTTACATGAATAGACTGGAGAAGCTGGGGATGTTCTCCTCAGAGCAGAGAAGGTTGAGAGGAGATTTGATAGAGGTATTCAAAATCATGAGGGTTCTGGACAGAGTAGATAGAGAGAAAATATTCCCATTGGCAGAAGGATCGAGAACCAGAGGACACAGATTTAAGGTGATTGGCAAAAGAACCAAAGGCGACATGAGTAAAAACTTTTTTACGCAGCGAGTGGTTAGGATCTGGAATGCACTGCCTGAAAGGGTGGTGGAGGCAGACTCAATCATGGCTTTCAAAAAGGAATTGGATAAGTACCTGAGGGGAAATAATTTGTAGGGCTATGAGGCTATGGGGGGTGGGACTAGTTGAAGTGCTCTTGCAGAGGGCCGGCACAGGCTCGACAGGCCAAATGGCCTCCTCTGTGCTGGAACCATTCTATGATTCTATCATGTAGCTACTGTAAACTGAGCAGTAAACATATATCAAACAAGTTTTCACTGAGTTAATGGCCTCGATTTTAACTGAGCTGTGGAGGCGAGCTTGGAGGTGTGCGGGGGGTTAAAATCGCAAAAACTGGCGGGCGGGACCCTCCCCGCCTGGTTCGCGACGCCGAGCCATTTTTACTCAGGCGTGTCTGATGATCCCGAATCCATCCTGCACCGAACAGGCGGAACTGGTCTTTAAGGCCCTTAATCACCACTAAATGGCCTCTATAATGCAATTTTAACAGTCCCTTGCACTTTTAACCCTTTTCCCACGTAAAACACGCCTGGTGGGAATCACGACTGTGAAACCTGGTGGGAGCACTATTGGCTTGCTGACTATCAGCTGCAGGTCAACTATTAAAGAGGAGATTTGATCAGCCATCATTTGCAGCTGGCAGGATTTTTTGTCTCAGGCCTGGGGCAAATTTTACCAGGCTTAACCACACCTGTGGAAGGTTGGAGCCTCACACACATCTCCAGTGTGAACTCCTGGGAAACCCCTCTCGCCACCTTCACTCAGCACTTCCTCAATGGAGGCATATGCCAGAAGCATGGGAGCCATTTTTTTTCCTTCCCTTCTGGGCATTAGAGGAGCTCGAGCACCAGGCGCGGCAGCAGCAGAAACTGGAACAACAGCAGCACCAGCAACAGCAGCAGCAGCAGGAGCGACAGGCTGCTGCTCACCCACCTGAGGCAGCACAGGCCAGAAGGGGCCAGCGCCTGGAAGCCCGTCGGCGCAGGAGGTACCCCCCAAACAGGGTCTACAGACACAGGGTCGGCTACCTCAACATGACTGAGCAGCAGTGCCAAAGGCGGCTCTGACTTTCGCAAGAGGTAGTGACTGACATCTGCGCAATGTTACAGCAAGACCTGCTGCCCAGAGGACCAGGTGGACACTCCTTACCAGTGGCCATCAAAGTCACCACCGCACTCAACTTTTTTGCCTCAGGCTCATTCCAAGGATCATCAACAGACATCAGCGGCATTTCCCAGGCGGCCGCACACACTTGCATCATGCAGGTAACCAATGCCCTCTTTGCCCTCGCGCACAATCACATCCATTTCACCAAGGATCGCGCAAGTGTGACGGCGCGAGCGGTTGGATTAGCTCATCTGTCAGGCTTTCCGAGGGTATAGGGCATTGTTGACTGCACACATGTGGCCCTTAGTGCACCCCATCGCAATCCAGGTATTTTTGTCAACCGCAAGGGCTTCCACTCCCTTAACGTTCAGCTGGTGTGTGACCACAAGAAGGAAACTTTGCATGTTTGTGCCATGTACCCTGGCAGTTGCCATGACTCCTTCATACTGCACCAGTCTAGTGTGCCTCCGCTATTCAGTCCGCCAGACCAACTTCACGGATGGCTACTTGGAGACAAGGGCTATCCCCTGAGGGCTTGGCTAATGATGCCGTTGAGGAGGCCAGCCAATGAAGCTGTGGAGTGCTACAACTCCAGCCACATTTCCACCAGATCCATTATCGAGCAAACCATCGGTTTGCTGAAGATGCGCTTCAGATGCCTGGATAGATCAGGTGGAGCCCTACAGTATTCAGCAGCCAGGGTCTCCAGAATCGTCGTGGTTTGCTGTGCACTTCATAACATGGCACAGCGTCGTGGCTTGCAGATTCCTGAGGACCAAGTGGCTTCTCACATGCCCTCCTCAGATGATAATGATGATGATGATGAGGAGGAGGAGGAGGAGGAGGGCGAAAACGACCATCCTGCAGAGGACCAACAACCAGTGGCAGCATTACACCAGAACATTGCTGCCCGGGATGCAAGGAACGCACTCATCCTGGCCATATTTGCTTAGCCTAGCCAATCAAGCACTTTTGCCTCGCAGCTTCTTATCTGAGCATCGACAATGGCCAAGACCCTGCGGATTCCTAGCTATTTGTCCAGCATACTGACAATTACAAGTAATCGTAAGCCCTCAATGTGAAAGTCCCATTCGCGAAATGACACACGCCACAAATACAGCAGTAGCCATCAGACTTTTTATTGACAGAATTCATCTGATGCATTTTTTTAACAATACATAAAATTTCACCCAAGTGATTACCCTTGTGACTACTTGTGCTTTATTTTCCTCTTACGCGTGCTCCTACGTTGTGGTTCCCATGTGGCTTCAGCAGATGTGGAGGCCCCTTGCTCACTTTCCTGCTGCTCCTGTCTCGACACCTTTGGCGGGCCTCCTCTGGGGTGGCGAGCCTGTGGGGGCTCGTCAAAAGTCTGCTGCTCCTGTGGCTGTGCAGGGGTTGAGACGTCTATCTCACTTGGGTGTGGACTCCGGTGGGGCTCTGACCGAGGGCTCTGCAGTGACATGGAAGTGTGAGTGCCTGGAGAGGAACCCCCACTTCCTTGAGATCTGCCACCAACCTCCCTCTCATGGGTCAGCTTCCCCTCCGCGCCTGCAAGTGGCTGGACAGCACCTTGCTGAACATCAGGGGGTCCATGGGGACCCGTATTTGCAATGGCAGTCCTACTCAGAAGGACTTCCATGAAGGTCTGATTTCTATGTTCAATAGATGCCCATCACTCCTCAAGAGATGTCATTCTATTCTGAACACTCACCAAGTTTTCCATACCCTGGCGACTAACCTCCTCCATGGCCGTAGCCCTCCTCTCCTCTACCGTAGCCAGCCTTACCATGGAGGCAGCAATCATTTCCACGTTGGTAGCCATCCTTTCCGTGTTGATGCGTTCATGCGCCAATGACTCCACAAAGGCTCTGCTCATGTTCGCTATGAACTCCTCCATTTGCTCCACACTCGCAGCAAGCCTAGAGACAAACCCTGCCAGAGACTCCTGCATCCTTGCATGGAGTTCCATCACCTCTGATCTTATGGATGGACCCAGAGGCAGAGGGTCGACATGCAGCTGAGCCGAGGTGGCAGTGTCCTGCGCCCTCCGACGAGGACTCTCCACTGCTGTCCCTGTCTCCACAATCTGCTGATGCTCACTTGTGAGCTGTGATACACCAGGTGACAACATTACTCTATGTCCTGAAGGGCTCACCGAGGTGTGAGTGTCTGCGCTGGTGCTGGGTGCGCTTATTTCTGCTGACACTGCGCCCTCAGAGGTTGCAGATTCCTCTGAGGAGTCTGGAAGCTCAGGCTCTTCCTCCTGGACAGTGGGGACGGGGGCTCTCGATGGTCCTGTGGGGGAGTTAAAGAAAGAGTTAGAGATGTGAGGTCAAGGTTACATGCACATTGCATATTGCAGATGATCATAAGTCCATCTGTTACAGCTTCAGAATCATTATTAGCGACTCATGCAATGTCAATGAGAGAGATGGATAACTTTTCTGTCACCAGCTTGCTGTGATGCACCCGTCTGTCCGTCTCCAACGTGCGCATCTTTTTTAACCCCGACAATTTCCAGGACGGCTTCCTCCCAGGGGGTGAGCTGGGCTAATGATGGTGGGCCTCCTCCTGTCCTGGCTCTTTCCCTTTTATTGTGAGCTCTCTTTTCCTGCAATGAGGGAGACAAGTGGAGGTTGAGTGAGAATGAAGGAGTGAGTGTAAAGATTGCATAGCATAGATACTTAGAAGGAGACAAATGTAGCCTGGCGAAATGGAGCAGCACAGGACACGAACTTTCGTTTTTGGGGTTTTTTATTCTGTATTAATAACTTGGGTCTAGGTTTAGGATGAAATTGTAAATACATAAAATACAGTCGACAAAATACGGCAGTGGCTTGCTGCAAAACAGAACATGAGGCAAACCACAGGTGAAGGCAGTTAATTAACTAACAATCATTATACAAAACAAAACATATCATACCATACATTCGTATGTCCCGTTATCACTTGTCACCTCTTACAAGCAAACAGAAAGTATTAAACTCGTTCGAAACGTAGCCCCAAGGACTCAACAACAATTTTAACAAAGGTTAACACCAGCACATGGTGGGACAATCTACAAGCATCCCCGTGATATCGAGTGATTTGGGAAACAATATCACTTTAAAACTATGTCTGGCTGCACTAAATGCTGTTTTAGTTGTACTTTACGCAGACTAAGTTCATTTAAAAAGTCATATTCACCCCAACTCTCCTGAGCACACCCCCCACGCTGGATCTAGAAAATGGAGGCTGTGAAGAAAGGGGAGGTTCCTTTGGCATCACATGGCCTTACCCATAACCCTTTTCTCAAATTCTAAAGGGGAAAATGAACCGCGCCATCTAGTGGACTTAAATATTCACTGCATTTTCCCACTTGGCTACATTCTCCCCTGCTTTAAAGTCAACGTCCTCGGTGACTTAGCACCCGTTTTTCACTTCTTTTACAGCTTCTCGAAAAAATGCAGTACCCAGACTCGATAAAACATGAGAGAACACCTCAGGACTGAGTGAGACTGCATTACAGGCTGACTGAGGCAAATGGTATGGGTTAGGGTTTACCCCAGCATTGGCTCTTTTAGTTCTGCGAGGAGCCGGAATGGGTACCTCAACCTCAGTCCCACACTCAGAAGGATCTGAATGCTCTGGCTCAGAAACAGCCTCTGATTCCTGTACATCTTGGGCGTTACCAACAGGATCATTGTTTACTTTTTCCTCCTGAGTTAACTCTGGATAGGTGACTTCCTCTACCACAACAAACTCAGTATCAGAGGGCTCTGGCAACGATTCTGTCAAAAGAGTGACAGGGGGTACGGTGACAGGGGACTTGGTTCTCGTCCGCCTAGGCTCAGGGACAGGGGTAACACATGGCCTAAGATTAACTCTATGGACCCTTTTTAAAGGACCGCCCTCTACAGGCTCAACTGCATGTGTAGTACCCTGTACCTCCACCACTCTGTACACAGTAGGACCCCACGCATCCTGAATTTTGTTCCTACCCAAAGGCCTGTGTCGTAAGTATACCAGCTGACCCACCTCAATGGTTGGACAGTACACTTTGTCTTTGTTAAGTTCAATTCTTTGAGCTGATTTCTTTTCAGTGTACTCTCTTGCCCTTGCATGTGCCTCCTTCAAACGCTCTTGGTGGACAACCAACCACTCATGTTTCTTGTCTAACACTTGCTCCTGACCTAATAAAGCATCTACAGGAAGGTGTGGATGAACCCCGAAAAGCAGATAGTACGGTGAGTAGCCAGTCGTAGCATGGGGTGTTACATTGTAGGCATACACCAACTCAGATAAGTGCTCAGGCCAGCGGCGCTTCTTTTCTGGAGGCAGTGTACGCAAAAGATCATGTGAAGATCTGTTGAATCTCTCACATTGAGCATTTCCTTCTGGGTGGTGTGGGGTAGTGCGGGTTTTCTTTACACCATAAAGCTTACACAGCTCGGCAATGATTTCACTCTCAAAATT
The DNA here is from genome assembly GCF_052327205.1 of Somniosus microcephalus. Classification (NCBI taxonomy): domain Eukaryota; kingdom Metazoa; phylum Chordata; class Chondrichthyes; order Squaliformes; family Somniosidae; genus Somniosus; species Somniosus microcephalus. The sequence continues at coordinate 345,799,337 of NC_140987.1, forward strand.
TCGACCTCTGTCTGAATGCAATCTTTCTGGGACCCCATACTTCATGAACCACTCTTTGAGAAGGACTTTTGCCGTGGTATCAGCCTTTTGGTCCCGAGTAGGGAAGGCTTGTGTGAATTTAGTGAAAACATCGGTCACCACTAACACATTCTCACGACCATCGGAGGCCGGTTCCAGCATGGTGAAATCTACAGCAACTACTTCAAGGGGCCGGGAGGCTAGAAATGATTTCATAGGGGCATGTATCTTGGGGTGGGGCATTTTTGTCAAAACACACCTCTCGCATTTCTTGACCCACTGTTCCACATCCCCATACATCCCAACCCAAAAACATCTCTGTCTCAAAAGGTTCTGTGTGCGCTCTATTCCCTGATGGCCCATACGATCATGCACACCTTCAAGCACGACTTCTTTCAAACAAGAGGGCAGTAGTAGCTGGTGACACTCACCAACATGGACATCCTCGATTACACGGTACAACAAACCATCTTGCTCACAAATACGGGGCCACTGCTTTAACGTGGATAATACTAGCTTGGATAACTGCGACCTCTCCTTGTAAGTTGGCCTCCGCTGCTCACCCCAAAACTTCCTAAACACGCTGAGGGTGGGGTCTGTGTCCTGAAACTTACGTAGTTCCTCTTTAGAGTAACCGGGAAGTGTTGGTGTGTTACCCTGCAACTCACTACGCTCAGTACTTTCTTCTGCGTCCGAAACACGGATCTGTCTGACTTTACAGCACTTGACTCCTGCTGTCCCTAAGTCTGGTCCTAGAGCTGTTCCCTTGTGAGTGACATTACATATGGCCACACAACCATCATAGTCCGCATCCCCACTGTCTGACTCGGGCTCCCCTGCTAACGGCTGCCTAGAGAGGGCATCTGCTGCTGCATTACAGCGGCCTGGGCGGTACTTGACGTCAAAGTCAAAAACAGCTAACTGAGCCACCCATCTTTGCTCAACAGCACCTAACTTAGCTGTAGAAAGGTGACACAGGGGGTTGTTATCTGTTATGACAGTGAACTTGGAACCTAGAAGGTAACCTCGAAATTTCTCTGAAACAGCCCATTTGAGGGCGAGGAGCTCTAGTTTCATACTGCTGTAGTTTCTGTCATTTCTTTCAGCATTACGGAGCCTCCTACTGGCATATGCTATCACTCTCTTCCTATCTCCCTGCTGCTGGTGGAGGATGGCACCTAATCCTAGGTTACTGGCATCCGTCTCTACAATAAAAGGCTGAGTGAAATCTGTGTAACCTAACACTGGAGCACTGATCAGCTTTTCTTTCAGCTGTTCGAAAGCAGCTTGGCACGCAGCTGTCCATGAACCTTCAAACAACCGTTTTGCTTTTGCTGGGCTGTCTTCCCTAAGGCATGCATTGACTACGTCATGGAGAGGGCCAGCTCGTTTAGAAAAATCCTCAACGAACCTCCTGTAATAACTACAGAAACCAAGAAATGACCTCAGATCTTTGACTGTACTGGGGACCAGCCACTTCTTTACGGCGGCAATTTTCTCTGGATCTGTCCCTATACCCTCCCCTGAAATTTGATGCCCAAGGAACCTGACTTCCTGCTGCAGGAAGTGACACTTTTCAAGCTTTACTTTCAACCCTGTCTCTTTCAGTCGTCTTAGAGCTGTCTCAAGCCTCTCTAAATGGTCCGGGAAGGTCTGAGAGAACACAAGGATGTCATCTAAATACACTAATAGGATGTGGAACACTAAGTCGCTCATAGTCGCTTGCATAAGTCGTTGAAAAGTCGCAGGTCCATTACAGACACCAAAAGGCATTCTGAGGTACTCAAAAAGGCCAAAAGGAGTTGTAAAAGCAGTCTTAGGCCTGTCACTTTCACGGACAGCAACCTGGTGGTACCCACTTGCAAGATCAATGGTCGAGAAGAACTTTGCACCATGAAGGGCATCAAAACTCTCGTCAATGCGGGGCAAAGGAAATGCGTCACGTCTGGTTTTTGAGTTTAGTTTCCTAAAGTCAACACATAGTCGTATGTCTCCATCAGTCTTACGAACTACCACTATGGGTGAAGCGTATGAACTATTGCTCTCCTGGATGACACGCTTTCTTAAAAGCTTAGTGATGTGGTCCCTCACCTCTTTGTACAGTGTAGGTGGGATACGACGGTATGGCTCTGTAACTGGTGCGTCATCTACCAAGTTAATCTCATGCTCAATTTTATCAGTGTAGCCTAGGTCCTCATCCTTAAAAGCAAATACTTCCGAATACCTGGCTAAAAGTGCACCTAACTCTGCTTGTTGGCCCTGTGTGCCACCTATGTGTAGTTTGTCCAAAAGCAACTGAATGTCTTGGTCTGTCATCTGTCCTTCTTTTCTGCCAACAGTTACTTCCTCTGTGTCAGCGGAGATGCGTTGAAATCGCACCTCACAGGAGTCCTTGTCTACACACTCTGCCTGAGTCGGAATACCAAGCCTGGTCCTGGGGCTTAACCACACATCCTCCTCAGAGAAATTTACCACCTGCACTGGAAATAAATGTCCCTTTGATTCAACTAGAGTGGGGACAACTACCAGGCCACCTGGCAATGGTGTGTTACCTGGCTCCAACAGCATTTTAGTGCTGCCACCTGACTGAGTTTTAAGTCCCTTTACATAGACTGTAGCTATGGAAGACGCAGGCACATGTACAGCACCCCTACCAGCTACACGGACAGAAGATGACTTTGGAGTGATGTTACACTGTTGTACTTGCTGAAATGCTTCCCTCCAATCTGAATCCAACTTTCCCCCTAGAGTAGTGTCAAACTCAGCATGAACTAGTTGTCTGCATCGGCTGATGATGTTCATACCAATAAGACCTGGTGCTGCAGGCTGTGACTGCTGATGCTCTTTGACTACCAGGAAACCACATTCGGGTAAGGTTATGCCCATAGTTTCAACGTCTAACTCAAGGTAGCCCAAGTAGGGAATGTCCAACCCGTTGGCGGCAGTGATCTTAAGCCACCCGGTTGTAGGCAGCATATCCTCATCCCTCCCAAGTAAGTGCTCTTTGAAAAAAACTTCAGTAATAGTGCTGACTTGGCTCCCGGTATCCAGTAAACAGTTAGCAGTAACCCCCCCAATCTTGAGATCTACTACTGGACATTTACCTACTGCACGGTCAAGAAATCTGTCACGAATACCAGTACTGTTCTGAGAGCCTGCAGGTTTTCCTCGCATTGCCCGGCTCATGGCAATCGAGGGAGTTAGTTTTCCTGCACCCCAGCCAGCAGTGGTGGATGTGTTTGCTACCTCGTGCTTCTGAGGACACTGTTTGGCAATGTGCCCCGCCCCGTTACACTTAAAGCAAATAGGCTGACCTTCATCAGTGAACTTTGGCTTGGCTCTAGGTTTCCCAACCTTGTCATTACCCGTGTTTTCCTTCTGTAGAGCAAGACCCCGTACTGCCTCTGTTAGTTCCCCGATAGCTTTACCCTGTTCCGCCACCACTTTAAGAACATCCTGTAAAGTGACAGCCTGGCTGCCTGGTACCCCAATGGCAGAACACTGAAGATCCCTCCCCGTACTGTCACACACTACATTCTTGCTCTTTGCAACTTTAGTGCTACAGGGCTGGTCTTCTAAGGACCATAAGACAGCTTCCTCACGTACATCGAACAGGGTAGACTGGGGGTTGTCTCGTACAAACTTGCGCAACTCTCTCCGGAGTGAGGGATCTCTAACACCATCAACAAATCTGTTTCTGACAACCCGTTTTGTGTCCGGCACAGCATCAGGTGATTGCTTTACCAAAGTTCTAATAATCTGAGAGAGTGCATGTGAGTATTCTCGGAAATCTTCACCCTCTTCTTGCTTGCGTCCATAGAAAGTTTCTAACAGCTGGGACTCACTGCGTTTTTCGGTGAAAGCCCCCCTTAGGTAACTGAACAGGTCACTGGGCTGCTTAGACTCTCCACCCAACCATAACCTAATTTCCTGTAGGGCTGCCCCCCTCAACAAAGATCGAATGAAATCTACCTGCTCTGCAGGAGTCTGATCTCTAGCTCGTAGTACACTTTCAACCTCTTCAATGAACTCATCAACTGAACGACTATCTTTGGATACCTCACCACTGAATGGTTGGATCTGACGCTCTCTGGGTACATACACATATGACTTGGTTGCCCCATTACCTAGAGTGGCAATAATTGCCATTGCTTGGTCATGGTTTTTTTTCAACTCTGAAATCTGTGCCTTGAGTTCATCTATCTGGTTGCCCTCACCCACACTAGAGGTATTGTCCTCACCATCCGAATTGTGAGCTCCACCCGCCTCCTCAGGAGGGTCTAACATTTTGACTCAGTTCACAAGTCCCTGACAGTCACTGAATGGGATGGCCGCTGCGACGATTCTTCTCCAATGGTGTCCCTCCTCGGTGCCTTGATGGGTCCTCTCCCAGATTGGTCCTGGCGCCCTCTGGATCCCGTCTGTCTGGTCTGGTCCTCCTTAGCAACCCCAGGCAGTACTCTCCGTCCGTCTCCAGGTCCACTTGGCACCACACCGCTCTTCCCCCACTGCCGTATTTTATGTAACTTTCCCAAACCTGAGAAACTCCAAGCTAACAGACCCCACTCCTGGTACCAAAATGTGTAGCCTGGCGAAATGGAGCAGCACAGGACACGAACTTTCGTTTTTGGGGTTTTTTATTCTGTATTAATAACTTGGGTCTAGGTTTAGGATGAAATTGTAAATACATAAAATACAGTCGACAAAATACGGCAGTGGCTTGCTGCAAAACAGAACATGAGGCAAACCACAGGTGAAGGCAGTTAATTAACTAACAATCATTATACAAAACAAAACATATCATACCATACATTCGTATGTCCCGTTATCACTTGTCACCTCTTACAAGCAAACAGAAAGTATTAAACTCGTTCGAAACGTAGCCCCAAGGACTCAACAACAATTTTAACAAAGGTTAACACCAGCACATGGTGGGACAATCTACAAGCATCCCCGTGATATCGAGTGATTTGGGAAACAATATCACTTTAAAACTATGTCTGGCTGCACTAAATGCTGTTTTAGTTGTACTTTACGCAGACTAAGTTCATTTAAAAAGTCATATTCACCCCAACTCTCCTGAGCACACCCCCCACGCTGGATCTAGAAAATGGAGGCTGTGAAGAAAGGGGAGGTTCCTTTGGCATCACATGGCCTTACCCATAACCCTTTTCTCAAATTCTAAAGGGGAAAATGAACCGCGCCATCTAGTGGACTTAAATATTCACTGCATTTTCCCACTTGGCTACACAAAGATGGAGTGAGGTTGCAAGACCAAGGGCCCTCCCTGTGTGTTGTCAGTTGTGTTCAAAGCATCAGAGTGATAGGGAGTGTGAGGGCTGCATGGTGGGAGTGTGAGGGCTGCATGGTGGAATAGTTATGTGATTGTAAGCATAGAGAGAGAGGGGATGGGAAAGTGTCAAGTGGGATGTGGGGGAAGAGATTGCTAAAGCTGTGTGTTGGTGAGGAAAGGCAATGGGGATCAGATTGAGGGTGATGGGAACTTCATACTTACTTTTCCAGTGCGTTGAAGGTCATGGAATCTTTTCCTGCACTGCATCCAGGTGCACCGTGTTTCCCCAGTTTCTCTCCGATCTCCCCTCATGACCTCCGCATTCATCTTGTCCATGAGACCCATCTCCAGCTCCCTCGACCCTATTCCCATCAAACTGCTGACCACCCAACTTCCTTTTCTGGCTCCCATGTTAGCTGACATTGTTAGCGGTTCTCTCTCAGGTACAGTCCCCCTCTCTGTAGGATTCGCAAAATTTCCACATTTCCCCAAAGGTTACTATTAATAAAAGGGACCCTGCGCGGACATTTTAAAAAGGGTACCCAAAGATGGCGTCCGCACCTCATGGCCAAAAGCCTGCAAGATTTTAACAGCTTGGACTCTGTGGCACAAGCAGCTTTTGGGGAAATCGAAACCTAAAATGCAGTTTTTTTGAAGAAGGACTTTTGTATTTTGAAAAGCAGACAGCTGGACTTTGAATATGCATTAAGCCAAATCAGAAACAGATCAAAACCAGTTAGGCCTATACTTGAGGCCATCAAGCAGTTTGCATAAATAATCAGGAACAGCTTAAGGAAGCCATCAATGCTGGTCAGGCTGATTAAGAAGCATTAATAACATTAATAACAATACAGCTCAGACATCAGGCCATTAGGTGCGATCAACGGCCATCTAAAAGCAGTTGGTTTAGATTGCTACCATTATTTAAACTAGCCCGCCAAGATTGGGACAATGAACTAACCTGATTTAGCGCGCAAATAAGGGCCATCCGAATGAGTATAACTGAAGGCCCCGGGTAGCAATCTCTTTCTGCTCCTGCTCCTCGCCCTCATGGCTGCTGCTCTTCCCCCGTCCCGTGCTTGCCGCCTGGCCACTGTCCGTGCCTTTCCCCATCCCATCAGGAATGCCCGGCATTGCACCAGGCGGACACGGACAAACCAGGCCAGGCCAGGCGGGATGAGACGAGGTGAGGAGGCGAGACAAATTGGGAAGACGAATTGGGAAGACGATTGAAGGAACGCTTTGAATAATTGGGTCTTCAATCCAGCTGACCTGCGAGTATCTTCATGCAAACTCCAACTGCCGCCTGAGGAAGAGAAACCATCATCCCTGTGAGGTAAAGTACCCAAGCAAAGACTTTAACCTTGGGGTACTTGTACCTGGACGACGACCTTGCAGCGCCCTGAGACCACGAGATGACGGCAGGCCCCAGAGAGCACAAAGAGCGAGTCCCAAGCCCCACCGCTGGTTGAATTCAGCAGATTTTGGACTGGTGAACATGAATTCTGGCCCCTCCTAGCTTAATCTAGTTAGGTATAGAGGGTGGGATAAGGATAAGGGGATTGTTAAGATAGTTGTTTTCCCTCGATGTGCTGTATGTTCCCCATTCCCTGTTTAAGTATAGTTATTTTGTATTAGCCTGTAATTTTATACTAGTAACTTCTCATAAGATTGTGTTAATTTCTCTTTCAATAAAATCTTGGTTTTCTTACATCCAAACCACTTGTCTACTCGAGTCTTTTCTGTATCGCCGCCTGTACCTAAGTCTGGTGTCTAGAACCCAGGGGCGTGGGAGCGATTCGAACTGCTCACAAACAGTCAGGAGCATAACTGACTGGGCGCACGTGCCAACCTCACCACCCCACTACAGAAATGGCGACCATGGCAGGACACCGGCAACAGGGTTGCGATACAGTAGACAATGGTTCGGATGAGCAAACCATGATGGAGGAAAGGATTTCTGATTATGTGTTTAGCAAGGTGAATATCACTAAGAAGTGGATCACCACTCTGTTAAAGGCTGGGCGTCCAGTAGATGCAGCAGCTAAGTGGACAGAGGGAAAGGAACACAAGAAGTCCTTAGAGAAGGCAGTTTGGCTGATGTGTTTTAAAAAGCAGGTCCAACTGTTGGACAGGCTCGTTGCAGCACAGGCAGTCCAGTTAAGTGAGTCAGCCCTGGAGATCCAGGATAAGGCTCTTGCAGGGGAGAAGTTATTAGTAGCTTTGCAGGCCCTGAATCAGGAGAGAGTGCATTTAATGGGAGAACACAAGGCCCAGTTGGAATACCTACGGTGCCAAGTCACCGAGGCCAAGGGAAATGAGTTAAGGTTGTGGGAGAAGAACGCCCACTTGGCAAGGCAGATTAGGGAACAGGAAGAGAAAGTACAGGAGGTAAAGGCCGCTTACAAGCTACCGTGCGAGCAGGGGTTTGAGGAGGCAGACCACGGCCCCTGTAAAGAGAGGATAGACAATCTGAGCCAGGCCCTCTGGAAGGCAAAAGGCATGGTATGCCTCATAAGCCAAAAGGCAGGTCAGGCAGATTTTATGGGGAACGAGGGGAGGACAGTTCCAACGTCACCGGCAGTGCTTAGGGATGACCCGGCTGAGAGAGAGGAGACCTCACAACCGCCACCCGTAGCGCCAAGTTTCAGCGAGGTTTGGCAGCAAGGGGGGGTGGAACCAGGAGTGGAGCCAGAGGTGGAGGCGGAGGTGGAGCAACCCCCGCCCGAGAGGTCGGAACTGGGACCGATGTGCCCAGCACGGCATCGGAGGTTCGGCCTACCCGCCAATGGCGACAATGAGGGACCCCTCCAAAACCAGTTCGTATTACCCTTTAACACCCAACAGCTTAGGGCTATGGTCAACCATATCCCGAGGTTCTCCGTAAAGGGAGACCCCTCGATCCACTTCAGGGAAGTAGAGCAGGCAGCCAGCGTCAACGACTGCGATGACGCTGAGAAGGCCAAGATGCTGCTATTCTCCCTGGAGAGCAGTCTCCTCCAATCCCTCTCTGACGAGTGTAAAAGGGGGCAGAGCGGGTACGAGGAGCTTAGAGATGCGGTTCTGGAGGCCATGGGGATGAATGAGGGAAGTCCTTTCTCCTGTGTGGAGAAGACGATCCAGCTCCCAGGGGAAACCCCGCAGGCTTTTGCGGACCGGCTGTGGCCGATGTACCGGAGGGCCTGTCCGGGGACGCCGGACCGAGTGTTCCTGAACGGGGATCTCCTGGCCCATTGGCTCCATTGCCTGGTGGTGAACAGCTTGCCACAGGTCTGGGCCAAGGCAGAAGCCTGGTTCGACCCCAAAAATCCCCAGACCACCAAACTCACGGTGATTAGGCAGCTCACTCTGGCCTATAAAAACGGTAGGGGAACCGATGCACACCCGCCCAAGGGGAAGGTGCATGAGGTAAAACCCGGACCGGGTAGGAAAGAGTGGCAACAGGAAGGGAGTAACCCCCCCAACACAAAGACCAATTGTTACGGGTGTGGGAAGGATAGTCACTGGCGGAAGGAGTGCAAAAACCCTTGGAAGGATAACAAGGGAAAGCAGTCCACAGCTACATTCCAAAAGGCGGGGGCAGGGATCCCTTCCGCAGAGGTCGAGTCACTCTTGGACACCATGAGGTCCTTATTGATTGGCCAGGGGAGAGTAACAGCTACTACCGGTGCTCTCACCCCATCAGCCCCATCCAACCCACAGCCATGACTAGAGCCAACGCAGCCTGTCTACCTGTGTTCTCTCCGGTATGATGAATGGAAAAGACCCCTTTTGGGATGGAGGTAGAAAAGGTGACGAGGACCTATCTGTTAGACACGGGGTCATCATGCACCGTGGTCTACTCAGCTAACCCCACCACCTCGCCTCTCTCTAACGGGGTCCCATACAGTCTATCGGGGTTCACAGGTAGGGAACAGGCTGGCTCGTTTTCCATCCCGCTTGCCATTAGGATAGGACTGCTCCGCTCCAAGTGGACCTGTGTCCTGATAAAATGGGAAGTGGAGGGTGGAACAGGGGTCCTGGTGGCTGACTTTATTGTAGGCCACGGGATCCTAGTAGATTTGAGAAATCATTGCCTTTGGGGGGCAGGTAGAGTAAAGAACGGTGAGATCGTAGTAATCCCGGGAAAGGAAGGGAAGGGGACCCTATGCACCATGAAGCCCAAAGAGGATTATAACCTCAGGCTCATGGTCAGCAACACCCCACAGGAGTTCCAGGCATTTGTGCAGGCCCACCTGGCCACATTTGCCACTCACAAACACGACTGCAGGAGGGTCACAGGGTTTGAGGTCAGCGTAGATGGGGACCCCATGGCCCGACCACAGAAACAGTATAACTTCCCCAGGGAAGCAGAGCCGGACATGGAAGCAGCCATGTCCTCGTTAGTGCAACAGGGAGTTCTGAGACCAATAGCTACCCACGTGAATTCTCCGTTATGGCCGGTCAGAAAGCCGGACAAATCCTGGAGGGCCACGGTGGACTATCGGGTGCTCAACAGTAACATCCCAGCCTGTGCACCCACAGTAGCAACAGTTGCTGACCTCATAGGGAGTATTCCAGCATCCGCGACCACTTTCTCGGTGCTGGATATTTCCAATAGGTTTTGGTCCATCCCTGTAAGGAGGGAGGATCAGTACAAATTTGCCTTTATGTTTAAAGGGCAACAGTACATGTGGAACTGTTTGCCGCAGAGCTCCCACAACAGTCCCAGCATTTTCCATCAGTGCATGGCCAACAGTTTAAAGGATTTTGCCAGCCCAGACAGTTGGTCCAATATGTGGATGACGTGCTCCTGTTCACTGATTCGAAAGAGGAGCATGGCCCACTATTGGCCGAACTGCTGGAGCTGCTAGGGCAGAAGGGTTTCAAGGTGAATCCCAAGAACGCGCAGATCGGCCAGCAGGAGGTAAAATTCCTCAGCCTGACCGTGCGCGCTGGAGAAAGGGCCATAGATAAGGCTAGGAGGGAGGCGGTACAAGAACTACCGGTCCCCAACACAGTAACGGGTGTGAGGTCGTTTCTAGGGCTAACCGGGTACTGTAGAGACTTTATTGAGGACTATGCAGCCACCGCAGCCCCTCTGCTCCGACTCCTACACAAGGGAGTGGAGTGGCTTTGGGATGAGGGTTGCCAGGCAGCATTCATCAGGCTCAAGAAAGACTTGCAGACCGCACCAGCTCTAGGGGCTATAGATGAGGGGAAAGAGTATTTCCTGGAGGTAGCAGCCAGCGGGGACAGTCTAAGTGCTGTGCTGCTCCAAGAGCGGCACGGCCGGCTGCGGCCGGTGGTCGACTCCTCCCGGATACTCACGGATGTGGAAAGGAGCTATTCCAACTGTGAGCGGCACCTTTTGGCCACACATTGGGCTGTGAAAAGATCACTGATCTTCACAGGCACCTCTCCCATCACCCTGCTCACCCATCACACACCCATCCAGATGCTTCTGGACGGGAGGATCAAGGATGGAACAGTGAGCAGTGCCCGCATTGCCCGCTGGACCTTGCTCCTCTCACAGATGGATCTGAAGGTGAAGGGTCTCTGTGAGCCAAAGCTCGCAGCCAACCTGGTATATCCTGGAACAGCCCACCGGTGTTCCATTGAAGGGGTTTGGGAAGTAAACATAGGTTTACGGGCCGGGATACATCCCACAGGTCGCGAAATCTATGTGGACGGTTCCAGCACGGTATCGGCTGGCGAGCGTCTCACGGGGTGTGGAGTTTACGACCCAGCGGCAAACATTGCCCTGGCGATTAAGCTCCCCAGCACCATGAGCACCCAGCAAGCTGAACTGTCCGCGGCTGTGTACGTTGTTACACACCCCAAAATCTTCCCCACCCACTACACGATTTGCTCGGACAGCATGTTCACGTACAATTCGTGTACGGAGTACCTGGCCATCTGGTCCCGCCGTGGATACACCTCCACTGACGGGAGACTCCTCACAGTAAAACCCCTGCTGGAAAAGATCCTGGCAGCAGTGGGGGAGGAAGGGGAGGTTTTCATTCACAAGTTGAAAGCCCATTCCTCCACAGAACCCCGCGGCCAAGGCAACCAGCAGGCTGACATGCTCGCCAAGGAGGGTGTCCGCACAGGCACTTTCTGGGACCCATTTGGGTCCAGACCCATGGTGGCAGTCAGAGGTAGGGACGGGACCTAAGGGAGCGTAGGGGTAGCTTTAGCCCTGGACCTTCAGATGGTCCAAGCCCAAACCCCGTCCTCAGAGCAGTCCTCAGCGCTGTAACTGAGGGAAAGGGAGTAGAGGGTCCGTACGACACAGCGACCCGCTCCGTTAAAGAGGGTATGCTGTTCCGGGTGGAACAGTGGGTTGTGCCGCAGCAGCACTGGAGGGAATTCCTTCAACTGGCCCATGAGGGTCCAGGAGCGGGACACCCCGGGCCTGAGACCACCTGGCAGCGGGTGGAACAGGCGGGATGGTGGCCGGGACTCAGGGAAGATGTCCGCGAGTTCTGTGCAGGCTGTTTTGTGTGCGCTGTGAATAACTCCGACCCCCACAAAAGGAAGGTCCCTATGGGACACGTCAGGAGGGTAGAGGGACCATGGCAGTCGATACAAGTCGACTACATCGGGCCCCTGCCCACCGCCCAGGGAGGCTATAAGTACTGCCTAATCCTGGTGGACGTGTTTACCAAATGGGTAGAGGCCTTTCCCTGCAGAACAGCCACAGCTCTGGGTACTGCCAGGATCCTGGTCCGGGAGGTGTTCTCGAGGTGGGGACTACCACAGTATGTGGAGTACGACCAAGGGAGTCACTTCACCGGACAGGTGATGCAGAACACCCTCATGCTGTTAGGCATTGAAGGGAAATGGCATGTGGCACACAACCGCCAGTCATCCGGGATTGTCGAACGTATGAATCGAACCTTAAAAGAAAGGTTAAGGAAGGAGACGGTGGACTCGCCCCGTAAATTGGCCGAGATCCTACCATTGGTTTTGATGGGGATCCGGGCCAGCCAGTCTAAAAGCATGGGGTACTCCCCATACGTGCTAATGACTGGTAGGGTTATGCAGACCCCCACCCATGTACTAGCCCCGGTGCTCACGGAGGGTCAGCTCAGGGAGGTAAACCGGGACAGGTTTGCCCGAAACATCTTTGAGCACCTGAAGCAGGTCCATGAGCAGGCTACTGGGAACATGGGAAGGCAGCATCGGAGTAACCGATTGCTGCTCGAACCGAGAAAGCACCACGAGTGGGAGATAGGAGATCAGGTTATGGTAAGAAACTATGCCCGGGTAGGAAGTTTGGAGCAATTGTACATGGGGCCCTACAGCATTGTAGATAAAGCCAGCCCCATGGTATACACTGTGAAGATGCCCTGGCGTACAAAATGGTTTCATATTAACCATGTAAGCTGTTCACACCTGAAAGGGGAAAACAGCCATTTGGGGTAAGGTCTGAGGATAAAGATCCTCAGCCTGCAGCAGGAGTGAGTTCACAGACTGCACAGGCAGGCGCTGTGGCTTGCTTGAAGGGAGGGGCCATCCCGCCCATCGATTGGGACACTCCCCCGCTCTTCTGGGATCCAGACGATGGGGAGGGACCTGAGGGTGAAAACCCCACCCCCAACCCAGGTGTAGAGGAGGGAGAGACCTGAGGTCAAAAGCCCCGCCCCAGACCCAGTCATGGGACCTGGGGGCAGAGACTCTCAGCTCGCAGCAGCAGGCTGTGAAGAGTCACCTGCCCCTAGCCCAGGGTTGGGAGAGGTCAAGCCTGAGGGAGCAGCGGTTCGGGTTAAAGGCCCACCAGCCAAGAAAGCCCCACCCGCCAAAGTCCCTTGAAGGTCCCCACGGACGCCCCAGCCGAGAAAGCCATGGTCACCAGCCCTCCAGTTACCAAGGGCCGCCCCTTGAGTCAGGGAGAGGTCCAAGGACAGAGGTCCTCAGCCAGCAGCCATGGGCTACGAGGGACCAACAGTGCAGGACGGTGTGGTCATGCCGGGGGTAGCGGCGAGCTGCAGTCCAACCAGGGATTAGCCTGGCCGCCCGGAGACGGGCGGCGGATGTATATAGTTTTAGTTTAAGTTTTGGTTATTGTTAAGTTTAATTATTTAGCTTAAGTTTGGGTGTTTTATTTTAAGTTAAATAAGGTGATGGGTAGTTTTAAGTAAGTAATCTGCTAAGAGTGTATATATTTGGGTCGAGGTCGCGGGACCCGACCATGCTTCACCAAGCCAGAGAATCTCTTGGGGACCTGGCTGCATGTTTTTGTATCTTTTTGCAGAAAGACTTTCAGGATGAAGGTGATCGTGATCCTATTCGCCCTGATTGGGATGAGTGTCGGAAGGCGAGGCGACGTACAGGATTCCCACATCTACGGGTGCTCGGGAGACAGGGCGCCTATAGCGACCGATGGAAGTGGTGAACGGGATGCGGAGGAGACCGCCATCTACGTCCACGAGGGAAGGTGGCCAGGATGGCTGGGGTCCAATTCGTCTCAGTACTCCAGCCAAACCGGATTCACGTACGGGGAGACCTCCCTCCTGTGCCCCAGGGTACGGGCCGTTACCACGAGGGTCAGCGTCACCATTGGAAAGTGAATATGTTTAACGTGTAAAGGACACATTCCTCTGGATAGGTGGTGGTGGCTCAGAAAGCTGAGCAAAGATATGAGGAACCCCGAAGTCGAGTGGGAACGGTTGGGAAACAACACCCACCGGACAATTACAGGGACTCATGGAGGATTAAGTGTGTGTTTGGACAATGGGTGGGAACCGGACCAAGGGATTCATATCTGTATATGTGGGGGTCAGAGAAGGTCTGCCCCGCAAGCATATCCATCGTTTTCCACTGGCAGTGGTACGACACCGGGAAGGGGATGAGGTGGGATGCCAGCCGGAAGTTGTGCGCAATCCCATTCTCCCCGATCCCAGTCAATGCCGCTGAGCTTGTAACCCGCCCCCGTAAGCCCCTGCCCACAGCGCAGGCAGCGAGGTTATCCAGGGAAGATTGCCCCACCACCACCAAGGGACCAGGGAATGGGCTGGTACTAGTACCTACCGGTCAGGTGCTGTACCAGGGGGCACACTACGCGGTAGCCTCCGTGATTTTAAATCTCACCGAGGTACATTTACCGGAGTGGTGTCCCAAAGAGACAGAGCAGCTATACCAGGCCCTATTAAAGGACATGTTCAAGAAGTTCTATGAGTTCGATTTCGCCCATGTGGACAAAACCGAACTGTACATCACAAACCGAGAGTTTTTGGGTAATGTAGGGAGGCAAAGAAGGGGTGTATGGAATGATGTTTTTACTGCGTTTAATACTGGGTCCTCTGTCATCAACAGTTTGGATGACATAGAGCTGCAGACCCAGATAAACGGCTTAAAAACACAGTTAAAGAAAATTACTGGATGAGAACAAGGTAGTGGGCTCGGAGTTGCACGAGGACCAGGCCATGACGGTCCATTTAAAAGAAATCATAGCCGAGTTGGAGAAGCACGCAGAGACGGTAAATGGCCTCATAAGGGAGGACAGAAATGCTTCTGACCAGGCTGCGCAGAATGAGGGGTGCGTGCTATACAGGGCGTGGTTACTGGGTGAAGGCCGCAGTAATCTGGAGGATTTAAAACAGGGTTTAGTCCCCTCCTGGATTAGCAACAAGCACCTCGCAGCCCTCCACCCGTTTGAGAATGCATTAAGCCCATGCCAACTCCGGCTAGCTTCTGAAGCCTACCCAGTCCCCATGGTTTGTGGGCGGTCCAACCACATGATCATGGGAGTAGTAGGTAGGATGCCAGTCATGGGTAGGACAGCCCGACCCGCGCCGGTATAGAGGGTGGAGAACATTGGAGTCATTCAAGGGGGTGCACACATTCGTTTCACAGTGGTCCCGCCTTATGTCATAAAGTGGGAGCACGCTATGACAGGTACTGACCTCTCAGGGTGCCGTAGTCAGGGAGCACACATAATCCTGTGTCCCCAGCACTTGAATGCCTATTCAAAACCACAGTGTGGGTTCAGAGCTGCTGGCGTGAAACCTATAAATTGTACCATGGAGGCAATGGCACAAGGCCATGTTCCCCCGCAGGTAGCATATATAGGAGGTGGGACATGTTGTGTCACCTCCGGCACATCCCACTACCAGCATGGACAGCATAGCTGGTGTCCGGTTAGTGACTGCAGTTTCTGTTTTAAACCCGAGGCAGAAGTTCAAGTGGCCCAGGAACTAATTGTCCCCATTCCTGAACCCTCCACTGTTCGCCTCACTGTAAAGGAGAATTTTACGAATTTGCAAAAGTACGTAGCGCACTTTGGCTACGAAATTCCCCCTCTCCCTGAACATCTTACCAAAATACTCAAAGCCGTTATAGTTTCGCAGAAACATTTTTACACTCTAGAGCACAAAACAGCAGAGATAGGGACTAAGATATTGGGCCAGAAATTCCAGGCCAGAAGCGTGAGTACGGTTGGGTTACTCACGCATCTGGCCGTTGGAAATGCCGGCATTCAGCAGGAACAGCGCATGCGGGGAACGCCGGCATTTCCAGACCCGAGGTCTATTCACAGCGCGTGCGACTGCACAGGCAGCGCTTGCGCAGTGAACTTTGTAGATTTCACTGATGGATTCAGTGAGGGTAAGTCCCTAGAACTTGCACTTGAAAAAAACAAGTGTAAAGTTGTTCATTGGCTGGGGAAGGAGATATATTTTATGGAGGAGCTTATGAAATGCAATATTTAGGTTTGGGAAAGGGAGGGAAGTTATTTTAAGAAATTTTAACTAAGTTTTAAACTTTAATTTTTTTTTTTTAAACGGATTTTCAGAACGGTAGGTAGAAGGAGCAATTGTGGCTGTGTGAATGGAATGTGAGAATGAGTTATGTATGTATGTCCACATATATTCCTTTACGTATATGTATGTATGTTTTATATTCCTTTACTAATGTGTATATGAATGTATATTTTTAATTATGATTTTCCAATAAGTTACTTTCTCTGAAAGTCATAATTAAATAATACATTCATACACATAAGTAAAGGAATATATACATAACACGCAAAGGAATATATACAGACATGCATACTTTCAGAAGCTCCACGATAAGAAATATCTTCCTCCGCAGCCTCTGGAGCAACTGTACCCATGCTTTTTTCATGTGTAAGTTGTAATGACTGGACCTCACTGAAAGCACTAATGAAAGCGGCGAATTATACTGCGCACGCGCTGCCTGTGCAGTCGCAGGCGTTCTGCCTCTGGACCCCTTCGTTCAGACGACAGGAAATGCCGGTTTTCCCCACATGCACTGTGCATGCTGAAAACCGGCATTTCATCCGGCCAGATGCGTAAGTACCCCGACCGTACTAGCGCATTTGGAAGGGAATTACTGGGCCAACATTTTACATGTCAATAAAATAAAAAATTTAACAATTGCACAACTTGCCCCCTCGCATCTGCGACTGAGGGTCCAAGGAGGTGCATTGCGCAAGAGGTCATCATCGTACGTATCCTCACACTGTTCCCTTTGGGGAACTGTATGAAGTGGTGGAAGGATTTATGGCCGTGATTAACGCTCATTCCGTGACCGTAACCATCTTTGAACCAGCCATTAGGGTGGTTAGTCCTATGGCGGGAGGGTTTTACGAGCTCCCACAACCCATCTGAGGGGGGGGGGGGCCACCAACACCCACGGACGCAAGTATCCCGCTGGATGTCCACCCAGAATTTAAAGTTGGAGCTCCGACTCCACTTGCCGGGACTGTCTGGAGTGGGGTTCAAAACCCTACTCCTTCTGGCCCAGCGGCGGGGATGCTTACTGCTACGCAAAAGGCCCACTCCGCACAAAAGGTGACACCCGTACATTTCCTGCGCCTTTTCCCTCCCCGTGACTGGAGCCCTATGCTGCCATTTCACGTTGCTAATTGGATTGGGCCTTTGTCATAGCGGTAGGATCCCCGCCGCTGGGCCAGATCAGGGTAGGGTTTCGAACCCCGCTCCAGACAGTCCCGGCAAGTGGAGTCGGAGCTCCGGCTCTAAATTCTGGGTTGACATCCAGTGGGATATTTGCGTCCGTGGGTGTGGGTGGCCCCCCCTCCTTGTATAGCTTGTGGGAGCCCATAAAACCCTCCCGCCATAGGACTAACCGCCCTAATGGCTGGTTCAAAGATGGTTACGGTCACGGAATGAGCGTTAATCATGGCCATAAATCCTTCCACCACTTCATACAGTTCCCCAAAGGGAACAGTGTGAAGACACGTATGACGACGACATTGCTAAATAAATAAATGGAATTAAAAAAATTCTTTTAGGGCTTTTAAAAGTCTTTAAATTGCTTTAATTCTCTTTAAAACTACTTCAGATTACTCAAAATAATGTAAACATTTAAAAAAGTTTATAAAAGTTACCAAAATCTTCAAAAAACTTCCAAAAACCTATTTAAACTGCTGCTTTGCATGTAAAAATCCTTAGCAGCTTGACAGAAACATTGGGAGCGTGTCCAGTGAAACTGAGACCTCAAGGGGCGTGTCTCACTTACACTGCACGCTCCTGGCTTCGCGCTGGCTGCACTCCTGGGCGGCGTGACGTCATACGCTGCCCGGGAATGTGCTTTCTATTTCTGCAAGTTCAGGCGTCCCAGAAGCTGATCGGCACGAGCGCGGGGTAAGTGCAAATACGGGGCTTGCACGCGCGGCAAGCCCCGTTCTGGAATTTCTGGGCCATTGGATATTGTGATTCCACCCTGGTGGGACATTTTCAATAACATAGAGGTCCCTTCGTGGATCAGACAGGCTTTCCACATTCTCGTGGTTTGTCAGTTAGGGATAGTGTTGTATCTAGTTTGCATTCAATGTAAGGGAAAAGGTCAGTTGTTAGAATTCCGAAACCAGAAGATCTGGAAGGAACATTATGTAAATGTGGAGGGAGATACACCTGTTTAAGTCTTTTTCCTTGTATTTTGATTAAAAGATTGTTGTTTTTTTGTGTTTGATGTTTTTAATAAAGGTTTTTATGTTGTTTTTTTGTGACACATTTAATAAAGATGTGTGTGTGCCAAGTGGTGCAGGGGTGCTGCACCCCCTCCATGCTTGGATGTATGTAAAGTCTGTAA
Source organism: Somniosus microcephalus (assembly GCF_052327205.1). Classification (NCBI taxonomy): domain Eukaryota; kingdom Metazoa; phylum Chordata; class Chondrichthyes; order Squaliformes; family Somniosidae; genus Somniosus; species Somniosus microcephalus. The sequence continues at coordinate 345,817,707 of NC_140987.1, forward strand.
TTTATCCTATATATGCTTATGTACACTACATTTTCGCGGAATGGAAAGTGCATGTGTCGTGGGTATATTAGATAGGTAATTACAGGGGAAGGTTGAATATGGAGGGTCAGAAATATTTTGCTCACCTTGTAAGAATGACACTTCAAGCAAGTTTTAGTATCACAGGGGGGAGTGTAGGAATCACAAAATTTCCACATTTCCCCAAAGGTTACTATTAATAAAAGGGACCCTGCGTGGACATTTTAAAAAGGGTACCCAAAGATGGCGTCCGCACCTCGTGGCCAAAAGCCTGCAAATTTTAAAAGCTTGGACTCTGTGGCACAAGCAGCTTTTGGGGAAATCAAAACCTAAAATGCAGTTTCTGTGACGGACTTTTGTATTTTGAAAAGCAGACAGCAGGACTTTGAAAATGCATTAAGCCAAATCGGAGACAGATCAAAACCAGTTCGGCCTATACTTGAGGCCATCAAGCAGTTTGCATAAATAATCAGGAACAGCTTAAGGAAGCCATTGAGGCTGGTCAGGCTGATTAAGATGCATTCATAACAATACAGCTCAGACACCAGGCCATTAGGTGCGATCAACGGCCATCTAAAAACAGTTAGTTTAGATTGCTACCATTATTTAAACTAGCCCGGTAAGTTTGGGACAATGAACTAACCTGATTTGGCGCGCAGATAAGGGCCATCCGAAGGAGTATAACTGAAGGCCCCGGGTAGCAATCTCTCTCTGCTCCTGCTCCTTGCCCTCATGGCTGCTGCTCTTCCCCCATCCAGCGCTTGCTGCCTGGCCATTGCCCGTGCCTTTCCCCAGCCCATCAGGAATGCCCGGCATTGCACCAGGCGGACACGGACAAACCAGGCCAGGCTAGGCGGGACGAGACGAGGTGAGGAGGCGAGACGAATTGGGAAGACGAATTGGGAAGACGATTGAAGAAATGCTTTGAATAATCGGGCCTTCAATCCAGCTGACCTGCGAGTATCTTTATGCAAACTCCAACTGCCACCCGAGGAAGAGGAACCATCATCCCTGCGAGGTAAAGTACCCAAGTAAAGACTTTAACCTTGGGGTACTTGTACCTGGATGATGCCCTTGCAGCGCCCCGAGACCACGTGATGATGGCAGGCCCCAGAGAGCACAAAGAGTGAGCCCCAAGCCCCACCGCTGTTTGAATTCAGCAGATTTTGGACTGGTGAGTGTAGTGTGTGTGCCTTTAAGTCAGAACTACTTTTACAGCTCCTGTATACTGTGGTACCGGCAGTGACTACACCAGTATATAAGCTTTGCGCATGCCTCTGTACCCCAGTCTAGAGACTACCCTCCTCCAGTAAAAACCTGTTTGTTGTTAATGTACAGCATCCGTGTGATTATTTAATAACAGCATATCCTCTGAATCACGGATCCAACAGTGGCGACGAGTGTTGATTCGAATCTACCTGCAACATAATTTTTTTTTTTTTTTTTTAAATAAAAAGAATGCGCAGAGCACAGCCAGGGCTCACGGGCTGAACAGGGTCCGTGGGGCGAAGAAAGGGGAGCGTGGGAGATGCCATTGAGCCGTGGAGAAGAAGGAAGAGCGCGGGAGACGCCATTTTTAGAAGCCGCAGCAGAGAAGAAGGGCGAGCGCGGGAAGGAAGAAAAGCGCGGGAGATGCCATTTTGTGCCAGCGGAGAAGAAGGGGAAGCGCGGGAGGTGCCATTTTTGACAGTTAACTCAAACCCAGGGATGCCGAAGAGTGGCAGTATCTCTACGTTCGACAATGAAGTCGAAGATTGGGCGACATATGTGGAACGTATTGAGGTGTACTGCAGGGCGAATGAAGTGCCAGATGCTAATAAAGCACTAGTTCTGTTAAATTCCATGGGTGCAAAAACTTATGGGTTACTGCAAAATCTAATAACCCCAGAGAAACCGGTAAACAAGAATTTTGAAAGCATAGTAGAAATCCTACAGGACCACTTAAACCCCACACCGCTGCTGATAGCAGAACGATTTAAGTTCCATAAAAGGAACCAACACAAAGACGAAAGCAATGCTGAGTACCTAACGGAGCTGCGCAAGCTATCGAAACACTGCCAGTTTGGAGCGGGACTAGCAGATACGTTAAGGGACAAGTTTGTGTGTGGGCCACAGAGTGAAGGAACCCAGAAACGGCTTCTGTCGGAAAAGGATCTTACGCTGGACAAAGCTTTCAGTATGGCAGTATCAAACGAAGCAGCCGCAAGGGGCGCTGCAGAGATACTACGGAGACCGCAAGAATATGGCACCAATGAAATGTCCTATGGAACAGGGAAGTGCTATCGCTGCGGCAGAACAACACATGACCAGAAAGATTGTTGGTTCAAGGACCAAGTGTGCAGACAGTGTGGGAAAGCAGGACACATAGCAAGAGTCTGCAGGTCTGGGAAGAAAACCAACAGTAAGAAATCTCCACAAGAGAAGTAAAAAAAGGTACACCAGGTGATGGACAGTGGTTTAGACGAACAGAAAAGTGACACAGACTCCGGAAGCAAGGAGCTGGGTTGTCTGAAACTACATAAGGTAACCGAAATGGAGGATCACCAGACTATCTGGGTTACACTCAAGATAGACAGAGTCCAAGTGAAAATGGAATTGGACACAGGGTCAGCTCTAACAGTCATAAATCAAAGAGATTACAAGTGGCTATTTTCACACATACCCTTGAAAGCTACAGAGATTGTCTTGAAGACGTATACGGGGCAAAAAGTCTACCCCAAAGGAAAAATAAGGGTGAAAGTGATATATAAAGGCCAGGAAATACCTAAAATGGATATATATGTATTGCCAGATAGAGGACCACCACTGCTAGGACATGAATGGATCCGGAAGATACAATTAGATTGGCATTCCATACAGGCACTGAAGGTTGAGGCCAAAAAGGATGATGACGTCACACCTGGACGACTGTCAAAAATGCTAACTGACGCAAAAGAAGTGTCCCAGGAGGGACTAGGAACACTAAAAGGAATAACAGCAATGATTAAAATAGAGGAAAATGCAAGCCCAAAGTTTCTGAAGACCAGACCAGTGCCTTATGCGATCAGACCAGCTGTTGAAGCAGAGCTGGAAGGGTTGGAACGTTCAGGAGTACTGTCCAAAGTGGACTGGAGCGAGTGGGCTACACCCATCGTTCCTGTAATGAAGAGGTCGTTGAGTAATACGCCTGGGGAACCAAAGAAGGTCCGCATCTGTGGGGATTTTAAGGTGACAGTGAACCCAGTCCTTCACACGGTACAATATCCGCTTCCACGAATTCAGGATATTTTCGCCTCGCTATCTGCAGGTAAACGCTTCACCAAAATTGATCTAGCCCAGGCGTACTTGCAAATGGAGGTAGAAGAAGCTTCGAAACAATACCTTACGATCAATACTCATAAAGGTCTCTATCAATACAACCGGCTGGTGTTTGGAGTAGCATCAGCTCCGGCTATTTGGCAAAGGGCAATGGATCAAGTCCTGCAAGGGATTCCAGGGACCCAATGTTATTTGGACGACATCCTGGTCACGGGCGAAAATGACGGTGATCAACTCGCCAACTTGGAGAAGGTGCTCACCAGATTAAAGGAGTATGGGCTATGAGATAATCGCCACAAGTGCGAGTTTTTCCAGAAACAGATCTCGTATTGTGGCCACGTCATCGATGAAGAGGGGTTACATAAGTCCCCTGACAAGATTGAGGCAGTAGTCAAGGCTCCAGCACCGGAAAATGTGTCACAACTGAGGTCGTTCCTCGGGCTGGTAAACTACTACCACAAGTTCTTACCAAATTTGTCTACGGTATTACACCCACTGAACACCCTACTGCAAAGAGGGGTACCATGGAAGTGGGATGACGAACGTAGACTAGCTTTCCAGACGTGTAAAGAATTGGTGTTGGCCCATTTCAACCCAGCACTACCAATTCGTTTGGCATGTGATGCATCACCCTATGGTATTGGAGCGGTGCTGCCGCACAAATTCCCAGACGGGTTGGAGAGGCCAGTAGCCTTTGCGTCTCAGTCACTAACCTCAGCCGAGCACAACTACACCCAGATTGACAGGGAGGCCCTCAGCCTAGTATGGGGAGTAAAAAAATTCAACCACTATCTGCATGGGCAGAAGTTCACCTTGCTGACTGACCACCAACCACTTGTCTCCATCTTTAATCCTAAGAAGGGTGTTCCAGTGGTGACTGCACAGCGGTTACAAAGATGGTCCCTGTTTCTAGGGGCGAATCAATATGAAATAGAATATAAAGGCATGAAACAGCATGGGAACGCTGATGGGCTATCGCGCCTGCCACTGCCTACTGTGGAGGAAGCACCAGCAGTGGACCCTATCGAGATATTTTATTCGTCAATAATTGAACGATTGCCAGTAACAAACGCGGATATAGAGAAGGAGACCTGCAATGATCCGACGCTGTCACGGGTATATGAATTGACGGTGAGGGGATGGCCAACACATGGCGACTCACTGCTGCCAGCATTCTCATCCAGAAGAGAACAGCTGTCAGTATGCCAGGGGACAGTGATGTGTGGATCCAGAGTGGTGATTCCACCCAAGTTAAGGGAGAGAGTGCTAAATGAGCTACATGAAGGTCATCTGGGGGGAGTGAAAATGAAAAGCCTTGCTAGGGCTTATGTGTGGTGGCCGGGAATCGATCAACAAATCGAAGACCTAACTAAGAGTTGCTTAGGATGCCAGAAGGTCCAAAATGCACCACCACATGCCCCTCTACACCCATGGGAGTGGCCCTCCTCTCCATGGCAACGGGTGCATATTGATTTCGCTGGTCCATTCATGGACTCAATGTTCTTAATAGCAGTGGATGCTCATTCAAAGTGGCCTGAGGTGATAAAAATGTCTTCAACCACTACAGAGAAAACGATTGCAGTCCTACGGACCATATTTGCCAGAAACGGGTTACCAGAGCAGATTTGCTCTGATAATGGACCACAGTTTGTGTCCGACGAGTTCCAAAAATTTATGAGAAGGAATGCGGTAAGGCATTACACATCCGCCCGTATCATCCAGCCACAAATGGATTGGCTGAGAGGTTTGTACAAACCTTTAAGAAGGCGATAAAGGCCATGTGCGATGATGAAATTCCACTACAGCATAAGATGGACAATTTCTTATTAGCCTACCGAAACGCGACACATGCAGTTACCAACCAGACCCCGGCCATGATGTTCTTTAACCGAAGGTTGAGATCTCGTCTGGACTTGCTCAGACCAAATGTGCGAAGAAATGTTGAGGACAAACAATTCCAGCACATCAATGAGAAGCTGACAAGGAGCTTCAATGTAGGGCAACCAGTCTTGGCCCATGACTATCGAACAGAGAAATGGCAACCCGGAACGATATGTACAAGGCAGGGGCCATTAATGTAACAGTGGATGTCGGGGAGAACATTGTGAGACGCCACGTCGATCAGATCTTAGCGTCGCAGGAACGCGTCAACCCCATGTCTCTAGTACCTGGGGATGAACCCGACATACTGGTAGCATCTACTTCAGACCCAGTAGCAGTGGAACCCGATGAACTACCCGATGAAAAGGGGTCAGAATCGCCTCTGCACCAAGAACAAGAACCTCCGGAAAGGCGCTATCCCGAAAGGGTCAGGAAGCCGCCCCAAAGACTGAATCTATCAATGGACTTCTGTTGTTTAATGTACATGTTGAAATGTTAATTGTTATTTGAATATTAAGGGTACTACTAATCTAAAAGGAGAGGAATTGTAGTGTATGTGCCTTTAAGTCAGAACTACTTTTACAGCTCCTGTATACTGTAGTACCGGCAGTGACCACACCGGTATATAAGCTTTGTGCATGCCTCTGTACCCCCAGTCTAGAGACTACCCTCCTCCAGTAAAGACCTGTTTATTGTTAATGTACAGCATCCGTGTGATTATTTAATAACAGCATATCCTCTGAATCACGGATCCAACAGTGAGCATGAATTCTGGCCCCTCATAGCTTAATCTAGTTAGGTATAGGGGGTGGGATAAGGATAAGAGGATTGTTAAGATAGTTGTTTTCCCTCGATGTGCCGTGTGTTCCCCATTCCCTGTATAAGCATAGTTATTTTGTATTTGCCTGTAATTTTATACTAGTAACGTCTCATAAGATTGTGTTAATTTCTCTTTCAATAATATCTTGGTTTTCTTACATCCACACCACCTGTTGACTTGAGTCTTTTCTGTATCGCCGCCTGTACCTAAGTCCAGTGTCTAGAACCCAGGGGCGTGGGAGCGATTCGAACCGCTCACAAACAGGCAGGAGCATAACTGACTGGACGCACGCGCCAACGCCACCACCCCTCTACATCTCCCTCAAATCTGCCGTCATTAACCCTCTCCTCAAAAGAAACCCTTGACCCTCTGTCCTTGCAAACTACTGCCCCATCGCCAACCTCCCTTTCCTCTCCAAAGTCCTTGAAGATGTTGTTGCCTCCCAAATCCGTGCCAATCTTTCATGCAATTCCATATTTGAATCCCTCCAATCAGGTTTCCACCCCTGCTACAGTACTGAAATGGCTATCATCAAAGTCAGAAATGACATCCTTTGTGACTGTGACAAAGGTAAACTATCCCTCCTCATCCTTCTTGACTTGTCTGCAGCCTTTGACACCATCGTCCAGCTGTGTGGGACTGCCCTCACCTGGTTCCATTCTTATCTATCTAATCGTAACCAGAGAATCACCTGCAATGCTTCTCTTCCCGCTCCCGCATCGTTACCTCTGGTGTCCCCCAAGGATCTATCCTTTGCCCCCTCCTATTTCTCATCTACATGTTGCCCCTTGGCGACATCATCCGAAAACACAGCGTCAGTTTCCACATGTACGCTAATGACACCCAGCTCTACCTCACCATCACTTCTCACGACCCCTCCACAATCTCTAAATTGTCAGACTGCTTGTCAGACATCCAGTTCTGGATGAGCAGAAATTTTCTCCAATTAAATATTTGGAAGACCGAAGCCATTGTTTTCGCTCCCCGCCACTGACTCCATGGGGGAAAAATTCAGTATCGCCCATTTGGGGCGCCATTATCGGCCGTGCGCCAAGTTTAGCACCTGGCACTAATTATCGCCTCCGACGGCAAACTTGGCTTTTATCGCCCCTGAAGGTAATTGGAGCGCTAAATCAGGCGCTTCACACCTGTCTTAAGGCGCAAAGGCTGAGGAGCGAGGCGCTACCTCAGAGCGCTGGTGATGCAAGGAAGGACAAATCAAAATGAACCTGCAATGTGCTGCTCAGTACTCAAAACTCCTTCACACAGCGTTGAATCTCTCCAGAAGTCTCTCTCTCTCTGAATGCGTGGTGCAAAAATGTCACTGACAAAAAAAGTCAGGAAGCGGTCGCCTTTAAATAGCGCTCCCCCAGCCCCTTTCTGACAGCAAAACACTCCCCTCAACCTATCATTGCTAGCGGCAGGCGGTAAGTCAGGGGGCGCCACTCAATATCCGGTCCGGGGCGCTAACGGGGCGTTGCGCACTCGACTGACGTCACGATCTGCCGGTGCAGGAGATCGCTGCGGTAGTGTTTAGCGCCGCTGCAAAATGTCTAGTTAATTTTGCGAGCGGTGCAAACATCGCCGCACCCGGGCGCTAGTTGCTTTGCGCCCCAATTAGTGCCCACTTAAGGCACTAACGGGAGGCGCAAACAACTGAATTTTTCCCCCCATCCCTCTTCCTAACATCTGTCTGAGGCTCAACCAGACTGTTCGCAATCTTGGTGTCATATTTGACCCTGAAATGAGCTTCTGACCACATATCCGTGGCATAACTAAGACCGCCTATTTCCACCTCCATAACATTGCCCATCTCTGCCCTTGCCTCAGCTCATCCGCTGCTAAATCCGTCATCCAAGACTTTGTCACCTCTAGACTTGAATATTCCAATGTAATCCTGGCTGGCCTCCCACTTTCTACCCTATGTAAACTTGAGGTCATCCAAAACTCGGCTACCCGTGTCCTAACACGCACCAAGTCCTGTTCACTCATCATCGCTGTGCTCGTTGACCTACATTGGCTCCTGGTTAAGCAATGCCTCGATTTCAAAATTTGCATCCTTGTTTTCAAATCCCTCCACAGCCTCGCCCCTCCCTATCTCTGTAATCTCCTTCAGCCCCACAACCCTATGAGATATCTGCGCTCCTCTAATTCTGCCCTCTTGACCATCCCTGATTATAATTGCTCAACCATTGGTGGCTGTGCCTTCTGTTGCCTAGGCCCTAATCTCCGGAATTCCCTGCCTAAACCTCTCTGCCTCTCTACCTCTCTTTCCTCCTTTAAGACTCACCTTAAAACCTACTGTTGTGTATGTACCTTTAAGGGAATAACTGGTCTTAGACTGCAGTACCGGCAGTGACCACCCCTGTATAAAAGGCCCTAGCAGGCTTCTGTAGTTTCAGTTTCAAGCTGCCTCTTGTTCAGTAAAGTATCTGTTAAACTGTTCTCCCGAAGTCCATGTATGATTGAGGCACGGACTTTACAGTGGCGACGAGTAAGTTCGAACTCACCTGCAGTGTGGCATCATCTCACGGGGATCTCGCCTGAAAGGAAGGTCCTGGAAGGTCGTAGTCTGAGCAACGGGCGTCGACCGAGGGCAAACGCCCAAAGAATCCATCGGTGTTTGGAGAATTGCAGGAGAGACTGTGGTTCCAGCGAATCGTGCTGGTAGCAGGTAGCGCGCTGACCCTTCCGGACTGCGGCGGGCTCAAGCTCGATCGAGCGGCTCTACAAATCGGGCTGCGCAGCGTCGCCGGGAAAAGAAAACAAGAGAGAGAGGGTGGAATGCACAGGGCGCGGTCGGTGCTCGAGAACAGGACAGCGGAGAGAAACTAAACGGGGGGGAAGGAAAGCGAGATGTGCCGAAGCTGCGGGTCGCCGCCATTACCCCGTAGAACACTAGGAGCAGCGTGGCAGTAAGGGGAAGAAGCAAAAGCATGGGAGGTGCCATTTTATCCCGTTGGGGAAGAAGAAAAAGCGCGGGAGGCGCCATTTTATCCCATTGGGGAAGAAGCAAAAGCGCGGGAGGCGCCATTTTAAATCGCCCAAGATGCCGAAAAGTGGCAGTATCACTGCTTTCGACAACGAGGTAGAAGACTGGACCACGTATGTGGAAAGAATTGAAGTGTACTGCAAGGCAAATGAGGTGGCTGATGGAAAGAGGGCGTCGGTATTGTTAAATCTGATGGGTGCGAGTACGTACGGCCTATTGTGGAATTTAATTACCCCAGCTAAACTAATGGAGAAAAGTTTTGAGGAGATTGTTCATATCTTACAGGAACATCTAAGCCCTACACCACTGCTGATAGCAGAAAGATTCAAGTTCCATAAAAGAAACCAGCACAAAGATGAGAGCAATGCTGACTATCTTACAGAACTACGCACGTTATCGAAGCACTGCCAGTTTGGAGCAGGACTGGCAGACACCTTACGGGATAAGTTTGTCTGCGGGCTCCAGAGTGAAGGAACCCAGAAATGACTACTTTCAAAAAAGGACCTGACGCTAGAACAGGCTTTCAGTGTGGCAGTATCCTATGAAGCAGCAGCACGGGGAGCTGCGGAAATACAACAGAAACCACAAGAATACAGCGCTAACGAAATGGCGTATGGAGCCGAAAAGTGCTATCGCTGCGGCAGAACAACCCATGAGCAGAAGGACTGCTGGTTTAAAGACAAAATATGCAGGCAATGCGGGAAAATGGGACATATAGCTAGAGTATGCAGGTCGGGAAAGAATACCAACACGACAAGAACTACTAAGGAACAGTACAGGAAAGTAAAGAAACTGACAGATAGTAGTTCAGAAGATCAGGAGAGTGATAAGGACTCCGGGAGCAGGCGACTAAGTTGTTTAAAGTTACACAACGTGATCGCAAAAGAAGATCAACGAACCATTTGGGTCACCCTCATGATAGCAGGGTCCCCAGTGAAGATGGAATTGGACACAGGATCAGCCCTAACTGTCATGAATCGACGAGACTATGGGCGGCTATTCTCACACATACCCTTAAAGGACACGTCCATTGTATTGAAGACATACACGGGGCATAAGGTCTACCCCAGAGGGAAAATAAGGGTGCCAGTTGAATATAACGGAAAGGAAACACAGAAACTATACATGTATATACTACAAGATGGAGGACCACCATTATTGGGGCGTGAATGGATCCGAAGACTACAATTGGATTGGCATTCCATTCTGGCACTAACTGTGACTGACAAAAAAGATGATGACGTTGCACCTGGACGTCTGTCACAAATTCTATCTGACGCGGAAGAGGTGTTCCAACAAGGACTTGGGACTCTAAAAGGAGTAAAGGCAACCATAAAGATTGAGGATAACGCAACCCCAAAATTTTTCAAGGCCAGACCGGTGCCATACGCGATACGCCCAGCTGTGGAAGCTGAACTGGAGAGTCTGGAGCGTTCGGGGGTGCTGTCTAAGGTGGACTGGAGCGAGTGGGCCACACCCATCGTTCCTGTAATGAAGAAAACATTGAGCAGCACGCCTGGGGATCAAGGAAGGTTCGCATCTGTGGGGACTTCCAGGTGACTGTGAACCCAGTCCTGCACACAGTACAGTATCCGCTTCCGCGGATAGAAGATATTTTCGCCTCACTATCTGGAGGGAAACGTTTTACAAAGATTGACCGGGCTCAAGCGTATCTACAAATGGAGGTGGAAGAAGCATCTAGGAAATACCTCACGATAAACATTCACAAAGGCCTTTACCAGTACAATCGACTGGTATTTGGGGTAGCATTGGCCCCGGCTATGTGGCAGAGGGCAATGGAACAAGTACTGCAAGGGATCCCGGGGACCCAGTGTTATTTGGACGACATCCTGGTTACGGGCGAAAATGAAAATGAGCACCTTGCCAACCTGGAACAGGTGCTCACGAGATTGCAGGAATATGGGCTATGAGCCAACCGTCCCAAATGCGAGTTCTTCAGGAGACAAATCTCGTATTGTGGCCACATGATTGATGAGGAAGGGTTGCATACGTCGCCGGACAAGATTGAGGCTGTAGTCAAGGCTCCAGCACCAGAAAATGTGCCGCAACTGAGGTCGTTCCTCGGGTTGGTGGACTACTACCATAAGTTCTTGCCGAATTTATCTACAATTCTGCACCCACTGAATGCCCTCCTTCAAACTGGTGTAACATGGAAATGGAGTGATGAGTGTAAGCGTGCCTTTCAGGAATGTAAATGCCAAATCACTTCAAAAGAAGTATTGGCCCACTACAACCCAACACTACCGATTCGGTTGGCATGTGATGCGTCACCTTACGGCATTGGAGCGGTGCTGTCACACAAATTCCGTGACGGTTCAGAGAGGCCAATAGCCTTTGTATCGCGCTCGCTAACCTCAGCCGAGCGTAACTACGCCCAGATTGACAGGGAGGCCCTCAGCCTGGTGTGGAGGGTGAAGAAGTTCAATCACTATCTGCACGGGCAGAAATTCATCCTACTGACTGATCATCAACCCCTGGTCTCAATTTTTAACCCAAAGAAGGGCGTTCCGGTGATGATGGCGCAACGGCTGCAAAGATGGTCACTTTTTCTAGGGGCACATCAGTATGACATAGAGTACAAAGGTACGAAACAACATGGAAACGCTGATGGGCTGTCGCGCCTACCGTTGCCTACGGCGGAAGAAGCACCTGCAGTGGACCCGGTGGAGATATTCCATGCGACCATAGTCGCATGTTTGCCTGTTACAAACGCAAGTATTGAGAAGGAAACCCGAAATGACCCGACACTCTCTTGGGTCTATGATTTGACGGTGAAGGGATGGCCAGCATATGGCGACTCACTGTTGCCAGCATTCTCGCCAAGGAGGGAACAGCTGTCAGTGTGCCGGGGAACCTTGATGTGTGGATCCCGAGTGGTAATTCCACCCAAGTTGAGAGATAGAGTACTCAATGAGCGTCACGAGGGTCATCTGGGAGGGGTAAAAATGAAGAGCCTAGCCAGGGCGTTTGTGTGGTGGCCGGGAATCGATAAAGAAATCGAGGATATGACCAAGAGATGCACAGGATGCCAGAAGGTCCAAAACGCTCCACCACAGGCCCCGCTACATCCATGGGAGTGGCCCTCATCTCCATGGCAACGGGTACACATTGATTTCGCTGGTCCATTTATGGACTCAATGGCCTAGAAATTGAGTTGGCGCCGCGCCAGGGCTTTAGCGCCGGAAATTTAGCGCCGGCGCTAAGTCCACCTGCGCGCGCCAAAAATTCAGTAGCGCCGCGCCCAGACGGCTGCCGGCGCTACTGGCGGGCGTGAGCGCCTCCCAATGGGCGCTGACTGCCACATTGCGGTGCTAATCCGGCGCTGCGGGACCCGATGCGGTGCGGCAGGCTGGGGAAGTGCAGGCCTCCTCCTTCAGTTAAGGAGGAGCTGCCTGCACCCGCCCGCTGTCCGTTCAAATATTGAAAAAAATGAGCCCGGCACCTCGGACAAGTGCCGGGCTTGCAGGCCAGACGCATCTGTTCCGCGGGGGGGGGCGGTGGAGGAGTCCGGGGAAGGAGGTGCGGGCAGGCGGCCGGCGGGAAAGCGGCCGGCCGCCGCGTGACCTTAATGCGCCGGCGCTAACTCGGGGAAGACTCGGTTGAAAAAATCTTAGTTGCGGCTGCCACGGGCGAGGCGGCCGCAACTCAATTTCGGCGCTGGGGCCCGTTACCACGGCAACCGGGACGCTGCGCACACCGATGACGTCATCGGTGCCGGCGCAGCGCAACCGGTCTACCACCGATTCTAGGGCCCCAGGGAATTTCTAAACTGGCCATAACTCCAGCGCTAGGCCCTCTAGCGCCTCAAATGCGGCGCTAAGGCTACTCAATTTCTACGCCAATGTTTCTAATCGCTGTGGACGCCCATTCGAAATGGCCAGAGGTCATTAAAATGTCCTCCACCACCACGGAGAAAACTATTGCAGTCCTAAGGACCACCTTCGCCAGGAGTGGGTTGCCAGAACAGATCTATTCCGACAATGGCCCACAGTTTGTGTCTGAGGATTTCCGGAGGTTCCTGAAGAATAATGGGGTGAAACATTACACATCTGCCCCATATCATCCAGCCACAAATGGATTGGCTGAGAGGTTTGTTCAGACCTTTAAAAAGGCCATAAAGGCAATGTATAATGATGACATACCACTGCAACACAAGGTGGGTAACTTCCTGTTTGCTTACTGGAATGCGACACATGCAGTAACCAACCAAACTCCAGCCGTACTGTTTTTCAACCGGAGACTAAGATGTCGCTTGGATTTGCTCAAACCAAACATAAGACGAGATGTTGAGGATAAGCAGTCCCAGCACATAAATGAGAAGCCAACCAGGAGCTTCAAGATAGGGCAACCAGTTTTGGCCCGCGATTACCGAACAGAAAAATGGCAGCCAGGCACGATATGCACACAGCAGGGACCACTAATGTACACAGTGGACGTTGGAGAGAGCATCGTGAGACACCATGCTGACCAGATTCTAGAGTTACAGGAACAAGCCAAACCTGTACCACAAGCATGTGCACCTGGTAATGAGCCCGAAGTACAGATTGCGTCGACCTCAGAAGCAGGGGTATTGGAAGCTGACGAACCAACCAATGACAATAAGCCAGAATCGACTCCACCGCCAGAACAGGATACTCGAGAAAGGCGCTATCCAGTCCGGATCAGGAAGCCTCCTCAAAGACTGAACTTATAAATGATTATTTCAGTTGATGTATATATTACTGAGAAAATTGTAATTGTAATTAGTTATTATTTAGTTGTTAAATGAATGTTATGTACTGTTTATCTAAAAGGGGAGGAATTGTTGTGTATGTACCTTTAAGGGAATAACTGGTCTTAGACTGCAGTACCGGCAGTGACCACCCCTGTATAAAAGGCCCTAGCAGGCTTCTGTAGTTTCAGTTTCAAGCTGCCTCTTGTTCAGTAAAGTATCTGTTAAACTGTTCTCCCGAAGTCCGTGTGTGATTGAGGCGCGGACTTTACACCTACCTCTTTGACCAAGCTTTTGATCACCTGCCCTAATTTCTCCTTATGTGGCTCGGTGTCAAATTTGTTGTCTTATAACACTCCTGTGAAGTGCCTTGGGACATTTTACTATGTTAAAGGAGCTATATAAATACAAGTTGTTGTTGTTGTTGTTGTTGAATTCAACTTGTGTTTATTTGTGCAGCTTGTTTTCAAATCATTTGGTAAATCTGATTACTCTTGTTACAATACTCGTACTGATAGCATCATATTGATGCATTCCAAGAAATTCTTTGCTTGCGCACACTCAGCTGGCAGGATCCTGGGAATCACAAACCAGGTATAGTTGATAAATCCCTGGGAATCACAGACCAGGTATAGTTGATAAATCCCTGGGAATCACAGACAAAGGCATAGTTTAAAAATCCCTGGGAATCACCGACCAGGTATAGTTGATAAATCCCTGGGAATCACAGACCAGGTATAGAAACATAGAAACATAGAAGATAGAAGCAGGAGTGGGCCAATCGGCCCCTCGAGCCTATTCGGCCATTTAATGAAATCATGGCTAATCATCCAAATTCAGTACCTTGTCCCTACTTTCTCCCCATATCCCTTGATCCCTTTAGCCTTAAGAAATATATCTAACTCCTTCTTGAATATATTTAATAAGTTGGACTCAACTGCCTTCTGTGGTAGAGGATTCCACAGGTTCACCGCTCTCTGGGTAAAGAAATTCCTCCTCATCTCTGTCCTAAATGGCTTACCCCTTATCCTTAGATTGTGACCCCTGGATCTGGACTCCCCCGCCATTGGGAACATCCTTCCTGCATCTAGTCTGTCTAGTCCTGTCAGAATTTTATAAGTTTCAATGAAATCCCCTCTCATTCTTCTAAACTCTAGCGAATATAAGCCTAATCGACCCAATCTCTCTTCATACGTCATTCCTGCCATCCCAGGTATCAGTCAGGTGAATCTTCGCTGCACTCCCTCCATGGCAAGAACATCCTTCCTCAGATAAGGCGACCAAAACTGCACACAATACTCCAGGTGTGGTCTCACCAAGGCCCTGTACAACTGCAGCAAGACATCTTTGCTCCTGTACTCAAATCTTCTCGCTATGAAGGCCAAAATACCATTTGCCTTCTTAACCGCCTGCTGCACCTGCATGCTTACCTTCAGCGACTGGTGCACAAGGACACCCAGGTCTCGTTGCACTTCCCCTTTTCCCAATCTATTGCCGTTCAGATAATAATCTCTCTTCCTGTTTTTGCCACCAAAGTGGATAACCTCGCATTTGTCCACATTATACTACTTCTGCCATGCATCTGCCCAATCACCCAACCTGTCCAAATCATACTGGAGTTTCTCTGCATCCTCCTCACAGCACATACGCCCACCCAGCTTTGTGTCATCTGCAAACTTGGAGATAATGGCCAGAAATTCGGGTTGGAGGCATCCCGCGGGTGCAAGCCTCCGACCTGCACTTACCTAGTGCACTGGCCGTTGTGCTGTGGGCCCGCGTGGGATTCCGATCCTGGGCCTGCTCAAACTGCCGGTGCGCAGTGCTTGCGTATCCCAGGGGCGCAGTTTGTTCGAAGTGTCCCCTGGGATCATGTGGGCCATGGAGTCAATGGTAGCAGGGAATCTGTATTCATAGATTTAACTGGAAGAGCTGTCAAATCTATGAATACAATTCAGCCCCTAAACATCACTAAAACTTCAAATACATTTTTAAAAAATCACATTTTTAAAATAACTGCAGCTTGGGTTTCGATCCACAAGCTGTCTGCGTTACAGAGTCCATTTTAAAATCTCACAGGCTGTCTGCCACGAGGCACGGATGCCATCTTGGGTAACCTTTTTGATTTAAAATGTCCACGCAGGGTCCCGTTTATTAATAACAACCTTCGGGGAAATGTAGAAATTTTGCAAATCTTACATCATCCAAATTCAGTACCCTGTCCCTGCCTAGACCAGGCATAGTTGATAAATCCCTGGGAATCACAGACCAGGCATAGTTGATAAATCCCTGGGAATCACAGGCAGAATCATAGTTGATAAATCCTTGGCAATCACAGACCAGGTATAGTTGATGAATCCCTGGGAATCGCAGACCAGGTATAGTTGATAAATCCCTGGGAATCACAGGCCAGGTATAGTTGATAAATCTCTGGGATTCACAGACACAGGCATATTTGATAAATCCCTGGGAATCACAGACCAGGTATAGTGCAAAAATCCCTGGGAATCACAGACAAAGGCGTAGTTGATAAATCCCTCGGAATCACAGACCAGGTATAGTTGATAAATCGCTGGGAATCACCGACATGGTATAGTTGATAAATCCCTGGGAATCACAGACCAGGCATAGTTGATAAATCCCTGGGAATCACAGACATAGAAACATAGAAGAAAGGAGCAGGAGTAGGCCATTTGGCCCGTCGAGCCTGCGCCGCCATTCAATGAGATCATGGCTGATCATTGTAGGGGCTGGTGTGTGGTGGTCAGTTGGTTATGCCTCTGACTGTCCGTGAGCGGTTCGAGTCACTCCCACGCCCCTGAGGTTCTCGACACCGGACTTAGGTATAGGTAGCAATACAGAAAAGACTCGAGTAGACAGGTGGTTTGAATGTAAGCAAAACTCAGGATTTTATTGAACAGGAAAAATTAATACAGTCTTAAGAGAAGTTACCAGCATATGAAATTACAGGCAAATACAATTAACTATACTTATACAGGGAATGGGGAACACACAGCACATCGAGGGAAAACAACTACCTTAACAATCCCCTTATCCTTATCCCATCCCCTATACCTAACTAGATTAAGCTATGAGGGTCCAGAATTTATGCTCACCAAGAAAAAGGGTTTGTTGGATTCAAAACAGCGGTAAGGTTCGGGGTTCGCTCTTGGTGCTCTCTAGAGCCTGCCGTCACCACGTGGTCTCCGAGTACTGCAAGGGCGTTGTCCAGGTTCGAGTACCCCAAAGTTAAAGTCTCTGTTTGGGTACTTTACCTTGCAGGGATGATTCTTCGTCGCCAGCCGGCAGTTTGAGTTGGTGTGCAGATATTCGCAGGTCGGCCGAGGCTGAAGGCCCGATAATTCGAAGCCTACCCTCAGTCCGTCTCCTCAGTTCGTCTCCTCAGTTGGTCTTCCTCAGTTGGTCTTCCCTCCTCCCCTCGTCGCGTCCCGCCTCGTCTGGCCTGAATTGTCCGTGTCTGCCCGATGCAATGCCGAGGCGATAGAGTGGCAAAAGGCACGGGCAAAGGCCAGGGGGTAAGCGCGGAATGGGGAAAGAGTGGCAGGCACGAGGGTGGGCAGAGGGAGAAGAGGAAGAGGAGCAGAGTGCGAGATTGCTACCCGGGGGCCTTCAATTATACTCTTTTCGAAAATTCTTATCTGCACGCCAAATCAGGTTAGTTCTTTGTCTTAATCTTGGCGGGCTATTATAAATAATGCTAGCAATCCATACTAATTGTTTTTAGATGGCCGGTAATCGCGTCTACTGGCCCAATAATTAACTTGCATTGTCATGAATGTTCCTTGATGGGCCTGTCCAGCCTCGATGGTTCTCTTAATCTGTTTGTGATTATATACGTAGACTGCTTGATGGCCTTAACTATAGGCCTAAACTGAATTTAAATTTGTCTCCAATTCGGTCTAATGCATAATTCAGAGTCCTGTCTGGTTTCAAAATACAAAGTCTCTCTTCACAGAAAACTGCAGCTTGGGTTTCGATCCACAAGCTGTCTGCGTTGCAGAGTCCATTTTAAAATCTCACAGGCTTTCTGCCACGAGGCACGGATGCCATCTTGTGTACCCTTTCTGATTTAAAATGTCCACGCAGGGTCCCGTTTATTAATAACAACCTTCGGGGAAATGTAGAAATTTTGCAAATCTTACATCATCCAAATTCAGTACCCTGTCCCTGCCTAGACCAGGCATAGTTGATAAATCCCTGGGAATCACAGACCAGGCATAGTTGATAAATCCCTGGGATTCACAGACCAGGCATAAGTGATAAATCACTGGGAATCACAGACAGAATTATAGTTGACTAGCTGGGGGGGCCCGGTGTTGCCAGGGCTTTTTTGGGCCACGCAGTTTATGGCCGGCCGCTGCCGCTCGCCCGCTCTGTGACTGGTGGGCTGGTCACTGTCCTCTCCCTTCCCTCCCCCTCTCCTCTCCCTACCCCTACCCTCTCAGTCCCCCTTTCCTCTCCTCTCCCTCCCTGCCCCTCTCCTCTACCGCCCCCTCTCCTCTCCCTCCCTCCCTCCCCCCTCTCTCTCCCTCCCCCTCTGCTCTCCCTCCCCCTCCTCTCCCTCCCTCCCCCTCCTCTCCCTCCCGCCCCATCTGCTCTCCCTCCCCCTCTGCTCTCCCTCCCCTTCTGCTCTCCCTCTCCCTCCACCTCTCCTCTCCCTCTCCTCTCCCTCCCTCCCCCTCTCCTCTCCCTCCCCTCTCCTCCCTCCCCCTCTCCTCTCCCTCCCTCCCCACTCCTCTCCCTCACTCCCCCTCTCTCTCTCCCTCTCCCTGTCTCTCCCTCCTTTCATTTCTCTCCCTGCCTCCCCTCTCCCTCACTAACGCCTCAGGCCCGGCCGGACTCACCTCGGCAACAGAACGGAGTCAGTCCAACAATGGGAGGCCGGGTGCCCAGCACTCCGAAGCGAGCCCGGGGTTCCTGATGGTTAACGCGGCGGGCCTTTGGAGCTGGTTGACCAGGCGGCAGATGAACGCCTTTCCCTGCGGACTCCCGTGTCCGATTGCGGTCGAGGATGGCTGGTTGGAAAGCCCCGGTTTTGCCGGTCCCGCACTCACAGCAAGAGAGAGAGGGGGAAGGAGAGAGATAGAGAGAGAGTGAAGGAGAGAGAGAGAGAGGGAAGAAGAGAGGGAAGAGGAGAGAGGGAGAGAAATTTTTTCAGCTTCAGGCCCGGCCGGTCTGTAATGGCCACCACTCACCTGACTAATGGCAGTTTGAGGGGAAAAAATGGCGGTGAAGTTTCGGGAGGCTGCAGGATTAGGTCCTGCCCATGATGCACAGATTGGTCAACCATCAGGTCACTCAACGCTAATGAGCGGTAGGATTGGTCAACTGCTAATGAGCGGATTTTTGAACGTTTATTGTATACTGTCCGAACACTTTTTGTCTGACCAAAAAGTAAATACGCCTATGATACTC
The DNA here is from genome assembly GCF_052327205.1 of Somniosus microcephalus. Classification (NCBI taxonomy): domain Eukaryota; kingdom Metazoa; phylum Chordata; class Chondrichthyes; order Squaliformes; family Somniosidae; genus Somniosus; species Somniosus microcephalus. Next base: position 345,836,880 of record NC_140987.1, read on the forward strand.
CCCTGATCATCAGCTTTCTTTTGATATAACATATGTGTAGGTACGCTCTATAACTTTTGAGTGTATGGCGGACAGACAGACATACAGACAGACAGACATACAGACAGACGGACAGACAGATGGACAGACATACTGCTTTTTA